>NC_062274.1:36935249-37242749 GCF_916048215.2 Malus sylvestris | reverse complement strand
AAGGAAAGCTAGCTATCGTGCTAGTGTATGTGGATGACTTAATCATAACCGGTGATGATGAGGCAGAAATTCTTCGGACAAAGGAGAATTTATCAGTCTATTTAGGAACTTGGTCAACTTAAGCACTTCCTTGGTCTAGAGGTTGATTGCACACAAGAAGGAATATTTCTCTGTCAACAGAAGTATGCCAAAGATTTGTTGAAGAGGTTCGGAATGCTCGAATGCAAAAATGTGTGCACATGAAGGAAAAGATTTTGAAGATGCGATGATGTATCGACAATTGGTAGGTAGTCTGATCTACTTAACCTTGACTCGACCTGACATTTCTTATGCAGTTGGTATGATGAGTCGGTACATGCAAAATCCAAAGAAGCCTCACTTGGAAGCAGTTCGACGAATACTGAGATATGTGAAGAGTACAATTGACTATGGTCTTTTGTACAAGAAAGGTGAAGACTGCAAGTTAATTGGTTATTGTGATGCAAACTTTGCAGGAGATCATGACACTAGAAGATCGACCACTGGGAATGTCTTCAGAATTGGTTCTGAAGTAGTTTCGTGGTGCAGCAAGAGACAACCAATGGTGTCTTTGTCAACCACAGAAGTAGAGTATAGAGCAGCAGCAATGGCAGCTCAAGAGAATGCATGGCTGGTACAGTTGATAGGTGATCTACATCAACTAGTAGACTATTCAGTACCATTGTACTGTGATAACCAATCGGCAATTCGCTTGGTGGAAAATCCAGTCTTTCATGCAAGAACTAAACATGTGGAGGTACACTATCATTTCATTAGAGAAAAGGTCTTGCAAGAAGAGATTGAGATGAGACAAATCAAAACAGATGAACAAGTTGCGGACTTGTTCACTAAAGGTTTGAGTACTGGCAAGTTTGAAAAATTTCGTCGTCAACTCAGCATGGAGGAAAGAATAAGCTGGTGTTGAGGGGGAGTGATGAAAATCAACACCAGCCCAATTGGTGTTTGTGTTGAAGTGTGATCTTGCCTTGGCCCAAGATGGATCCAGTCCATGGACAAAGAAAGATCCATACACATGCTAGAGAATTCTAGCAAAGTTCAAGTTGGTGGAAGAGTCTAGAAGAATGGTGAGGTTTCCACCAACATGCAAGATTAGTAGTTAGTAGAATTATCTAGATATCTCTAGCATGATGATTACATGCTTCTCCAAGGTTCCATCCATGCCTATAAAAGGAGAAGGCATCCACACCATTTGTATCAATAAAGCAACCAACAAGATAGTAGCCAAGTAGGCAACCAAGTGAGAGTGAGAAGCAAGAGTAGTCTTGGTGAGGAGTGTGAGTGTTCTAGTGAGTGAGTGTCATAGCTTCTTAAGTGTGTCCTTGAGAGTTTATGTGTTGTAATATTTTGTGTGTGTAATACAAGTAATTTGTTTACTTGTGTTGTCTCTCCAACACTTGTGTTAGAGTTGTGTACTCTAAGTTTTTCCCAACAATGAACACCCATCAGACCAAATATCAGGTACCCATCCAAAAACTCAGATCTGATATTTGTTTTAGAGGTGGTGAAGAAGATGCGGACCAAATCTTTTGCATTTTCCGTTTCATATCTAATGATGTCCCCTTGCTCTGAAGCCTTATCAAGTTGTCCCCGAAAATGGAAGCTAGACATGTATGTTTATTATTTGGGAACCAAACTGAAGCATCAGGCCTTGAGTCAATATGAGTAAAGTTTTTATTTTGGTTTGTTGGAGCATGGAGCCAAAACTGAAGCATCTCGGCAATTATTTTCATTATGTGTTTTCTGGAATCATGAGCCTTTGTTTACGTAGTTGCTGAAACTAACAGATATCCAATTAAGGTGCCGATGAGCCTTGATGTAGACAGAGGAGAGCTTAATATGAACAATATTGTGAACATATTGACAGTATGTCCAATGTATATAGACGACCATAGTAATCCCATAATGACAATTACCTACTGCTATCATCATCAATATCCACAATATCATGAACATATAGATAATATATCTAGCGCATACCGGTAATTTATATATTCATAGGTCACATGAAACACTACGGATATCTTATCCACTCTATCTAATTTATGTATCCCATTACATACTGATTGTATCAATAATACCTACACTATCTCATTGTTATATCATCAATATCTACACTATCACAGTGGTGCTTTAGACAATTCACTCGTTCAGCGCCTGTCACTCATGTCTATATCAGTATCAATCTCTCTAATTGAGCATAACAGATTGTAATATTTCTAGAATAGCTAATTTCCCTAATATAATGGGCATTCTAGGAACCAGCAACTATGTACGGTTGAAATACCATAAAAGTACCAAATTTATACTGCTTTTCACAACTTATAGAATCCTGACCGAGGCAGCATAGTTCATCTATTCATTTTGTATGCCAGTTCAGAAAACCATAGTAATAAAAACTAAAATGATCATGATACACCAGAGATAGAATGTCACTACAGCATCCAAACAGAAACCAAGTTCTAAATGATTTACCCTGTAGAGGATGTATCAAGCTCCTTCTTCGACAAGCTAATGGTGATCATTGAAACATGCCGAGTACTCTCTACACTGCAGCAGAAACAAAGCAAATTATGCCACTATGAAGTGAAACAAGAAAAAAATCACATGTGCATATTCATTGTTTAGCATAGAAGAATATGGTTTCATACGGAAGCAGGCCTTCTTCCAGGGGCTCGTACACGTCAGTAATATCAGTTGATCCAATAGAAGTATTCTGATGAAGACCAACAATCCTTCTCTGGGAGCAGAAAAGCTTTATCAGAAAATAAGTTTATACCAAACACTCAGACACACGAAGCACATGCATATGCCCTACGTAGAGGTCACAAGTCGCTCACCTTTATTAGCTCAGCAATCATAACAGTTTTACTGATAGCTCTGCCCATTGCCTTGAGAACAATTTCATTAGATCCTTTCTCCTACATAGGATACAATCATTTCAAGGTAAAGCCTCAGAGAAAAAAGGATTTAATGCACAAATAGAAAAAGGTAATAATAATAATAATAATAAGAGCTAAGGATAAACAAAGACAAAGAAAGATAACACTAAGGGAACAAAAGTAAAAGGCAAGGGACTGGAAGTTGCAACTTCTACCTGATATGAAATCCCAAAATAAAATAGTAACTAATATGTATATAGAAAAAGAAAATGTGAATTAATTTGGTAGCTTGTGGGATGAATAAATGAACCCAGTATGATTATTAGCATTGTGTCATTTTTTTAATACAATGATATATTTTTACTGAAGGGGTGGGGGATTGAGCACAATGCGTTAGTCATAATAATTGATGTGAGTTAAACATAACACCTCACACCTAGAAATACCAAATAGACTGTACTAGTTAGTAGTTAGTGTTGTATAGGTGATTTTCACAGGCCCATTATAGTTTCACAACACCCATGTTTATTTCTAGTTGTCGAATTGGTTAATTAAACGGAAACGATGGGGTGTGCGAGAGACTAAAAAGTGTTTATGATTTCTCCTTTGAGTATCATGATACCATCGTAAAATAGTTGTTATGTCATTAGATATCAGATATCAATCAATTTCCCATAACCCTAGAACGATATTAACAAACCAAAAAAGGAAACGAAACAAAACGCAAAAAATGAAATGGAGAAAAAAAGGAGGAGGAGGAGGAGGAAGGACATGGAGGAGAGTGGTGGCGTAAGTAATATAATTCCTCATTCTGCCTTGAGCTGTTATACGAATCTCATTCTCGTTTATCGGCGCAGCCTCCGCCTTGGGCTTCTCCACCCTCTGAAACCTATCCATCGGCTGTGCACCCAAACAGCAACACAAACATACCCCCAAACCATAATCAAACTCAACAAAGACATACATGTATACGCATATATAGACCGAGGAAGAGAGGAGACTTTAATTACGGTTTCGTTGTACCTTTTAGGAAAGCCAGTTAGGAGGAGGGAATCTGAAACAAATTTAGAGATTCTTCTTTCTGATTTGAAAGTAGTAGTACCCGTCTGTTTTTGCACTTCCCATAATAATATTTAATTTAATAAATAAGAAATTATAATTAAGAAAAACGGAGAGAGAGAGAGAGAGAGAGATTAGGGCTTTCTGGTGACGGTCTTATCGCCGGCTAGACCGCCGACTCCTATTGTCTCGCACTTTATTTTGGGTCTCTTTTCCTATTTTGCTTCACTCTTTAGGACATATGCAACCCATAGATCGTTAAAGCTTTAAACCCATTCAACCTTTTTGTAAAAATGTTGGAGCCACATTCAACTCAAGATTAAGCCTGCTTATCTAGCTCAGCCCAACTATGTTGGGGCCAGATTCAACATTTCTAAAACTTAGTAAACATCGAGTAATATTTGAACAAACTACAACATTCCGAATACGATGTCAACGATTCAAACCTTTCTCCTTTTGGATTCCACTAAAAGATGATACTTTGAAAAAAGAATTACTGAAAAACTTTTACGGCGATGCCCAATCAAAGCGTAAACGTAAACGATAATTTAACAGTTAGTTTGATCCCAAGCTTTGTCCTCCTTGAGATCTTGATGCGGACAACATGCTTGTGTTGGCGGGGAAGAGTGTAGGAGCTATTTTCTTCTTCTTCAGGCTCCACATGAGGTGTGGGCTCGTGCCCCCCGAGCGTTGGTGTTTGGCCTATACTAGCCATCATCTCCATTTTAGCTTGGTCTCCTACAACCATATCCATTTTCATGGATTTTTCATTGGGTGGGGCCATTGTTTGGCCTTCATCAATGTGTATGATTTGTTCTTCCTTGGTTGTAGTAGGGTGAGTGTGCTTTGTAGAGGGGATTTGACACATTTGATCTATCAACTTTCTCAAAGTTTCTCCAAAAGTTGTATAGCTTTCCTCCACCCTTTTAAAACACTTAGTTACCTCTTCACCATATTCGATGCTTGCCATATGGAGTTTGGACACCTTCTCCAATTTGCCCATATCCTCTTTGTAGAGCTTTTCATCCGGATGATCATGAGTTGGCATCTCATATATTGGCTCTATGTACTCATTGGAAGCATTTTGATACTCAAAGCCATTTGTTGGCCTATCATAGTATTCATGAATGCGATTGTCTTCAAAAGAATAATAACCTTCATCATAGCCATAAGTTGGCCAATCTTCAAGATTATTATTTATTTGATGGCCATGAGTTGGCCGACAATCATATTCCATGGGATTTGAGTACTCTTCAGCCATGTACCCATAAGTTGGCAACTCATAGGTTGGCTCTATGTGATAGCCATAGCTTGGGCGCTCTTCCACACTGTCATCCTCCAAAAAAGCAGAAAATCATGAACATAAGGATTGTTCATGATCTAACTTCATATAAGTATCCCACCAGGCGTGCCAAAATATGTTCGTGGCGGGAATTTTCGTGGAGAATGCTTCCTGGCCGACGAGCACACAGCTCCCCGAGAGGTTGGCGCCGGTTGATGCTTTCTGTCGGGCTTCTGCTTTACTGGCGGGTTTGTCGGGCAAAGCCTGTCGGGCAAGGCTCGAGCAAGGCTTGTCGGGCAAGGCTGATCGTCTTGTAACTTCCTATTTTTGTGGGTTAACAGAAGGTTTGAAGGCTTAGAAAAGGGGTAGGGAAATGAGTTTGTAGAAAGAAAATTGATACTACAGCAGGCGTTGAGCAGGGTAGCAGAGCTATTACAAAGGGTTTATCCTGAAAGGGATGAAGGCTTGGGCTGACTACAGCTTCGTTTTGAAGGCAAATCTGGCTTTGAGCAGAGTTTGTGTATTTGTTTGTTTGTTTGAGTGTCCATAATCCTTCTCCATCTATTTCTTTATATAGAGGTCTGGAAGAAACCCCCTGCTGAGGTTTTTGTACTTGCCCGAAAGAAGCTTGGGCAACTTGTATTCCATTGCTTGGGCAACTTGTATTTCACTTGCCAACTTGCATGGAGAAATAATATTAAAAGGGGAACTTGCATTTCCACCACATGCTTTCATCACATGTTTTCCCACTTGTAATAAACTAACATTAAAAAGAAGCAAGTTGGCTTCTTTCACATGTTCCTTGCCCAAAAGCTTGTTGATGCCTTTCCATCTACTTGCAATACATGCATGTATCTTGATTAAACAAAGGCTAGACAAACCTCCACCACCCAAACAAATAGGAGAAACAATATTATAGTGTAAAACCTATCCCACTTGCACCAAATATCTCTCCAGATTAGTCTTCTTGCTCATTAATCCTTTAAATACCATATTTTACCCAAATTGCCCAAATAAGTAAAAATGGGTATATTTTGAGTGCAAACAGAACCTATTTCACATGTGATGTCAAAGCATAAGTAAAATGAAGGTAAAAGAGGAATTATACCGTAGGTAGTATTCCTACCACAACCTTTTGCTAGAAATTATCGTCGACACGAAAGCTCAGCCACTAAAACCTAGAAGGGCAAAAAATAAGGGTGAGTGGGCCTGAAAATAAAGCTTTATAAAACATTTTCGAAAGCATAATAACCTCTCACCGTAAAACAAGTATAATTTCCAAAATATGTTGGAAATGTGCCCTAAAACCAATCATATGATGATACTTTACGGACATTTCACATGTTAAACTAATCTAGTTTAAATATAAAGGGCAAAGATTATTGTTTGAGCCGTCTCATATAAATGTTATATGCTTAAACGATAAAGTCCAAGGAATATGTGATTGGGAGAATGCAATCTAAAAAAGTTAGATTCATGAGACCATTCTTTCGTAGACACATCCTAAACGTTCCTGATCATAGGATTGCCAATTGGGCATTGACAGTCCGTTAAGATCAGTACGTGCTGTGTCTTCTCTCAGGGAGAGTGACTAGTCTCGAGTCATTGGTGTGTGTGACATCAAGGCAAGTACGTAGGTTCTCAATAGAGAATGAGTTCACTGAACACGATCAACGAAGAGTTCTCATATTCATGTCACATGAGAACTCATGGTTGGGATAATGCAAAGTAGTCCTTTGACCTGAGGCATCACAGTTGTCTTGTGGTTAAGTCCTTGATCTTTGATTATGTCAAAGTCACTCCATTTGGAGGGTGTCCACGGCATCGTTGGGGTTAAGCCACTTAGCTATGGAGGCAAGTGAATGCGCAACAAGGGATCTCTAACCTTCAAACCGTTTGGGGGAGAATACTCTGGCCAGAGTATGAATGAGATTTAGGAAAGTCATTCCAAATCACATTCAAGGTAATCATATAAGCACACGAATCACATTGGATAGTAGACATGAATAAACTATCAAACCAAACAATGTGGTCAAGAGTATTGTATTAGAGAAAGACCGTATTGCATTTGTAATCCTAAACTGAATAGGTTCTCTACCTCTTCTGATTAGCTTGGGTAACCATGATATGCTGCTAGGTGTCACTCTTGGTTTGTGGAAGCCCTAAACGTGTATAAACACTAAAGGGAGAATTGAAAGTAAGTTTCAATTCACAATCGATTTGAAAGAGTTCTAATCGCCCACTGCCTCGCTAAAAGGAACCTAATGGATCGTACACCGTGTAATGCATTTGTAATCCTAAACTGAATAGGTTCTCTACCTCTTCTGATTAGCTTGGGTAACCATGATATGCTGCTAGGTGTCACTCTTGGTTTGTGGAAGCCCTAAACGTGTATAAACACTAAAGGGAGAATTGAAAGTAAGTTTCAATTCACAATCGATTTGAAAGAGTTCTAATCGCCCACTGCCTCGCTAAAAGGAACCTAATGGATCGTACACCGTGTAAGGTGGAGATTGAAGAAACAATGGAGATGAGTAAGAATAATTAAATGGTTTAATTATTTATGGAAAGGATTAATTAATATGTTAATTAATCAAACGAATAAGTTCGTTAAAGACCTCGAGATAGTTTTGGACCTTAAAGCCCAATGGGCTTCGAACGTCAAGCCCATTGACTTAAGTTGTATGACAATTTAATGAATAAAGATTCACAAATGCCCAAAAGCCCAAATTCCCTATGTGGCCGGCCATGTGTGATGAATTAGGGTTTTGGTTCTTTAGGTCACTTAAAGAAGTGACTATATAAAGGACTTTATAGCCTAAAATTCAAAAAGGGTTTCTTTTGGAGAAAATTGGTGAGAACTTGTCTCTCCTTTTCTCTCTAGGAGGCCGGCCCCCTTGGAGGGTGCATCTAGCAATCCCACTACTCCAAGGTCACTCATTTCTTCTCCAATCTCTCCTTGGTGTGGAGACTTAGAGGTTCTCAATTTTGAGAACTTGGAGAAACCTTTTCATCCAACCAAATCCATAGATTTTAGATGCAAGGAATGAAGGCCCTCTCTTTGGGTGATTAGCCTTTGCTTATGCAAAGAGGAATCTACAAAGGTAAATTTCAACTCACTTTGATTTTGAGTTGAGTCTTGGTTCACCAATCTACTAGGCTTTGAATTTCATGGGTAATGTTTTGTTTTTGAATGCATGCAAGCATGATTCCGCCTTTTAATTGTTAATTGCATGCTATAGATGTTATTCAAATGAACATGTTTTCACAAAATCATCCTTCAAAATATACATACTATGTATATTAAGAAAATACTTACCGTAGCCTGTAATATCTCAATAATTCAATACGGCACAATATTTCTTAAATAATCACATGACATCCATAATCACGTAATCTCGCATAAGCAAACACATCATATCAGGTGCTCATCGACACATGCTGACACACGAGTTCATGCAGAGATATTCTGACATGAACAGAACTAGGTGTAACAATGATATACGCTCTAGTACTACAATCACGTAAAGACTGGCACTACGCGCAGCACATACGAGTCCTAATATATAGTAATATAGGACAGGACTGGCACCTACAATGGATCGAAAGTGAGTGTATGGTGTGATTTGCACATACACGTGAAAGACTAGTCCTGGCCTGGTCGAGTACTAACACTAGTGTAGCAACAATGAGTAGATAACACAAATATAATCATGCAAATTTTGCGTTTCGCTTAGAAATGAAACCATTTATGTAAATACATAACGTACTAACGTATCAACGCGTTTTCGTACAAAGTAATAAAGTAACTATTTTAAAACAATCGAATTTCAGAAAACGGACGGCGGATTCGAATTCAGCACGTCGAGAAACCTAAGGAAAGACCTTAGGTTCCTCCACATGCCGCCATAAGGTGGCTGTACATGCAGTCACACGCCGCACACGCCGACCACGCTACACGTCCACCTTCACCCACGCGCTTGCGAGTAAGTACATACTCACCTTCCTTGCGAGTTCCTGCAATTTTGTAGGTTTTTTGTCCAACTTCCAGAGCTCCAAACGAGCTCATTTCTCAAACAAAATCTGTGATTCAACAACCTAATTAAAGTTAAGAATGCAAGGAATAGATCTATACCGGAGCGGGGCCGAGACATGGTCGGATTGGGCAGAAAAATCCTCTGAAAGTGGCCTAACGGCCACGATTTAAACTTCCAAAATTTCTGGGGAAATTTTCCCTGAGGTGTATCTGCACCTATACACCATCAAACACATGTATAAGCTCAAAATCTTACTCAGAAGTCCCAAACTAGGGTGATTTAAGTCGATTGCTACACTTACCTTCACTAAAATCCAAGGTAAGGTGGTCTTGTGCTTCTGTGCATTGTGTGCATAGTGGGTGAGGGAGAGGGTGGTTCCAATGAGGGTTAGTTTTCCTTAGTGCTTCCCCAAGAAAGAGGTGAGGGTAATGGCATTGATGGGGTTCCTAGAGAAGATGGCGAGTGAAGTGTGATACAGTGGATACATGTCTTGGCCTCTCGGACAATTAATGGTGCAAACGGAGGAGAGAGTTAAGGGAGAAAGAAGAATCGGGAGAGGAATGAGAGCTGAGAGGGTTAGAGGAAACAATGATGTGGCAGCCATCTAGTGGAGGGGTGAGATAAAGGAGTTTTGAAAAAAAAAATGAGAGAGATAGGGAGACACGTGAGTGGTGAAGGAATGGATAAATTTTTAGTTGTGACGGGAACATGGATGGTACACTATGTGTTTTTATGTAAGTGGTGAAAATTTTAATTTTTAAGTGATTAACCTTTTAACACACATAACTTACCATTTATATAGGAACACATGGTGTACCATCTCGTGTGACGATCACACTAAAAAATCTCTCAAAGAAATGGGGCATGGGCCCCACATGTCTCACAAAACACTATTAAAATATCTCTAAACATGAAATTACCAATTTGCCTTCGATATTCGATATTTCATAAAATTTTAACTGTAGCTCTGATTTCGATTCCACCTGTGGCTACGCGTTCGTATCGTCGAGTACTTTAAGAATATGGTAAAATAGAAGCTCGTGCACATCACAAAATGACGGTCAACAAAAGTCAACAATCTCACCTCTAGTGGCATTTTCGTAAATTCACTCTTTTGAAATTTATAAAATCGTAAAATTAAGGACGGTCGTCACATTTGTATAGTTGACGACTAGCAAAAATGGTAGGAATGATTTAGGTTTGGGTGATTTGAATAGTTTGTCATTTGGAATAGTATGGTATAGGACGTAAAAATTCTAAGTGAATACTTATTCGAATTAGAGGATTAGGTGATGCGTTTTGTATTATATTTTGTTTATGCATTATTGATTAAACTCCATCATTGTTTTTTTATTGAAGGTATTAGTCCTTACTGAGCCTTTAGCTCAACCTAATTATATTTGTACATGTCATGGACTGGAGAACTAGTTGTGTATTTTGTGTGAAGTGTGGACCAGTGTTTATACATAAATAAATGAAGAAGCTTGGATGTTTTCTTCTTCTTTTTGTTATGTTTCTTTCTTTCTTGGGTAAATTACATAGTAGCCTCTCAGGTTTAAGGTCTATTACAACCCCATACAACATCTTTAAAACATTTCATTTTCATACTTCAAGTACTATTTTATTTCAAAATAATACAACCGTTACATTTTTCATCCATTGATCCGTTAAGCGCTGACGTGGCTACCACATTTGTGCCACATGGCTGCCAAATGTGTGCCACGTGGCAAAAAAATAATTTCTTTTTTCTTTTTTTTTTAAACCTGAATTAAAAAATTAAAAAAAAAACTTGAAAACGTAGAAACCCACCCCACCCCTCTTCTTCCTATATCTGTTTCTTCTTCTCCGCCCAACACAAAAAAACACCAACCACTCTTTCTTTTCTCCCTCTCTGCTCTCTGCTATCCTTTTTCACTTTTTCTTCAGCCTTCCTCCCCTCTCTCCTCCCCTCTCTCCTCCCCTCTCTCTCTCTTCTCGGTGCGGCATTGTTCTGTGGTTTGAGATTAACCCATTCAAAAATCAGAACTTTGACCACATTCGTAAGCACCCCAAACCCACCAACCAAGCACTGAAAAAATTCAAAATTTGAATACATACCTCGTTGTCAGAGCCGACCGACTAGCCGACGAGCCCACTCAGCGATGCGTCGAGGAGCACTGGGTCTGGGTTTTTTGGGGGGGAGAGGGGAGAGGTTTCGGATCTGGGTTTGTTTGGGGGGGGGGGAAGTTTTCTAGGTTTGGTTGCAGATTTTTTTGGGGTGGATGTTTCCAGGTTTGCTTGTGGCGCCCCAGGGGGTACGTGGGTTTGTATGCAGAGAGCAGAGAGGGAGAAAAGAAAGAGTGGTTGGTGTTTTTCTGTGTTGGGCGGAGAAGAAGAAACAAATAGAGGGAGAAGAGGGGTGGGGTGGGTTTCTGCGTTTTCAAGTTTTTTTTTAAAAGAAAATTAAAAAAATATTTTTTTTTTGCCACGTGGCACACATTTGGCAGTCACGTGGCACAAATGTGGCAGCCATGTTAGCACTTAACGGATTCATGAATGAAAAATGTAACGGATGTATTATTTTGAAATAAAATAGTACTTGAGGTATGAAAGTGAAATGTTTTAAAGATGTTGTATAAGGTTGTAATAGATCTCAAACATGAGGGGCTACTATGTAATTTACCCTTCTTTCTTTGTTTTAGGATTTCTTTTGTCGTTTTCTGTATGTTGGCATAAGGGTCTACTTGTGTGATCTTTTGAGTAGTCCCAGACGTTGTAATTTTGAATGTAAAAATACTTTTAAAGTTCATGTCTCCACTGATCCTTTCTATGTGTAAATATAAATTTGTATTTTGATCTTCATATTTTAATTACTTTAGATTAGCTAATTTAAGTAAAGTGTGAATCGCGTCCAAATCCCGGGTTTAGACTTAATCTTGGATTGGGGTGTGACAAGGTGGCATCAAAGAACGGTTCATCTGATTGTTTGTGTTATTCCTTGCAGTTAGCATCAGTTACTACCAAATAATATGTTGGCTTAGTTCAAACATATACATTGTATATACATATATAAATGGGATGATCATATATAAGAATTATATTCTTATCAAATCAATATAATCTGTATAACTACAAAAGTAGTTTGGGAAAATATCGATATCTTATAGACTATTACATTAATCTTCATACTGATGCATACAAAAATAAGAGTTTGTATGACATCTTTTAGTGAAATGGGTTCAGAAGGGAATCACTACTTTGTCTTTGTATTTTCTACATATTTGAATTGGTAGTATTTATTACAATAAACAGTTGTATTTCTACTTTTACATAGTACATAAAAGTTGATTATTAGAATTGGGAAGTTATAGTTTAATTGATTTTGATATGATATATGTGCATAAATGAGTATATGATATTAAATTGGGTTGGAATTGAGAATTATTTAGACGTGATGGTTTTATATATCTTGAATATTCTAGTTGATAGCTTTGCTGTTGCAGCATGATCTTTTGTTCATTTTAGTTATAATTTCTTAGATTTCTTTATGTTAGAGTTGTCTGTCACCTTAGTGAACTTATAAAATGGTGCAAAATTGTCTTCTTTGTCACGTTAAATTATGCCAGGATATGTGACTTTGAAGATTTCTATCATATGGAATACTTGTGAATCCTCAAATTTTCTGTAATGCTATGTATTGATAAATTGATTCGCTTGCCACACTCAATCCACTATAAGTATTAGAAATCTTGCTTTACATTCTTGTACAATAATATGAATTCCTTTTTTCTGTTAACATGTCAAGAAGCATATAGTGAAAGAGTTAATGACATGATGCATATAAATACTTTGAAGAAGGTTCACTGTTCGGAGATGCAAAGGGCATTAGTAAGGTATCATAATCACTCTTTACATATAAAGTGTCATTATAATATGAAATTAGAGGAGAGTTGATGGTGGACCATCTGAAGAGTCGCTGAGAGAATTAAAGTCCGAGGTGCTATATTCTATTTTCAAGAAATGTCCTAGGGGGATGATCACTAAACCCATCAGATTCCATGACCAAGAAGATTAATAACATTGGGAACGGCAGTACCTATTGAGCTTCCTTATTTATTTCATGTACTAGTCTAATTAAGTTCCTTTTATTATATAATTTGGTTGTGATTTGGATGCGGGGAGACCAAGTTGGAATATAATTTTATGGCCTAATCGGATAAATGGTCCTTGTGGTGACAAGGTAATCGGAAGATAGCCCTCATGGTAAAAAAATTAGGATTTAAACCCTTGTGGTGCTAGTCCGTTAGTAAATTTAGTCCAAAAGTAATTTTTCCGTTAAATGTATGTTAATTAAAAGGTAAACATGTACTTTAACTTGTGCAACTTCTTCTTCCTCACCTCTCTAGTTCTTTGTTAAATACGGGATCAAACATTTACATTTCTTCAAGTACCACCCAGGAGAGAGAGACATTACTGCTCAAACCAAAACCCTGAAATCTGAATCGTTTCTTCCCCAGGAGAGAGAAGTTTTGATTAGGGATCCAAATCTTGTTCTTGTCCACAAATTCTACAAAACCCAGAAGAAGTGCTTCTTCTCCAATCACTTGTGAAGGAAGCAAGAAAGCTTCATCTCTGATCTGGGTTTTCAACATCCTCTGTTTCTTGAGCTTTTTTCTGATTTTTGTTTTTCTGGAATGCGGTGGAAAGATTCAAACTTTCTCGGAAAATTGGAGTCCTTCTTGGTTTTGGACTCTAGGTTCGTTTACTTTTCTGGTTAGGACGATGGAGCAGGTGTGCAAGCTCTGCAAAAAGAGCTTCTTGAGTGGCAGAGTCTTGGGAGGTCACATGAGGTGCCATGGAGCAAAGAAATCGGCTAAAACTGAGAAAAATATCGAAATGTGCAAAGCACATTCTGAGGTTGAAGACGATGATTATGCTGGTTATGGATTACGAGTGAACCCGAAAAAGTCCTGGAAATTTTCAGGGCACTCGAAGTACATGAGGAAGAAGAAACAATGAGATGCTATTTCTACAACCACCATTATTTCAAAAATAACCTTGATATTTTAAAATTCTTAACAATAAATAAAAAAGAAAATTACAATTAAAAATTTATTTTGTTTAATCTGCTTATGATTTATGAAAAAAAAATCATGAATTGGGTCTAGTGCTCCTTATCAATGGAATTTTTTTTCGGTGATATCAATGGAAAAGCTTGAGATCTCATAGTTTTTTGAAAATTTCCCTTTGGATCCTAGCTGGAGAAGGTTGTCGTGGGTTGGATTTGGACGAGAGAAGCTGTCGCGTGTGGGGTATGGAGAAGGCTAGACGTTCCAGTTCGGTTGCGTATATGGAGGAATCGCGCGGGTCGCCTCTTCTCGGACCTGCAGGAGGCCGGTCTGCAAGTAACAGTTCGTGGGTCTTCTAGCCGTGAGTTTTATCTTTGCAAGAAAGAAGTGGAGGCCAGCGGGGAGCAGTGGTGGTCCTGGTAGATATGGAAGAAGAAGAAGGTGAGGAAGAAGAAGGTGCACAAGTTAAAGTACATGTTTACCCTTTAATTAACAGACATTTAACGGAAAAATTACTTTTGGACTAAATTTGCTAACGGACTAGCACCACGAGGGTTTAAATCCTAGTTTTTTTACCACGAGGGCTATCTTCCGATTACCTTGTCACCACAGGGACCATTTATCCAATTAGGCCTAATTTTATCTCTATTGGGTTAGCTTCCTATAGTTTCTCTTTTTATTAGCTTGCGTATTGTTATTCCCTTCCTATACTCTGCAGCTTCTACGTGAACTGCATCTTCAAGAGTAACAATTTATTTTGACAAATCATGGAAGAAGTCAGCGCTCTTGGAGGAAATGTGTGGCCACCCTCTTGGAACCCATTTGAGCCCAATGTCAATACCAAAAATAAATCTCATCATTATACCGCAGTCGTCGATACCAAAAATAAATCTCATCCTTATACAGCAGCCACTAATACCAGAACTACCAACTCCGCAACTACCAATACCAACACCAAATCATCTTTCCTCACCTTCAAGTTCCGATGTGGTAGAAATTCGAGGACAATCAGTTAGTCCACCTCTTGTCATCTATATTAGTTCCGACTCAGAAGTGGACAAAGAAGAGTCTGAGGAAGAAGAAGATTTAGAGCAAGCAGCTCCTGAGAAAGATGAGAGTTCACTTGGACCTTCACATAGATCAGGACCATCTAGACACGTTAAGTCTGATAAAGACGACTGATGTTTTATGAAGTGACTATATGTTATGTAGGTAGTACGGCTGGTATTTTTGGAGTAAATGACTGCAAGCCTATATAAGGTTTGGAGTTTAGAAATCCATGTTGAACAACTCAGTTTTATTTTGTGAAACATATGTTGTATTTTGCTGGAGAGTTGTAAAAGTAAACTAGTTGTTGTACTGTGGTTTCATAATGTAAAATAGTTGTGTAATATGTATGTTTGCTTTATTCTCTATCCTGTGTTATAACTACAGACCATTGTAAAGTGAATGTACTTAGTTTCAGCCCAATGAAATTTGTAGTAAGTTTGAGTTTGTGTTTGAAGTGTTTAAATATTTGAGGGTTAAGTGGTGTGTGATAAAGGCAGTCAAAATCAATAGTGAGTTCGGTATCTGGGAATTTGGCCTATCTGGGTGTCTATAAATTAAGGCTTTAGGTGTGCGAATTCATCTAGCCTACTAGCTGGAGCTGGAGGTCTAATTCTAGGTAGTATCATTTGAATTCGTTCGATAAATAGTGGGTGTTGGAAACCCTAGTTTGGTTTTTTCCAATCTGAGTATTTTGAGGGTTTTGTATCTATAGAAGAAGGGGAAATTTCAAGTCCGTTTCTGTAAGTTGTAATCTTTAAGGGTAAATTACATAATACTCCCTCAGGTTTGGGTGCAATTACAATCTCATACAACATTTTTAAAACATTTCAATCTCATACATTTACTATTATTTTTTTTCAATTTCATACAACCGTTAAAAAATCTGTTAAGTTAACTGTTAAGTGATGACGTGGCAAATATAAGGTCCTCATTTATGCTGATGTGACTGCCACATTTGTGTCACGTGGCTAAAAACATTAAAATAATTAATTAAAGAAAAAAAACACACAAATCTTCATCTTCTTCTTCCCCACCTGAGCCACCCCTTCTCCCACTACCCATTTCCCCACCCGAGCCACCCTTCTACCATAACCACCCCATCCCCCATCACTTCCGCACCAACAAAGCTTCTTCCTCTAGAACCACCACCATCAATTTCCTCATCTGCAAAGCCCGGAGCAACCTAGAAAACCCCAATGCCTCACTATGAATTTTGCCCCCACCTTCTTCACCACCTTAAACCCTTGCCTCGATTTCTTCTTCCAAGTCGTGTCCTTGCCTGCTACCCATTTCTTCCCCCCATTTGCAATCGAAACAACAACCAGCAGCATGATCAAACAACAAGCCATCCCCCATAAAAAATTTAAAAAAAATTCCCATATTTGTTTTCAACACAAGAATCAACCAAAAATATATATAAGATCTGAAACAGATTACCCATAAATAAAAAGAAAAAAGAAAGAAAGATGGAACCTATTTCCCCTCCCCTACAAACACCATTGATGCCCTCCCACTTGATCCCGGCGACCTCATCCATCTTTTTCTCTTCCTCATTCTCTCACTCTAACCTCGAATTGGCTTTGATCGAAACCGCGAGACACAGCCAGCAACGAAATCGAAGGGGAGTTTGGGGATTTTGGTATTTGTGTAACATCTCACATCACCCAGGGGAGTGGATCATGTAAGCCTTATATGTATATTCTCATCTCTACCTAGCACGAGGCCTTTTGGGAGCTCACTAGCTTCGGGTTCCATCGGAACTCCGAAGTTAAGCGAGTTCACGTGAGAGCAATCCTATGATGGGTGACCCATTGGGAAGTTCTCGTGTGAGTTCCTAGAAATAAAACCGTGAGGGCGTGGTCGGGGCCCAAAGCGGACAATATCGTGCTAAGGCGGAGTCGAGCCCGGGATGTGGATAGGACCTAGGCCGGGATGTGACAATTCACCCCTCTTAGGAAAATTTCGTCCTCGAAATTCACACAATAATTACAAACCACTAATAACCATAAAACAAGCGTGGATGCATCTCTTTCATAAGCTCCTCCGTCTCCCAGGTGGCTTCCTCCACCGAGTGATTCCTCCACAAAATTTTCACCAGACGCACGGTCTTATTCTTTAGAACCTTATCTTTCCAATCCAAAATCGTCACTGGCTCCTCATCATAAGTTAAATTTGGATTAATTTCCAATGGTTGAGGAGGTATCACATGCGATGGATCAGAAACATAATGACGAAGCATAGAGACATGAAAAACATCGTGCACTTTAGACAACTCTGAAGGCAACTCAAGCTTGTAGGCAACTTCACCGACTCACTCGGTGATCAGGTACGGTCTGATGTATCTAGGACTTAGCTTACCTTTCTTCCCGAACCATACCACGCCTCTCCACGGGATGTGACAATTTGGTATCAGAGCCAATCTCTGGCCGGAAGTGTGCCGACGAGGACGTCAGGCCCCTAAGGGTGGTGGATTGTAACATCCCACATCGCCCAGGGGAGTGGATCATGTAAACCTTATATGTATATTTCCATCTCTACCTAGCACGAGGCCTTTTGGGAGCTCACTAGCTTCAGGTTCTATCAGAACTCTGAAGTTAAGCGAGTTCGCATGAGAGCAATCACTTGATGGGTTATCATGTGAGTTCCTAGAAACAAAACCATGAGGGCGTGGTCGGGGCCTAAAGCGGACAATATCGTGCTACGACAGAATCGAGCCCTGGATGTGATGGGGGCCCAAGCAGGGATGTGACAATTCGATTGGTCGCTTAGAATGAAATTGAAGGGCAGCGAAATTCGGGTTTTGGGGATTTTGGCTTTAGGTTCAGTGCTACTTCGTTGAGCTCACCTTCGACGACTTCTAGATGACCTATGCCTTCCGTAAGAGGCTTAGATCTCAGTGCAGCTTTGTCGAATTTGAGGTTGAGCTTCTACTGGGACTTCTGGTCCTTGAGTGGACTAACTGGAGATGGAAGAACATGAAAAGATGAATTTCTGTGTGTTTGAAACTTTTTTCTATTTTTTAATTATTCAATTATCTTTTTAATTTTTTAGTTGAATTTCTAATTAATTTTAAACATAATAAAAAATTAATTTTTTAATCCACATGTCCGACTTGCTTCAGCCACGTAGACAGTCAACAGAAGGAATAACAAGAAAAGAAACGGTTGTATGAAATTGAAAAAAAATAGTAAATGTATGAGATTGAAATGTTTTAAAGATGTTGTACGAGGTTGTAATTGGACCCAAACCTGAGGGGGTATTATGTAATTTACCCAATCTTTAATTTTGTTAGTTTTTATTTTTCAATTTTGTATTTTTATTTTAGAGAAAGAAATGTGATTCGGTTTTGTAAATTTCTTTCGGAAAAGAAGTTTATATAACTTGTAACTTAGTTTTTCAGAATTTAATTTGTATTCTAGTTTTTTATTTTAAATTTTGTTCTATGCATCTATGTGTTCACTATAGTGAACGTTGTAAGGTTTGAACAGCTTATGGAGCACCTCAAGTTCTGTAAATAAGGTAGGCAGTTCAAGCAACCTGGATCAGAGGTTCGACTTCGGCTCTCGGTTGATTGTTCTCTTTCTCCTTGTGTCGTACACAGCAACAAGGATAAGGAGAAGCAAATGGAGAAGAGATGATATGAGATACTTTTCCTTTTGAAGAAGTAACTTTCCACAGGCTTATTCTTAAACTAGGCTGGAGGGTTTTCTGGTTTCCTCCAGAGTATAAGGTCGACTCAAGAATTTGAGGGTCAAAACAAGTCCATCAAATCTAGAGTACGTTCGACCCTGATGATATGGGATACTTTTGATGTTAACAAAGTAGTGGATGTATCGGCACATGTTATGTTATGCTTGTCTCCACATGCTTCCCTGTATCCTTCTCACTTGCCATATCTGTTCCTCAGGCAGATGTGATATCTTCTCTGGAAGCATAAGATGTTGAAGATGAGTACTCGAGAGCAATGCTAGGTAAGTAATCAGGCAAGGGGTCCCAGGCAGTCAGTTCCTGACTGGAAGCTTGATTCCAAGTGCTGACTAATTGCTCTCTTTCTCCTTGTCTTATAGGTAAGAACAAGGCCAAAGGAAAAGATAGAGAAAAAGCATGATATGGGATACTCTTGCTTTTAACCCTGATGATATGAGATACTCTTGCTCTGGTGTGGCTTGTTTGCAGAGGTATTATAGGGAGGAAAAGAAGCTGAGTATTTCGAGAGACTCTGCTGAGAGTGCCCTCTCGGATGTGAAGAACAGTTGAACATTTTTTTTTATTTGCAGGTTTGCCTGGCTGTGGAGGATGGAGGTCGACATATATAGGAGTCTCCCTAACAATAAGTAGTAGTGTTATTCCTTTACCCTTCTTGATCATAGTAATGTAGTGGAAGCTGCAAACTTCATGTGTTTTAACTTTGTCAGAGCACTTTGAAAAAGTGGTATGTGGTATCTGGAAAGCTAATGTTGCGTGTGAAGATTGCAGACAAGCTTTATCCGAGGAAATCTGGTTCTCGAAGTTCGGAGAGCGGTGCCTCTTCGGTTTTCGAACAAGCAATCATGTCGGGGATCTGGCTCTCGAGATTCAGAGAATTGTGCCTCTTCAATTTTTAAGAAAGCAATCATGTTGGGAGTCTGACTCTTGACATTCTGAGAGCAGTGTCTCTTCGATTTTTGAGAAAGTAATCCTGTTGGGAGTCTGGGTCTCGAGATTCGAAGGGCGGTGCCTCTTCGATTTTTGAGCACGTAATCCTATTGAGAGTCTGGCTCTCAAGATTCGGGGAGCAGTGCCTCTTCGATTTTTGAGAAAGCAATCCTGTTGGGAGTCTGACTCTTGAGATTCGGAGAGCAGTGTCTCTTCGATTTTTGAGAAAGTAATCATGTTGGGAGTCTGGCTCTTGAGATTCGGAGGGTGGTGCCTCTTCAATTTTTGAGCACGTCATCCTGTTAGGAGTCTGGCTCTCAAGATTCGAGGAGCGGTGCCTTTTCAATTTTTGAGAAAGCAGTCTTGTTGGGAGTCTGACTCTTGAGATCCAAAGAGCAGTGTCTCTTCGATTTTTGAGAAAGTAATCATGTTGGGAGTCTGGCTCTCGAGATTCGGAGGGTTGTGCCTCTTTGATTTTTGAGCAAGCAATCTTGTTGGGAGTGTTTTCTCGAATGTGAGTAAAGGTTGGGCATTTTTGCAAGTCTGCCTTACCACGGAGCACGGAGGTTAACACACATTGGGACTTTCTAGTTATCAAGCAGTGGTGATGTTCCTTTACCCTTGTGGGTAATAGTAGGGTAGCTGGACCTTCAAAATTTATGTGTCTAAACTTTGTCAGAGATTTTTGGCAAAGTTATCTGTGGTACCCGAGGAGCTGATGTTGCATATGGAAAGTGGTGCCTCTTCAATTTTTGAACCAACGGCCATGTTGCCCTTTCTTTTATAAGGGCACCAATTGTGTTCAAGAAGTACATTCAGAGAGTTATTGCTTGTAGAAATTTTCCCCTTACTTCAGAGATTTATTGCACCTCATTTCTCCTTCATCATTTCTAAGAATGTCTGGCCCATCCGATCGTCGTTTTGACTTGAACTTTGGTGAAGAGGCAGTCATACCTTCTCAAGACAACATATGGCGCCCATCCTTCTTATCCCCTACTGGTCCTCTTACCGTTTGGGATTCTGTGATGAAGAATGATATGACCGCTGCGGTGGTAACTAGGAACCTTCTCACTCCCTACTTTCCAAACGGTCTGATGAGTTGGCTGTTAAGGATTCTCTGGCTCTCAGTGTTCAGTGTGCAGGTTCTGTGTCTAATATGGCCCAACGCCTATTTGCTTGAACCCGCCAAGTTAAATCATTGGCGACTGAAGTGATAAGTCTCAAACAGGAGATCAGAGGGCTCAAGCATGAGAATAAACAGTTGCACAGGCTCGCACATAACTATGCTACAAACATGAAGAGGAAGCTCGACCAGCTGTAAGAATCTGATGGTCAGATTTTACTTGATCATCAGAGGTTTGTGGGTTTGTTCCAAATGCATTTATTGCCTTCGTCTTCTGGGGCTGTACCGCGTAATGAAGCTCCAAATGATCAACCTTCGGTGCCTCCTCCTTCTGGGGTTCTGCCTAGTACTGAGGCTCCAAATAATCACATTCTGGTGCCTCCTCTTTCTGGGGCTCTGCCGATTACTGAGACTTCTCCTGAGCAACCTTTATGAAAGTTCCCTCTTGTTTGTTTATTTTGATACATATATATGTACATATTTGTAACGTATCGGAGATATCAATAAACAAGTTTTGCTTCATTTCAACGTACACCAAGGCCTTCTTCACTAAGTTCTTTGAATTTTTCCTTTTGTTGAAGCTTGTATGTTAAAGCTTTGTGAGTGAAGCATGTAGGTTGAAGTAGTGCTCCCTTAATTTCCCGAATGAGGAAAACTTCTCGTTTGGAGACTTGAAAAATCCAAGTCACTAAGTGGTCGTGAGACTTCCCAGTATCAAGGTGCAGTAGCATATGGTAAGAGTCCCCCAAGTCTCCGGTCAAGAGAGTTGACGAATGAGGTGTCTTGCTAGTAGCCAAGTTTCCAAAGTAACAAAACTTCACCATTTTCCTTTCTAAGTAGTAGCCCAAAACCCCTCCTTCATATATATTTGTTATGTAAGTTGTTAGGCCCAAAGAAGAGAAAGCCTAGACAATTTTTTTTTTTCGATTTTTTTTTTTTTTTTTGAATTTTTTTTTTCGAATTTTCGAATTTTCGAATTTCCGAAGAAAAAAATAAATAAATATATATATATATATATATATATTTTAAAGCTTTGTAGGTGAAACTTTGGTGTTGAAGCTTTGTAGGTGAAGCTTTGAGGTTGAAGCTTTGTTGGGTACCATGAATTGATTTTGCTTCACACTATCTTGATCAAGATTGTGTGAAGCTTTTGTAGGTGAAGCTTTTGTGTTGAAGCTTTGTAGGTGAAGTTTTTTTGGGTGAAGCTTTTGTGGTGGGTGAAACTTTTGTGGTGGGTGAATTTTTTGTGGTGGGTGAAGCTTTTGTTGGTGAAGCTTTTGTTGGTGAAGCTTTTGTGGTGGTGAAGCTTTTGTTGGTGAAGCTTTTATGGGTGAAGCTTTTGTAGGTGAAGCTATTGTGGGTGAAGCTTTTGTAGGTGAAGCTTTGGAGTTAAAGCTTTTGTTGGGTACCATGAATTGATTTTGCTTCACACTATCTTGATTAAGATAGTGTGAAGCTTTTGAGAATTTGTAGTTGTCCTCCATTGATGAAGCTTTTGTTGGTGAAGCTTTGGAGTTGAAGCTTTTGTTGGTGAAGCTTTTGTTGGTGAAGCTTTTATGGATGAAGCTTTTGTTAGGTACCATGAATTGATTTTGCTTCACACTATCTTGATCAAGATGGTGTGAAGCTTTTGAGAATTTGTAGTTGTCCTCCATTGATGAAGCTTTTGCTGGTGAAGCTTTTGTGGTGAAGCTTTGTTGGGTACCATGAATTGATTTTGCTTCACACTATCTTGATCAAGATAGTGTGAAGCTTTTGAGAATTTGTAGTTGTCCTCCATTGATGAAGCTTTGTTGAATTTCCTTTTTTTTTTGGGAAACAAGAAATTTGAAAATGTGGGAGAGACAACATATACAAATTTTGCTTCCATACTGTTGAGCAAGAGATTGTGATGCAAGCCACCTTGTAGTAGTCGAAGGTTTGGATGAACCATATAAATTGAATTTGCTTCGAACAGTCTTGAATTTGCTTCGAATGTTTGAGAATTGTAGTTGCCCTCCATTGATGAAGCTTTTGTTGGCACCATAAATTGGTTTTGCTTCACACTGTCTTGATCAAGAGTGTACGAAGCTTTTGAGAATTGTGGTTGAACTCCTTTGATGAAGCTTTTGTTGGCACCATAAATTGGTTTTGCTTCACACTGTTTTGATCAAGAGTGTGTGAAGTTTTTTAGAATTGTGGTTGCCCTCCATTGATGGAGCTCTTGTTGGCACCATAAATTGGTTTTGCTTCACACTGTCTTGATCAAGAGTGTGAAACTTTTGAAAATTGTGGTTGAACACCTTTGATGAGGCTCTTGTTGGCACCATAAATTGGTTTTGCTTCACACTGTCTTTATCAAGAGTGTGTGAAGCTTTTGAGAATTGTGGTTGCCCTCCATTGATGAAGCTCTTGTTATCACCATAAAATGGTTTTACTTCATACTGTCTTGATAAAGAGTGTGTGAAGCTTTTGAGAATTGTGGTTGAACTCCTTTGATAAAGCTCTTGTTTGCACCATAAATTGGTTTTGTTTCACACTGTACACTGTCTTGATCAAGAGTGTGTGAAACTTTAGAGAATTATGGTTGAACTCCTTTGATGGAGCTCTTGTTGGCACCATAAATTGGTTTTGCTTCACACTGTCTTGATCAAGAGTGTGTGAAGCTCTTGAGAATTGTGGTTACCCTCTATTGATGAAGCTCTTGTTGGCACCATAAATTGGTTTTGCTTCACACTGTCTTGATCAAGAGTGTGTGAAGCTTTTGAGAATTGTGGTTGAACTCCTTTGATGAAGCTCTAGTTGGCATCATAAATTGGTTTTGCTTCACACTGTCTTGATCAAGAGTGTGAAGCTTTTGAGAATTATGGTTGAACTCTTTTGATGAAGCTTTTGTTGGCACCATAAATTGGTTTTGCTTCACACTGTCTTGATCAAGAGTGTGTGAAACTCTTGAGAATTGTGGTTACCCTCTATTGATGAAGCTCTTGTTGGCACCATAAATTGGTTTTGCTTCACACTGTCTTGATCAAGAGTGTGTGAAGCTTTTGAGAATTGTGGTTGAACTCCTTTGATGAAGCTCTAGTTGGCATCATAAATTGGTTTTGCTTCACACTGTCTTGATCAAGAGTGTGAAGCTTTTGAGAATTATGGTTGAACTCTTTTGATGAAGCTCTTGTTGGCACCATAAATTGGTTTTGCTTCACACTGTCTTGATCAAGAGTGTGTGAAGCTTTTGAGAATTGTGGTTGCCCTCTATTGATGAAGCTCTTGTTGGCACCATAAATTGGTTTTGCTTCACACTGTCTTGATCAAGAGTGTGTGAAGCTTTTGAGAATTATGGTTGAACTCCTTTGATGAAGCTCTTGTCGGCACCATAAATTGGTTTTGCTTCACACTGTACACTGTCTTGATCAAGAGTGTGTGAAGCTTTTGAGAATTATGGTTGAACTCCTTTGATGGAGCTCTTGTTGGCCCCATAAATTGGTTTTGCTTCACACTGTCTTGATCAAGAGTGTGTGAAGCTTTTGAGAATTATGGTTGAACTCATTTGATGAAGCTCTTGTTGGCACCATAAATTGGTTTTGCTTTACACTGTCTTGATCAAGAGTGTGTGAAGCTTTTGAGAATTATGGTTGCCCTCCATTGATGAAGCTCTTGTTGGCACCATAAATTGGTTTTGCTTCACACTGTCTTAATCAAGAGTGTGTGAAGCTTTTGAGAATTGTGGTTGCCCTCTATTAATGGAGCTCTTGTTAGCACCATAAATTGGTTTTGCTTCACACTGTCTTGGTCAAGAGTGTGTGAAGCTTTTGAGAATTGTGGTTGAACTCCTTTGATGAAGCTCTTGTTGGCACCATAAATTGGTTTTGCTTCACACTATCTTGATCAAGAGTGTGTGAAGCTTTTGAGAATTGTGGTTGCCCTCCATTGATGAAGCTCTTGTTGGCACCATAAATTGGTTTTGCTTCATACTGTCTTGATCAAGAGTGTGTGAAGCTTTTGAGAATTATGGTTGAACTCTTTTGATGAAGCTCTTGTTGGCACCATAAATTGGATTTGCTTCACACTGTCTTGATCAAGAGTGTGTGAAGCTTTCTACGAGTTGTAGTGTTTGCATTGTTACAGAGGGGAAATGTTTGAAGCAGATGCAAGAGGGCTGAATAGCTTGATCTTCGTATGCCATGCACTGAAGTTGTTGTTGGCTTGCAATAAGGCTTTATTGGTAACTATAACTCTTGTTGGGCATAAGTGCTCCCCTAGTTGAGTTGTCAAGCTTAAGGGTTTTTGATTATTTGTAAATGCTAGGAGTTCACATGTACAAGTTATACCACTCATCTTCTGGTAGGTGGAATGAATGGTGAGTTACTTTCATCACTTGGTTGGTGGTACGAATGTGAGTTCCTTCATCACCTTTCATCACATTTCATCACCTGGTTGGTGGCACAAGGATGAGTTCCTTCTTCCCCTGGTTAGAGGCATGAATGGCAAGTTGCCAAATGATATTAGAGTACGGATTGTACATTTCATCACCTGGTTGGTGGCATGAAGGAGAGTACAGGTTGTACTTTTCATCACCTGGTTGGTGGCATAAAGATGAGTTCCTTCTTCACCTGGTTGGTGGCATGAGTGGCAAGTTGCCAAATGATATTAGAGTACGGGTTGTACATTTCATCACCTGGTTGATGGCATGAAAGAGAGTACGGGTTGTACATTTCATCACCTGGTTGGTGGCATGAATGGCAAGTTGCCAAATGATATTAGAGTACGGGTTGTACATTTCATCATCTGGTTGGTGGCATGAAGGAGAGTATGGGTTGTACATTTCATCACCTGGTTGGTGGCATGAAGATGAGTTCCTTCTTCACCTGGTTGGTGGCATGAGTGGCAAGTTACCAAATGATATTAGAGTACGGGTTGTACATTTCATCACCTCGTTGGTGGCATGAAGATGAGTTCCTTCTTCACCTGGTTGGTGGCATAAGTGGCAAGTTGCCAAATGATATTAGAGTACGGGTTGTACATTTCATCACCTGGTTGGTGGCATGAAGAAGAGTACAGGTTGTACATTTTATCACCTAGTTGGTGGCATGAATGGCAAGTTGCCAAATGATATTAGAGTACGGGTTGTACATTTCATCACCTGGTTGTCTTGATACGAACTTTTATCCCTCTTGTTGTAATGGGCTTGCTGAGAGTAAAAATCCTTCCCCTTACCAAGAGACAGATATGTTTGGTGACTTAGCAAGTAGCTAAATGAAGCAGGAGATGATGCAATGGGTGTCTGAATGGCTAATATCTCCTCACTTGGTAAAACTTAACTTCCACTTCCCATTTGTTGATAGGGGTTAACCATATGGAGGTTCCCTTGGTATGTCCTTGCTTTGGCGGATGCGTGATTGTAAGTCTGTGCCATCACCTTAGAGTAAGTCTTCCAAGTGTTGGCATTGATCATGTACTTGAAGAAACAATCACGTAGGCCTGTCGTGAAGGCCCTGAGGGTGGTATTTTCATCTACCTCAGCGCAGCGAGAATACTCATGGCTAAAGCGACCGGCATACTCTCGTAGTGACTCGTCCGGCTTCTAGTGAATAGTGTATAAGTCATCAGTTTAGAGCTCCGCCAGAGTGGGTGGAGGGGAGGAAAAGACATTGATCTTCATCGGTGTGCATCCAATATGCCATGGTAGACTCAAAGAGGTTAAGATGTTCAATTGGGCCTTCCCTTCCAGTATAGAGTTGTAAACCAAGCTTTTGTTTTGTCTTCGCTTGAAGGGGGTGTCGAGGATCCTTCTTGTGAGAGGGCCAGGCCTGGGTTGGTTCCAGTCAAGTATCTCGGCATGACTTTCGGCTTTCAACTTGTTTACTTCCTCAAAAAGCTGTAGGACAATGGGGTCTTAAGTGGAGTCATGTACCATTAGGATTTTCTTTCGTAAGTCTCCATCGCCTCTTGGAAGTAGGAAAGTTTGAGCAAGGGTGTGTGGTTTTTTCTTGGACTCGCCGTACTGACTTCTAGGGCGAGTCTATTGAAATACCTCAGAGTCCCCCGTACCTTCATGTAACTCTTAGACCTGTCGTTCCTTCCCTAGATTGACAAATGGCCTGGGTCATGGGAGAGGACCGAGTCTTTGAGAAACCCTTGGATCATTTATCTTCGAGCATATATGAAGGGGATTCTCTCGACGTTGCTTTAAGAAGTCTTGGCAGTCACGATAAACGGCTTTCGATCCTTCCAACCCTTCTGCAAGGAGGTGTCTTCCTCCACTTCTTCTACTTCGGGTCGAAGCATCTGGGTTGAAAGAAGTCTCATGTTGATCAATGTTTTGATGATTAGCTCACTCATCATCAGGGATACCCATGTCGAAGGGAGGTGACCCTCCGTGTTGAGGGGCACCCAGAAGATGGTTGATGTCCACATGGGCAACGAACTCGCGTGTTTGAGTACACCTAGTTTCATGGAGCGTCTCAAAAAGCTTCTTATACTGCTCCTGGAGGACCTCATTCTTCATTGCTATCTTGTTGTTCTGAGCTTCTAGCTCGTCAACTTTAGCTTGAAGAGCAACCCTTTTTCCTTCCTTCTTTCGTTGCTTCACACTAGGTGCAGGAGAGGTGTCATTTTGTGTGCTGTGGCTTCTTTTGCTCCCCATGTTGGAGAGAGATGTCTGGTCAAAAGAGAGTGTACGAATGGTGGAAACTAGTTTGGCAAAGCTGAAGAGAGTAGGAATATCCCACAGACTGCCCCAAATTTTTATGCACAAAATCAGCGAGGACTTTAGTACAACAGAAAGTGTTAAGTTTGTGGCCTTTGCTAGATTGCTCTGGTCACTAGTGTGGATAAGTAAGTAAATGGATAGGGACAGGGAAGCGAACACAAGATGTACGTGGTTCACCCAGATTGGCTACGTCCACGGAGTAGAGAAGTTCTCATTAATTGTGAAGGGTTTACACAAGTACATAGGTTCAAGCTCTCCTTTAGTGAGTACTAGTGAATGATTTAGTACAAATGACATTAGGAAATATTATGAAAGAATGATCTCTATTTATAGAATAGAGTTTCTAGTTTCATTCTGACATTGACACGTGTCGTGTTGTGATTGGCTTATGATGTTGACACGTGTCGCGCTATGATTGGCTTCTAATGTCGACACGTGTTGCGCTGTGATTGGCCTCCTGGTTGGAAGGAAGCTCTTCTGGGTCCTTGACAGTATAACGTTAACCGGTGCTCAGTAGTTTCAGGATTTGTCAAGTATGGTACCAACAGCTTTTAAAATGCAATTAGTTGCATATAGAATGTTGTGCATTAGCTGCATATAGAATGGTTTGTTAGGTTAAAATAAAATTTCTTTTGTTTGTTGTTGGCTTTTAATTAGGGTTTTTTTTTGTGAATTTCAGTATATCCAGAACTATTCTCTATTGAATTGCATCACAGTTGGGAGATAAGTTATGACCTCTACGTTGGGGGAAAAGTGACATATATAGATAACTGTGATAAAGACCTCATGTCATTGCCGGTGATAGATGATATGGTGGAGGCACTTGGATACAATAAGCAGTTCATGAACTACTATTACAAGATTCCCAACATGGACCTTCCAATGATTTGAAGTCGATTGAAAGTGATTCTGATGTTCAGTCCATGTGCAATTTTGTTCCAAAAGATAAAGTGACTGAGATGTACATCGAAGAATTAACAATAGAAGAAGTCGTAACCCAAGAGCAACAGTTTCTGAAGTTCATGGAAGTCAGTGGTCCAAGTAAATTGGTTATTGAGAAGATAAGTAGTTCAGAGAGGGATGTTGGGCCAACAACAGTTAAACCAATCAGATCTAGAGGCTTGCTAACTATTGAAGGGCCAGAAGTAGATGATTGTTGCACATCTCAACTAGTGCAAACATGTTTGACTGAGGTAAGAAAGATAAATGCTGATTTTGGGAATGGTCAGAAAGAGAGAAATTGTGAAGGGCCAGAGGAGAATAAGGGGAAATCTGTGGGTGAGGTAGGAAAAGAGGATACTCAAGTAGAAGAATGGGATACTGAGGTAGGAGACGGGGATGTAGCAAAGGGGATGCTGAATTATTCTTTGATGTACCTATTAGTTTTGAGGGGAATGTTGAAGAAGTTGCTCAAGAAGTGATAGTGACTTTGAAGAGAGTGAATATGGGAGTGATGATGAAAACCCAGTGTTTTCCAAGTTTGATGGTATTGTGGAAGAAAGGGAATCTGAGCACAGAAAAAAAAAAAAAAAAAAAAACAAGGAACTCTGAGCAAACAGATGAAAGGAATTTTGAGGAAAGAAGTGAAAGGCAATCTGAGCAAAGCCGGGAAAGAGAACAAGAGCAAATGGAAGAAGAATTTGATATTGCAAATGTGGAACAAAATGTGGTTGATGATCCAGACTATAACTCTGATGCTCTTGAGAGTGCACACTCTTCAGATGATGAATGAGGCAAAAAACATAAGCGATTTCCAGAGTTCAATGCGAAAATAGACATGAAAAATCCCATTCTTACACTTGGGCTTGTTTTCAAGGATCATGTGCAATTCCAGAGAGCTGTCATCATGTACTCCCTAGTAAATGGATATGGGGAAATCCATTTTCCTAGGAATGAGAAATTGAAAGTCACAACAAAGTGAGCAAAAGGGAGCCCTTGGAAGTGTTGTGCTGGAAAAAATGTATGGTTCAAATAGCATACAAATCAAGACCATACTTGATGAACACACATGTGGGAGAACTTGGGCAAACAAGAACATGAAGTTCCCTTTGCTGACCGATTTGTACATAGACAAGATAAAACTGAATCTCACATGGCCTGTGGATTCCTTTTTAGCAACTGTCGAATCAAAGTGGAATCATGGTTGTGGAAAGAAGAAGGCTTATAGGGCTTTAGATAAGGCTTTGAAGATCATTAAGGGAAAACATGCAGAGCAATACACAAAGTTGTGGGACTTCACTGAGGAGGTAAGGAAAACTAACCCCGGAAGCACAGTAAGGTGAAGTTGGATAGGGGGAGGTTCCAAAGGATATATGTGTGCTTGGGGGCTTACAAAGAGGGGTTTAAGTTAGGGTGCAGACCATTGATAGGATTAGATGGATGCCATTTAAAGAGTGTACATGGAGGTCAGCTACTTTGTGCTATTATCATTGACCCAAATGGTGAAACATGGGTTATAGCGTATGCAGTTGTAGAAATGGAGAATAAGTCCAATTGGATTTAGTTCTTAGAGTTATTGGTCATTGATGTTGGGATTTTCAATCAAGGGGGATGGACATTTATCAGTGGTCAGCAAAAGGGGTTAATTCCGGCCTTTCAAAAAGTCATCCTTAATTCCCACCACAGATTTTGTGTGAGACATTTGTATACCAACTTCAAAAAATTTGTTCAAAGGGAAAACATTGAATGATGCTTTGTGGTCAGTAGCCAGAACAACAACAGTTCCCCGCTTCAAAAAAGCAATGGAGGATATGAAGAAGCTCGATGAAAATGCCTACAATTGGTTGGTGAAGAAGCATGCACATCATTGGAGAAAGTTCCATTTTGAAACATATCCTAAGTGTGACATGTTACTGAACAATCTCTGTGAAAGTTTCAATGTTGTCATACTTGTGCCGAGACAAAAACCTATTGTCACCATGCTACTCCTTATTCACACACTTTTGATGAAGAGAATTCAGATGAAAAGGGATATAATCGTGAACAAAGTTGGAGATCTCTGTCCTAAAATCAAGAAGAAATTGAAGAAGCCAAAATTCAAAGTGGCAGGTGCATTGCACAATGGTTAGGGGGCGCTAAATTTCAAGTTGATGCTGGAAGGAGGGAGCAATATGTGGTTGACTTGGTTGAGAAGACCTGTTCTTGTAGAAAGTTTGGCTTGACTAGAATCCCATGCAAACATGTAATAGCGGCCATAAATTTCAAGAGAGAAAAACCGGAGGAATATGTCGATGCTTATTATTCGAAGGCACGATACTTGAAGGTGTATTCTCATTTAGTAATGTCGATGAATTGGATGTCTTTGTGGGAGGAAACTGATAACCAACCAATATTGCCTCCTACGTATATAAGGTAACCTGGAAGGCCGAGGAGGATGAGAAATAAGGAAGCTGCTGAGAGGGATAATGAGGGTGAACAAACTCCCACAAACCCAACCAATAATCCTCTAGGTCCTCCTCAGCCACTTAAGCTAGGAAGGAAAGGGCAAGGCACTTTGAAATGTACTATATGCAAAAAGGAAGGTCATAATGCAAGAACCTATCATAAACATCTTCCTCCAAGGGACCAACAGGTAACATTTTCTACTTTATGTGGTTTTTTAAATCCTTTAACATCATATCAGACTCTTAATCCTTTAAATTGCTTTGTAGGCATCCACATCTGATCAAGGACAATCACCATCAACAAATTCAGCAAAAAGAAGACAAGGAAAACAAAGGTAAAAACTTAACCATTTCCTTAGTTGTAAAACATTTGGATTTAGTTAAAAAGATTGCTTGTCTCTAAATGAACTTTGGATTTAGGCATCACAATCAGTAGCTGAATCACCTAGAAGCACCAGGCAGAGAAAGACCCAGCAAACCCATAACTGAATCATCCAAAGGCACCAAGCACAGAAATACCAAGCAATCCAACCACGTTTTTTGCACAAATGGTTGTTTTTTGTAAAGGAATTGTAAAGTTAGAACAGGTTTTATGCATCCAGTACGTATTTTGTGAATTGAATGAATGATGTAGCAGGTTTTTATGAATTCAGTAGGTTTTGTAGTGTTGGTTGGAGATGCTAGATGAATTATGTTAGTTTTTTTAACAAGTTTATGAATTTCTAGATAATTAAGCAGGTTTTATGCTTAATTTGGTCTATTTCATGTTTTTCTTGGAAATGATGAGTAGTTTGTGCTTGAATACACTTGTTTTGTTGTGGTTATATCATTATTTTTTGGGTGAGATTTTTCTAATTTGAGGTCAAGGATGATAATCTATGCTTAAAATGGTAGATCATCTTTGTCGATGATAGGAGCATATTTATGCGACTTTGTTATCTTATTTCTTTGCATTTACTTCTTTAATTTCCATTTATTATGGTAATTTATGTTATTTTCGTATTATAGGTCCAGTTGGTAAAGATGACAATAAATAACTAAATGGAGCAATTTGGAGCAATTTTGGACTTGGATTGGATAGAATGCGTGGATAGCATATGGGCTGAACGTTTTTGGTGTTTAAATGGTGTTAGACATGTGCTAAAATCTGGAGAAATTAAAGTTGAGGCTTGGAAGACAAGAAATTACACAAGAAAAAGGAATCCTAGTTGGAGAGGAATACTATCTTATCCAACCTTATCTTTTCTTATCCAACCCAACCTTATCTTATCTTATCCAACCTTACCTTATCTTATCCAATCTTACCTTATCTTATCTTCAGCTGCAAGGAGGAATCCTTATCACATTCCAACACTTCCTATCTGATTGTAGGAGTCCTAAAATAATTCAAACAACCTAATCATTTTCCTCATGGGATTCAGCTATGCCTTTACCCTATATATACACATTATTGCCACAAATTAGAGGGGTGGAGTGTGCCGTAACTTGCAATCATCCATTGAAGTCGCTGGAGTTTGCTGCGTTCTTTCTCTCTTTATTTTAAGTTTCAATGTTTATTTTAGATTATTTTTCAGTTATGATGAACATCTATAACTAAGTTTCTTTTTAGCTAAAGGTGAATTCGAAGCCATGATCATATGTTTTATATAAATTGATTACATCTAGTTATTGTTTCATAAAACATGAATGCGATTTACTTATCTGTTTTATAGAGAACTTATTCTTGTATGTTTATTAAGGGTGCACACTTAGTTTGCATGTAGGGATTTAATGCTAGAAGATAAGGAAATTTCACCTAATCGTTATGAACTTATATTTGCAAGTAGTAAAAGTCACTAGTCATGATTGAGTTAAGTAAATTCCTGGCAGGAGTATTATGTTTTTCATAGTTACAAATGTCACATCCCAGCCCGGGCCCCCACCACATCCCGAGCTCGACTCCACCATAGCACGATATTGTCCGCTTTGGGCCTTGGCCACGCCCTCACGGTTTTGTATCTAAGAACTCACATGAGAACTTCTCAGTGGGTCACCCATCATGGGATTGCTCTTGCGCGAACTCGCTTAACTTCAAAGTTCCTATGGAACCCGAAGCCAGTGAGGTCCCAAAAGGTCTCGTGCTAGGTAGAGATGAGAATATACATATAAGGCTTACAGGATCCTCACCCTTAGGCAATGTGGGATGTTACAATCCACCCCCCTTAGGGGCCCGACGTCCTCGTCAACACACTTCCGGCCAGGGATTGGCTCTGATACCAAATTGTCACATCTCAGCCCGAGCCCCCACCACATCTTGGGCTCAAGTCCGCCGTAGCACGATATTGTCCACTTTGGGCCCCGACCACGCCCTCACAGTTTTGTTTCTGGGAACTCACACGAGAACTTCCCAGTGGGTCACCCATCATGGGATTGCTCTCACGCGAACTCGCTTAACTTCGGAGTTTCTATGGAACTCGAAGCTAGTGAGCTCCCAAAAAGCCTCGTGTTAGGTAGAGATGGGAATATACATATAAGGCTTACAAGATCCTCACCCATGGGCGATGTGGGATGTTACAACGAATGCTTTGTCAATGCTTATAATTTTCACATAACTTAATGATCTTTGAGATGTATCTCTATCATGCTTTTCATAGTTAGGGAACTTGAGAAGAATAATTTGGTTGCATCGCTGAGTCCAATTCAATGAACTTAGGAAAATCTGAGAGTTAATTAGTGTTGTTCACAGTTAATTTGGGGCATTGTCATTCATGGTTTATAGGAAGAATAACTGGAAATCGATTTGTATGCATATGATTCATGTGTGGAGAAGAATCCTTTAGCTATCATTTCATCCATATTTTATTCACGACTTAATTTACTTGCTGCCAAAGACTTTTGTTTTAATTAAATTCGTCCAAAATCCCCTCCCCCTTATTGTTTTAATGTTAGTTTAATTTAGTTTTCAATTTTATAAGTTTAGTTTGTGTTGATTAGCATCCCTTCTAATCCCTAGAATAGAACGATCCCTACTTACTCGTACTACGATTGCATAATTTATAGGGTTTAATTTGTGTGTTAGTTTCTACCACATCATCTCAATTTTTGGCGGGAAAATTTGAAAATTTGAATTTCAAATTACCAAAAAAAAAAATCAAATATATTTTCTGACGTGGATGCCATTTGGCGGGAAAACATTAGGTGTGGTGCCACTTAGAATCCATCTGGGCGAGGAACTGGGCCCCGGATCAAGCCAAGTCAACATTTAACTGGGGAATTCACGCACAAGCTAACGGAGGTATAACATTAGACCAAATTCTAAACATGAGGTATGACATTGTCAATTTTAAAAGATGAGGTATGATACTGTCTTAACCCCAATAGTTGAGATAATTTTTTGTAATTTAACCTTATAAATACACACACACACACACACACACACACACACACACACACACACATATATATACATATACATATACATATACATATATATATATATATGAAATTCTTGTGATGAAATTATTATGTTCTGATATATGTATATATAAGATAATCTACTACTGATGTATATATGTGTATATGAATATGTAAATGTTTCGGAGAGTAAAGTGCTTGTGTTCTAATGTGCATATATATACAGGCCCTTTAAGGGAAGGGATTCCTGACACACTCCGACCCGAAATGTCCATTAGGACTTCGAATCGAGCTGTGCTAGCCGACACCTGGAAGGTGACGAAACCATGAAGTGTGCTGATGTGAAAAAAAAAAATGTCAATAAATTTAAACTTAAGAGTGCCTAGAAACCAGAGTACGCTGGTGAGCAGGAATGAACCCACTTCACACATGACGTTAGAGCATAAGTAAAGTGCAGTAGAGTGGATTGAAAACCATACCATCGAAGGTAATCTCCAATACCAAGACTTGCCACGAATCCTCGTCAATACGAAAGCTCTGCTACTAGACATGGAGGGATAAAACAAGAGTGAGTGGGCCAGAAAACAAATCTTAAATAAAGACCTTCTAAACAATATAATCCCTCGCCGTAACACTTGTTTAGATTCCAGAAAATCATACTACGGATAAACATGAAACCAAAAGTATACTAACATTAAATCCAGAAGTATACCACATCACATCATCTCATTAGCAATATAAATAATCAAGTGCTTAATAACCCATACTAACACGCCAGTCGGAGTCACCTATGGTGACCTGTATGACTACAACCATATCTCATCAATCAATGCTAGCTCATAAGTCGGAGTCACCTATAGTGACATGTACGACTTATCCATATCTCATCACATATGCTAGCTCATAAGTCGGAGTCACCTATAGTGACATGTACGACTGATCCATATCTCATCACATATGCTAGCTCATAAGTCGGAGTCACCTATAGTGACCTGTACGACTGAATCTATGTATCATCACATATGCTAGCTCATAAGTCGGAGTCACCTATAGTGACATGTACGACTTATCCATATCTCATCACATATGCTAGCTCATAAGTCAGAGTCACCTATAGTGACATGTACGACTGAATCTATATCTCATCACATATGCTAGCTCATAAGTCAGAGTCACCTATAGTGACTTGTACAACTTATCTATATCTCATCACATATGCTAGCTCATAAGTCGGAGTCACCTATAGTGACCTGTACGACTGGATCTATAGCTCAATAAGTATACCTGCACACGAGTCGAAACCACCTAAAGTGGTATGTACGACAGAACTGTGTACCTACCTTGGATCCAAGGTGAGCGTAAGGTGCGAGAGGTGAACATCAGGCGAAAGACTGTGCCCTGGCCACGGACGGGAGCACTAACACCGGGGTGCAGGTTTATGAGCTCTCAATGCATCTCAATATAACATGTACAACTCATAGGCAATCCGTACGACAGTGTCATAGTTGTCTGTCATTGCAACCTGTACGACAAGGTCAGAGTTGCCTAAAACATGTTTGTCGTCATGCCATAACTCCATCATTTCAACTAATACCATAAACTCACCTGAACTTACCTGGGTGTCATGCGTTCACCTTTGCACTTCAAGCGTTCACAATAATTATGTGCAGGTAATATACATATAGATAAACCCTGATGCAATCTGATACTCAAACATGTTATAGCATTTTCAATTGTATACATAAACATATATATATATACATAATATGGCAAAAAAAATGCATAAGTTGTAACACTCTACTCCCGAACTATTTATTTTCGGGAATAATTATCGGTGATAAGCCCAACTAGACACTAGTTTAATTAATTATCAATACTTACGATTCTTTACTTCAATTTCTCGATCCTTCACACAATGATTTATGATCAACATCCACTCACTAACTCATAAGGTTAAATCTCACATTTTCCACCAATGTCCCTCACATTGCACAATTTCTCAAACAAGGCTATTGTCTCAATTATTTAATGTCATTTATGTTATAGTTGCATCTAATGTCTCGTTAGACTACCTACGTACCTTAAACAGGGATCAAGCCATTCGTAGTTCACATCAATTATTTGTAGGTAACATGCATATGGATATACTATAACATAATCTAAACTCAACCATCTCGTAGTACTTTAGAACATATAAATATATATAACATGGCACAAATTGCTTAATTCAATTTAAAAGTATTTTTGAAATTATCAATCATGTGTGTGTGTGTGTGTATATATATATATATATATATATTCGATAAAAAGGAAAAGATCCACTCACCTGGAGTCCGCCCTACCATTTTCCTAGCATGTACATCGAGGCGTCCCGGACGAACGGCGCCCAGGACAATTTTTTAAACCACATCTCAGAATCCTTATCAATAGATCATGTAACTTACGTAAAACACATCCCTAAAGACGTTTTAGAATGATTTGATACTAATTGATCAAAAGTCAACCGTCGGTCAAAGATCGACGGTATGGTCCATAACTCTACGTAACTCGATTCAGAAGATCCGCTCTTCAAATTTCCGATCAGAAACTTCCAAAGATCCTCATTATGTTTCTAGAACAACGTCCTAAGGTTTCATTACAATCCTACGGTCAGATCTCTGCCAATTGCCAAAATCAAGTGGCAATCAACATTTTATTTTATGAATTTACAAATCCAATTCGGGAAGATCCGTACGTTGGATTCCTGATTCATAAGTTTCTATGGTCCTCAAATATTACGTACCATAATGTATTAAAGTTTGGTGACGATCAAACGATCGGATCGTCGATTCATATTTTTACCAAATAACGTGACGTAGAGAATTTAGGTTCCAACCATCAACCTAAGTCATACAGTTACCAAGCCTGAACTCAAGGCATCTAATTTAGCCTAAGAATGACATCGACGGCCCCCTGGCCACGCGTTGCCGTGGGTGGTGGTCGGCTGCCCCGACTTGCCGAAAAATCCAACTATTTCTAAAAATTACCAAATTTTACATAAATAAAGATCTCAATGAGTAGAACAAGTTTTATACCTGTGGCTAAGTCCAATTTAGCCAGGAAAGGCTCCAATTTCACTCAAACTCGTCGGAAACCCTAGAATGGGTGTTTTTTTATTCTTCCTCTCCGGTGCTCCGCCACCCCAAACCTTGTTTGGGCATTGTTCCTGGCCTCAAGATGAGTGGTTTGATGGTGGTGGTTGACGATGGTAGCTGCAGGAACGGCAGAATCGCCGTCGTGTACACCGGAAAGCCGACAAGCTCAATCTCGTTGAAATGAGAACCAAAACCCATCAAATTTGGGTGGAGATACAAGCTGGAAGGTCGCCAAGCTGTATGCAAGTGGTGGATCACCTTGCTTCGCCGGAGAAACGACGATAAAGCAGTCAGAAAACATGGAGGAAACGGATCGTCATGTGGGTCAGGAATGGGATCTGGATTGGGTGGTCTCCTCTCTTCTCTCCCTTCCCTCCTTTCCTCCTTTCTAATTGGTCACTCATTTTCTTCCCTTTTTCCGATTGGTCTCTCCCCCTTCTCTGGTTGCTCTCCCTCTCTTCCGTTATTATCCTCTGATTGGGCAGCAGCCCTTTCTTTCTTCTCCTTACTTTTTTCCACTCACAGCCACACACGTGGCTTCCCTCCTTTTTCTGATTGGTCTCTGCTTCCCACTTGGCGGGAAGTTTTTAATTAATTTATATCTAAACTTTAAATTACTAATTTCAAACGTCCGTAACTATACTGATATAACCCGGACTCGCAAACGGTTTTCGCCTATGCATTCGTACCAACGAGTACTACTCAAATACGCTAAAAGAATAAGTCATACATTTCTTTAGACGATGATCAACGAAAGTCAAAGTCCTTACCTCTAGAGGTATTTTCGTCAATTCCCTCGATTAAAATAAATAAAAAACGAAACTTCAGGGACAGGTTGACACAATTCCCATTTTTCAAAAAAAATAGGGACACCCTCTTAACCATTAGATTTGGCTTTAATGAAATTGTATGGTTGAGATTAAATCACAAGCCATATAATCTCAACCACAGGATTTCATTAAAGCCAAATCTAACGGTCATGAGGATATCTCCATATTTTTTGAAAAATGGGGATTCCTTCCCTTAAAGACTTCCTATATATATTTGGAATATGGTCTTGTTTCAGTTGTTTCTTAAATATGCATATACTATCGATCAGATTGTGAATAATACTTTGCTATTATCGCTGAGCTTGTTAAATTAATTTGTCATCTGCTTGAATGCAAAGTGGAATTTGTTTGCTTTCTGTTGTCGAACAGAAAGATGAAATAAAAATATCATTGTTACATTGTGAGATTGAATAGTTTTAGTGCAAATAAAAGGTTGGAATTTCGGCTAGAGGTTAAGATTTTTGTGTAGTTGAGCCGATTCTTGGTAGGTACCAATTCCTAGGTAAGCCCAAGTGCACAAGGTTCTTTTAGGCAGGACTGGCGACAAAGAAATTGGCAAGACGACTAGCAAAAATGGGTAATTTAGGAATTATTTTGTTTGGTGATTTCGAATAGTTTTTTTTACTGGGAATAGTACGGTATGGGATGTAAAACTTTTCAATGAATAATTATTTGAAATAGGGGATTAAGTGATGAGTTTTGTATTATATTTTGTTTATGCATTATTGATTAAACTCCATCATTTTTTGTATTGAAGGTATAAGTTCCTATTGAGCTTTTAGCTCACCCTAATTAAATTTGTGTAGGTCATGGACCGGGGAACTAGTAGTGTATTTTGTGTGAAGTGTGAAGCAGTGTATGTACATACATAAGTGAAGAAGCTTGGGTGTTTTCTTCTTCTTTTTGTTATTTTGTTTTCTTTCTTCATTTTCAGATTTCTTTCATCGTTGTTTTGTTTGTTGGAATAATTTCGAAAGTAATTTCGAATGTAAAAGTACTTTAATAAAGTTCATGTCTCCACAATCTCTCTATGTATAATTATAATTTTTATTTTTATCTTCATATTTTAATTACTTTAGATTAGCTCATTTAATTAAAGTTTGAATCACATCTAATTTCCGGGTTTATTGGGCGTGACAAGGTGGTATCAGATTACAGTTTGTCTAATTGTTTGTTTCATTTCTTGATGTTAGTATCTGTTACTAACAAATAATAAGTTGGCTTATACATATGTAAATAGGATGATCGTATATAAGAAATTAATTCCATATTCTCATCAAATCAATATAATTTGTATAACTACAAAGTAGTTTGGGAAAACATCGATCTCTTATATACTATTAGTCAAACCGTTTAATAAAGGCTAGTACAACATCCATAACCTTAAACATAGTTTTGAGATTAATTAAAGTTTAATTTTCAACTACATGCTGATGTATATTTGAATTGGTAGTATTTGTTACAAGAATAACATTTGTCCTACTTTTACATGGTGTATAAAAGTTGGTTATTAGAATTGTGAATCTGCTATAGTTGAATGGAGTAATTAGGTTTTCATCCTTATTTTTACTACTCTATTGATTAAAACCTTATTACTTTTCAATTTTTGATCAAGGTCCTTTGTATTAATAATATCATTAATTATTTCAATAATAAAATATTTTTTATTTCTAAATATATTCATTTAATATTAAAAATATTACAATTAGTATATTTATATTTATGGCTAAATTTTTTATCATATATTTTTATTTTTAGTTTGTACCCATTTTTAATTTGCAACCCTTTTTTAATTTGTACCAATTTTCCTTTCAGTTTTAATTTGTACCCATATATTAATTTCTTTTTGTGCCCATATTTTTTAAAGTTTTATTTGTATTGTACCCATATTTTTTTATTTATTTGTACCCATTTTTATTTTTGCTAAATGTACCCATTTTGAAGAATGTACCCATGTTTTGATACAATAATTTTTTGGTTATTTTTTATGAATGTACCCATGTTTACACACACACACAATAGTATATTTATATTTTAATATTTTTAATCCCACAAATTATGGTTTTTTATTTAAAATCTCATTACTATAAACAACTATAAATTTTAATTTTTAATTTAAAAAATATAGTAACGTACATAGAAATAAATTATCAATTAATTTCAGGGACTTGGATCAAAAATTGAAAACCAACAAGGTTTCAATCAAAGACTATTCATAACTAGGGACCGCATCCAAAGTCTCCCTTAGTTGAATTGATTTTGACATGATATATGTGCATAAATGAGTATATGGTATTAAATTGGGATTGGACTTGAAAATTTGGACGGTGGTGGTTTTATCTTGAATACTCCAGTTGATAGCTTCACTGTTGCAGCATGAACTTTGGTTCGTTTTAGTTATTTCTCGGACTTCTTCATGTTATAGTTGTGCGTTACCTTATGAACTTATAAAGTAATGCAAAATTGTCGTCTTTGTCTTGTTATATTATGCCAGGATATGTGACTTCTGTTTATTTCATGTACTACAATGTGATTTCCCTTTTCTGTTAACATGTTAAGAATTAACCTTTATATGTTATTTTTTTATTTCTAACCTTGAATTTAGTTGTTTAGGATGAATCCTCCGTTCGATTCGGATTTACGTGAAGGTTTTAAATTCATTGGGTGTTGATGCTTTAGAACCCTACAATGGTGATTATTATCATGCTTGCCTTCGTCATGAAGCATATAGTAAAATGGTTAATGACATGATGCATATAAATACTTTGAGGAGTTTTTATTGTTCGGAGATGCAGAAGGCATTTGTAAGGTGTCATATCACTCTTCACATATAAAGTGTCATTATAGAATGGAGTTAGAGGAGAGCAACAATTTATTTGGGCAAATCATGGGAGAAGTCAGCGCTCTCGGAGGAATGTGTAGCCACCTCTTGGAACCCCGACCCCAATAATGTGCTAGCTGACACTAAATTGACCATATGACCCCATCAAGAGATGATGTCACAAGCCAACTTAATAACGAAGCTATAGTAAGATATTTATGATATGTAAGAATTTGAACAAAAACGTTCAATAATAATGATCCAAAGCTGCTACATAGTTCACTCATCAACCTCCCCACTTGGGGACACAAATTATCTTGCTATTAAATCCCGTTATTATCACATCATACAGATCAGCTAGAAGTTTCACACAATAGTAAACACATAAAAGTACAGTGTTGTGCATAATCATAAGTGTGATCATTCAATTATTACAATAAAGATAAAGCTGCAGTAAAAACCATTACCCTAAATCCAAAGGATGAAAGCCTCACTGCCAAGCTTACTCGTCACCACTAGTGTTCTCCTTATTCTCGTGAAGGGGTCGACAAAACAAAACGTGAGTGAACCAATTTTATCACATTTAAAACCATTCCAAATAATAGCCCATGTTTTGAAAACATATATAATAATACCACCATAATAGTAGTCAAGATCAACCCAATCTTGCTTGTCATATCAAAGAAAGTAAACCAATCACAAATAAAGTAATGTATAGTAAGCAGGTGAAGCAGCGTCTACTTGATCGATATCTAGCGTCTACTAGCAGCTTCTAACCTTTACTAGAATAGAATGTACTATACGATATGTATGATAACCATTTGGTAAAAATAAATTACCAATGATCTCAAGATACCATTTTAGGTATAAGTCTTGTCAAAGACTAACATAAGTAATATGCATCCACAAATATGATCATGTATAGAAATAGAAATATATAACGTAAAGGGTCCACTCACAGGTAAGCAGAGCATCCCTCGTCAATAGGCTCCTTGCCTAAACTCTTTCTATCCTCTAATAAGTCTGTGATAAACATGTAAAGCTAAATTAAGCTTAAATTAACAATCTAAGGAAAATCGTCCAAAACGACCATTTGGGCGATGGATTTTCACAAATGGAGGCGCCACGTGATTCAGAACACCAAAAAACCTAGAGGTAGGTCAAGGATCCTGCACGCCGCCGTGCTCCGGCCACACGCCAGTAAACACGTGCCGACGTGGGCTGCAGTCGCCGTCGTACTCGCCATCGCTGGAACCATGAGCCGGTGCGTTGAGGATTAACTGAAGATAACGAAATATACCTGCAGAGGAAGGATATGCCGTTAAAGTTAATGGCGTCGTCACTACCGCTGTTAAAACTAAAGGCGACTGCCGTTGACGGCGCCGGAATCTGCAGAAAAGCACAGAGACGATCAGGCCTTCCCCAAGCTCCAAATTTACAGATCTTTAGTCCCAAATTGATCCCAGCGATCAAGAGACTCACCTCGGATTCAACAGTTTTTGCTCGGAAAAACTTGTCGGAAACTGCAGAGAGTTTGCATGCACCAAAATAGAGGCCAATCACCACATTAAACTCGAGAAAAATCCAACACACATTACTGAGAACTTACCCAGACCACATGCAGCGGGATTAGGGTGAATCGTGGCTCAAACTCGCTGGATTTTGTCCTCCTTCTCTGGCCGGAAACTGGAAATAGAGATGAGGGTGCATGCAGGGGTTAGAACTTCAACACATAGTTCAAAAACCTCATCCAAACATCCCAGAAGCAAGAGATATAGAGAATGGATGCATTACCAACACCAGCCGACTTCAAACTCGACGGCATTTTGCCGGAATTTGTCGTCGGAGCTGCGGTTCGTACGCGCAGAAGTTGCAAAGGTTGAAACCCTCGAGTTTCAATGCAAAATTAGCATCACAGAGTGCAACATAGTGAGATTAAAACCCAGAAATTCAAAAGTAAGTAGAGACCACACCTGGGTTTGAGTTTGAGAGCTTCAAGCTCTCGGCATTGATGGTGCCGAGGTCCACACGGCACCGATCCCACATGTAAGATCACCACTGTGATCTTTGCATCCCACAGACTTCGAATATGCTAAAGTTGGGGTTGATTTGTGAAGGTAAGTGGGAGAGTGAGAACTTTCTCCTATAACGGTGTTTAATTGTTAGAAAAATAAAATTATGACAAATTTTTCTTTTTTAATTTTCAAGTTGTTAAAAAACACGTAGACGGGTGAAAAATGAGTAAATGGTAAAAAAGAAATGATAAACGGGTTTAAAAATGATAAATGGGTAAACGGGTACTAAACGGTTACGGTTAAATGGGTACACGGTTATGAGTATGGTTAACCGTTTATAAACGGTTATGGGTATAGGTATAACCGTTTAGACAATTACCCAACGGTTAAATGGGTATAACCGTTTATAAACGGTTAACCATACCCATAACCGCATACCCATTTAACCGTAACCGTTTAATACCCGTTTACCCATTTATCCTTTTTAACCCGTTTATCTTTCTTTTTTTTACCATTACCCCTTTTTCACCAGTCTACATGTTTTTTAACAACTTGAAAATTTTAAAAAAAAAATTGTCATAATTTTCTATTTTTTTTACAATTAAACACCGTTATAGGTACATTCATCTTACATTTCCATATTTTAATTTTTTAAGTCCTTACACCATTCCAATAATTGAAATAATAATTTACGGACGATATTTTTAACTGTTACCAATGAAGGTAAAAATAATATTTGCTAAGTATTATTGGGTTACAAAAATTGTTTAGAAAACATTTCTGTCAAAGCATTTCTGTCAATTTCACGGTTACCCGCAAGGAATTTAAATTAATTTGGCCAATTCCTTGATGATGAGAATCATCATTCCTGTAGCAATGTTATTGAGAGAATGACCGATGAATTCCTTGCTAATTTATTGGGTGCTAAGTATTATTGGATCGAGAACATAGTTTGTGTTAGTTTTACATATATAAAATAAATGAGTAAACGGTTATTCATTTATAATAGCGGTTAATACCCATAACTGTCTATTTAAATTTCGCAGGTAAACGGTTATACCCATAACCATTTATTTATCTAAACAGTTACCCATAACCGTAATCGTTTAATTTAAATGGATGGGTAACCGCGATTACCCATAACCAATTGATATTTACCCTTCCCTAAGTACAACTGGCATTTTTGGTGTAAATAGCTGCACGCCTAAGTGATGAGCTTAGGCACAATATGTAGCTAGAAGAAGGACTAAGAGTTGAGATTAAGGAAAAAGTAAAGCTTTTTAAGTTGACAATATATAGCCCCAAAGGTAGTCCAAGTTGTACTTTTCTAGTCTTCAATTCTTGGGCCAAGATATTGTTTGCCCCTGGTGCTAGAAGACCATTTATTCTACATCTTTTGCGTCCACTTGGGATTAGAGTCTGAATTTATGAAATTTCCATTATTGATTGAATCTGCTTTCGTGGATTGTGTGCAAGTCATGCACAATAGATATATCGCATCATAAGCTTGAATGTGATTTGGTGTTGTTGGACTTGTTGGATTATGATGTAATATTTGGAATGGATTTGGTCAAATGATTTGAAGGTATTACTGATTGTGTTAAGATATTTGTGACTATGACCATCTCTGCTGGAGAAAAACTTAGTTTTATGGGAATAAGAGTGTTCCAAAACCTGATTCGGTTTTTGATAAGACAAAAGTTGATTACGTGAGACCAATCGCTCAAATGATGTTGGAGGGTATAAGTGAATCCAAAACTAAATTTATACCGGTAGTAAGAAATTTTCTTAATCTATTCCCATAAGACTTGCCTGGATTGCCACCCATTCAAGAAATAGAATTTTCCATAAGACATATCCAGTGCATCACCCATATCTACACCTTCATATTATGGCAGCAGTGGAATTGAAAGAACTAAAAAAGCAACTTCAAGAACTTCAAGAGAAAGGTTTTATTCGGCCTAGTACATCACCTTGGGGTGCTCCTACACTATTTGTAAAGAAAAGTGATCGAACCCTTAGGTTGTGTATTGATTGCCGTTTGCTAAATAGAATTACTATAAAGAACAAGTATCCATCGACTAGAATGATGATTTATTTGATCAACTAAAAGGTGCTTGATATTTCTCAAAGATTGGTCTTTGCTTTGGTTATGATCAACTTCGAATTAAACCAGAAGATATACCAAAGATAGCTTTCCAAACTCGATAGACATTACGATTTTTGGTTATGCCTTTTGGTTTAACGAATGCACCAGCAGCATTCATGGATTTAATGAATCGAATTTTTCAACCTTACCTTGATTAGTTTGTTATTGAATTTATCGATAACATTCTCATCTACACTAAGACCGAGAAAGAACATGAAGAACATTTATCTATCTTACAGACTTAGAAGGAGAATAAGTTATATGCTAAGTTAAGCAAATGTGAATTTTGGTTGACTGAAGTGAAATTCATAAGACATGTCATCTCAAATAAAGGCATTGTAAAGGATCCTTCAAGAGTAGACGCAGTGTTGAATTGGATTGAGCAGAAAAATGTACATGGCATACGAAGCTTCCTAAGTTTGGCCGGCTATTATAGAAGATTTGGTAAGGATTTCTCTCGAACAGCCATTCTCATGACCAGGTTAACACATAAGGGAGTTAAATTTATTTGGACTGGTGAACGTGAAGAATCATTCCAAGAATTAAAAATTCAATTAACAACTGCACTAGTGTTAAATCATTTCTGAAAGAGATGCCGGTTACATAGTTTTCACTGATGCATCATTACATGGACTAGGATGTGTTTTAATGCAATCTGGCAGAGGAGTTGTTTATGCTTCCCGTCAACTAAAGCCACATGGAGGAAATTATCCAACACATGAAGTAGGGGTGAGCAAGCCACCAACACCATGAGCGCTTTCATAATCCTACCCAACAGTGCTAAAGCATGTCCTCAAATAAGATCCGTAGAGGAAACACACGATGAGCACAACAGCAATTAGAGAGGAAGAAAGCTAAATCCCATATCAGAGACGAGAAATTTGAGAGTTAAAAGAGGGTGATACTCGACTCAAAGAACAAAATCACTAGAAAACATAGGGTTAAAAGGAAAGCCCGGTGCATATGAGTTTGTATGATCGCATCTAGAGTCCAGGAATGAAAAACACTACGGTGGGATAATTAATTGACCACTAAACATTAATTAATATAAAAAGAAGGGTTGGGGCACAAATTACACAAATTTCCACGGTTGTCATGCATTCGATGTAATAATATTACAGGTGTAGGATCAAACTAGAAAATTTGGTATCCTAAAACAAACAGACTATCCTTGAACTAAAAACACTCGATGCATGTCCGCAAAGACTTCCGTTCCTGCATCTGAGCAGTTGTTTAAGCTCCAAACTTGGCCTCGTAAACTTGTGGTTGCTGCAGCAGACACCAAAAGCCGATGAGAAACAAGATTATTCATGAAACGAAACCAAAAGAAAAGGGTGCGGCAACGAGAAATCAACTTCGCAGTTAACAGGGAGCGCCAGCTAACTAAGATCTACACTACATCCTCAGTTTTGACGAAACTTTTAATTAAGAACAATGTCAACTCAAACTTATTGTCAGAAAAGTTTCCCAGTGCTATAACAAAGAAGTCCAAGAAGAATACTTGATATCTTAAATTATAGGTGCACACACTCATGAGATTGGATTGGAGTATTAAGGCCTCGTTTGGTGCATATATTGGCTCGGAATAGATAATTCTCCAATTTCAAGGAAAATTGAAGGTAGATTATTCATTTAAAGTGGTTTACAAGATTGGAATGGACAAGTTATCTTCATAAGTAATACATCTTCTACCCTCTAGTGGGTCATAATTTCTTCATTTCTCCCGTAACATGCCTTGACATTAGAGAGATCCATTTCAATCCAATCCTATGCACCAAACGAGCCCTTACATTTATTTTTTCAGATACACACAGGAATTACCAAAAGCATACTCGACATCAGAAATGGAAAGTTACCAAAAACATACTTGACAGTCAGAAAGGGAGAGAGGCATGTTACCATGAACAGGGCTGAAATCAGCCTTCCCGCAAACCATCTCAAATGCATTGCACGTTGAGCTGCAGCAGCTGCTTCCACAGCTTCAAACCGCAAGTACACAAAACCAGCACTGTTTCTGTATCCAAACAGAGCAAATTAGGAGAAGAAAGCCTAATTCAGTTTTGAATTTACCTACTCCCTGACATATCAAACACAACACATGTATGTAACTAGTACGAAAGAACTGCCTTTGTACTCTTAAGTAGCTTTTCATATTATCAAACAAAAATAAATATTTGAAAATACAGAAGATTTTGGAAAGAAAAAAAAAATCTTTGTTTCTTAACCAGGATTTTATAAAAATATTTCATCATTCAATGTGACAAATTATTTATTTTCTTGAAAAATATTCAACGTAACAAAAATTATATTAGTTCTCATTGTTACAAGGGTTTTGAGAATAGAGGCCCCAACTAAAAATTATTTATTCTCTTGAAATAGAGGCATCTACTAAAAATTATTTATATTTCCATGTATTTCGTATGGTCTTGCAGTGGGCTCCTTTCCGTTTCGATGCCTCTATTCTCAAGCACAACCCTAGAAACTGAACACCCGACCCTTGTTGAATTGGGTTGGGGTGAGAGTTGAATCTCCCTTGTCAGTTCTACTTTCCAATTTTCTCCACCCTGTAAGGTGAGACTGGTTGGAACTTGGGCCCATCCCCAAGTTTGCAAAGTATTTCATAAATATTAACAGCATCTTGCAATAATATTACACAAACAAGACATTCATATAATAATTGCATGCTTAGTATTCATATTTAAGCACTTACTTGTCCACATAAATATGCTTCACCCGGCCATATTTTGAACATTCTTCTTCGACATCCTCTTTAATGTCTACATCAAAATCTGGCTCCCTCTGCAACATGATACTGAATTTTAGATTACAAATTTATTTAGGGAGGAGAGTGAACAATTATTGCAAAGAACACCGACCTCAGTGGCTGGATCGAACATATTCTTCAGTAGTAGACATTCGCTGGGGTTTCCAACGGGTTCATTGACTGCAACTGCTGCTGGAAGAATAGGAGCAGAGACTGCAGCTTGACCATTGATAGGCAACGTAACAGCTCGTTGATTAGGAGCTGCCCCATTCAGCCCAGGAACTCCAATAGACCCCGCAATACTGCCAAAAGGGAGACAATCAGAAATAGGAAAACAAAATAATTAGCAGAAACCAGTGAGGAAATATGGATGCGAACCTTGTGGCAATACCAGAGCGATCCAGCTTCTGCATTAGCAGTGCTCTAGATTGGGCATTTAAAGACTGCAAAGAAAAGCACTTAACATTAGAGAGGAAGTTTCTTTTGTAAAAATTGGATTATTCAGTAATATGTATACATGCACATATAATACTACATGCATAGTATTAGATATCTACGCAGTTAATAAAGACTCCAAGGGCTGACCTAAACCCCTGTGTATGTGTGTGTGTAGAGTATTAGATATCAATAACCTATTTTTTCTAGGTGTGTCTTTAAGATTGGATACAATATTTTATCAGGGAATTGTTATTTGCACTCCAAAAATCTAATTGTGCACTCCAAACTATCTATATTTAGAAAAAATACTCTTACGAGGAGTCAAAATTAAATTTTTGGAGTGGCAATACTAGTTCCCTTTTGTAAATACTCTTTATCAATATATTTCGCTCAAAAGTCAACTTCCACCATTTAGTCAACGCATTGATATTTTATTAATATTCACATTCATTTGACATTCAAATTTTTTTCCTTTGAATATACGTGAACGGAACATAATGACAATTTTGAAACTCACCAAACCACCCCCATCATCATCATCAAAGTCTGCAGATTTTGCTCCAGCCTCTTGAGATCCAACATGATCTGTAACAGATGAAACCTATACACAAAGTGTCCAATAAGTGTTCGCCATGACTCCTCACAAAAAATAGCTACCAAAGTTCTAGCTGCTGACAAGCAGCCACCATAGTGTAAACTAGGAACTTTAAATATTCAACTTCCCATCATAACTTTTACAAAAAATACAAGCGTACCTTGATAGTTCGACCAGCAATCTCCAACTTTCCATTCAAACTTTGAGCTGCCTTTGCATGTTCTAGATGAGCAAACTAGCAACATAACGAACAAATAAATAAGCACCAACCAAACATAAAAATCGTCTAAACATACAAAGAGAAGTAAACACTGACTTGAACAAAGCCAAAACCCTTGCACTGTCCTGTCTCAAGATCAATGGGAAGTTGCACAAGTTCCACTGGTCCAAATGGTTCAAAAATCTGAGCATTCAACATAGAAATATATGGTTGTGAGAAAAATAACTCAAAATATATAACAGAAATCAAAATCGGGAATACTAGTTCCAACTGCTGTCTAGTCCTAGTTTATAGCATGGTCTCCCTGACCCTGAGTACAGCATAAAATGTGATACTTCAATAATCTTATCTATGATTCTACTCATGGTGTCTATAATTAATCCTACAGAATGACAGTTCATCAAAGCCTAGCACTTCCTTGCTTACTTTCTTTTGTGTTTGCTGTTGTGAAAGTATTCATTTCACATGTACACATATGTAGCCATCCAGTAGTTTACAAATATATACGTCAGCTTAAATTTAAATACATAATTATATATAGGGTTTAGCAGAACTAAGGCATGGCATTTTTTCCATGGCCCTGCCGAGAAAACCGCCCAGGCTAGCCTTGAGACTAATTTTTTAAAACATCAGTGTGTGTGTGCGTGGGGGCATATTTAATCTATATATGCATATATGCACATAAGGGAGAAGTGAACAGGTGAAACTTTCATAAACCTATATAAAGACCCTTGGTTATTAAATTGCTAAGAGACCCCATATTTTAAAAGGAGGGTAAATTTGTAAAAAATATTTTTAGATTAAAAAAGTAAAAGGTATTTAAGTATATAAATATATACTGGGGAGTTACACCTCCCTCCTTTTCATTTGTTTTTTGTTTGGTCTATTTCATCTCATTATCTTTTACATATAAAGAATTACTCTATAAAAACTTCATTCACACACACATATAAATATATATTAGAACATTAAACCTAGATGAACTGAGCATAAATACCTCTCTAAGGTGAGTCTCAGTCATGTTAAAATGCAAGTTCCCCACATACAGTTTCCTATCAACCGCACCATATGGCCCAACAACGCCTGCAGCCCCACTCGTGGCGTTGGACTGAACAAGATTCTTTTCAGCTTCCGAAGGTTTCACCATTACAGGTTGCCCCAGAAGTAGTTGGCCAGAGAGAGCTATAGCCATTGGCACAGACATTGCATCATAGAACTCAATATACCTGCAAATATCAACGGGCTTTTACAGTAAGTTTGATGGAATATACAATACCATAAGTATTCTAATCAAAACTTACAAAGCATATATCCAAGATATGTAGGGAAACAAAAACTCTAGGGCATAGAGCTCAAGCTGAATTTCTTTTGATGAATCTGATGACTCATAAAAGAAAATGTTAGCTCATCACAATAAAATAAAGAAAACAACAAATATTTCATTAAAAATTGATCTATTAATGAAAACAAAAGAATAGGGCAGAATGGGGGGAAATTTGAAGCAAGTCTCTTCTAGTTCACTAGGAGCTACAAGTTTGATAATGAAGATCCCAATCACAAACAGTAAAATTACATGTACAAACATACATTATACATATATAATGTAGCCTTAACTAGGACTGGAAGATCACAGAGATGTCAACCAGACTTGGAGCTTATGAAACACTGGAACCAAGGGAAATGGAGATAAAACTCTCCACTGACCCTACCCTGATAAATTTTACCAATTAAAAAAAATACTATCATAAATAAATATCACCAAATGGAATGACCATTAGATGAGAACTTTGAAAAGGTGCACTGGGATTCAGAATGGAGCCCTTATAGCACAAAACACGAAGACGAAGAAAGCAGGAAAGGATATAAAATAGGTTTCTGTCATCTACCTTGAGTACGCAGCATGAATTGATTAAACATGAGTGCAAAGTATTCCCACCATCCCTCATCATTATCGCATTGCTAGTTTATTAAAGAATACAGTTAAACTTGATTCTAAAAGGATGATATACTAACATCTATCTTACAAAGAACACACACATGTCTATGATACAGTTTCATTTAAATGCACATACCCAACTCCTTTCGACCGTCTAGAATTCCTGTCCATGATCAGGCGTACATCCCTCACCTGAAAGTGAAAGAAAAAGAATTAGACAGTGTCAGATCACTTAGAAATTTATGTACTTGAAAGAAAATTGGCTTATACATAGGCTTCAGATATTGACACTGCATGATAGAACACCTAGTTTGGGGTGTCCATAAGATGCCCACATAGCTCATTCGTACATTTTCACTCACCCCACATACACAGAATGTTGAGAGAATAGAAACTCATTATATTACTCGTAACTGAAGGCAGAGGAGCATGTACTGCAACAGGAAGCAAATGCATCTCAATAACATGCAATTTGAAGAGCGTCTATTGCAACAAGATTGAAATTATTCTTAGATGTGTAGAAGTAACCAGAATCATAATTCATGCAGGTGTCATAAAATGAGGAATAAAGGTACAAAATCCTGGTTACATCAAGTTTTCCTTATTTTAACAAGGAGTCTTAATAATTACTTTTAAAATGAAGAGCATTGTAGTAATTTTATTTTAAACTGACTTACGAATACTAACTTTTCTCTTTTTTTCTAACCAAAAAAAAAGTTCTGTAATAGTTAAAACTCACACATGCATAGCATGTGTATGCTGCTACTATTATATAACATATTCGTAAGGAGAAGTAAGAAGAAAAAACATCTAATAATGTAAAATAAAGAAAGAATGAATGGAGTTAAGCCAACCTTGCCCGCTTTTGAGAAGAATTCATAAACATCTCGTTCAGCTGCCTTCAGTGGCATCTGTCATCACCAGATTATTAACCAAACAAAAAATAGTCAGATATATTGCAAAATGAAAATCATAAGGTTCCACAACTTCGGAAATTAGGTTCAATTAAAATTTTAAAATTAAACAAAAACTAACTTGATTTTAAAATTCTAACAGTTGAAACGAACTCTCATGTGTCTCATATTGTCGTGTTTTTTTAACCAGCTCATTTCTGACTATTTTCCTGTGGATGTGAACCATTAACAACATTTACTAAATATAATTTTCCAATCTGCAATCATATTACCAAAGCCATAAGTTCTAGGACACCTTACAGACGGAATTTGGCCTAAGAATTTATTGCAGATATAGTAAACTTTCTGAAGAGCAAACCAGATACCTGGTAAGCAAAAACAGTTCTCTGATCCCTTTCCGGATCAGCTTCTGGCTCCATCGCTTCCTTTTTGTCTTTAAACCTCCTGCTATTTAAATGCCATTTGTCACGGTTCAATAATTTTAAACTTTATTATAATTAACCACTTTCAAATGAAATGTTTAAGTATTACTTTACATAAGCCAGACAAATCCATTAACAAAAGCATTTTGAGACATTTGGTATCAACGGTCAGTGACATTGTTGGACATAAAATAACAATGAAAGAAGAAATTATCCTATTCATCATTGTATTTCCAATTGTAATCTCTATTAGCAAGAATCTTGATAATTAAGTGAAACTACTGAGATGCACAATATCCGGTGTACTAAATGAAATTGAATACTTTCTTCATTACAAAAATCCAACATTTTCTCCAAAACAAAACAGTTAAGTCCGCAGCAAGTAATAATCAACAGTGAAATAAAGAAAAGGGTACAATGTCGATCTATAGGAAATAGTACCAATACCGAGCACAGAAAGACATGGAAAAAAAAAATGAATAACCAGCCAAAACTAAATTCCCTGAGACTATAACCAAACATTGTAGGAACAATGCATGATATGTTGTTCCCACAAAACTATTTACATTACCATGTGATATACAGATCCAAACACTAGCAACGACACCGATGAGCAACAAGTAGAAATACCAGAAACCAATAAAGGTATGAAACTACGAAACCAAACAAACATAAATTAAATAAACTGAAGCATAAGCCCATCGTTCATATGATTACCTGCTCTCCCTCAGCTCAAGCTCTCGTTCCCTTTCTCTAATTTCCCTCTCCCTATCACGCTCCGAGCGGCTCCTACTTCTGCGAGACCGCTCTTTATCTTCTCGGTCACTACTTCTGCGAGGCCTCTCTTTCTCTTCGCGGTCGGAGCGGCTTACGCTCCTCCTAGACCTCTCTTTCTCCTCTTTCTCTCTTCTGTGTCTGTCCTCCCTCTCTCTCCTATCTCTCCTCTCTCTTTCCTTTTCCTTCTCTCTTTCCCTCTCCTTATCCCTCTCCCTCCGCTCTCTTTCTCTCTCCTTGTCCTTATCCGCATCCTTCTCCTTGTCTCTGCTACTCCTCTCTCTGTCTCTCTCTCGCTCGCCACGATCACGATCCCGTTCCTTATCCCTTTCGCTCTCTCGGTCCCTCTCCCTTCCAGTCCGATGGTGCCGATCCTTCTCGCGCCCGTTCTCGTGCTCAGCCTTTGACCTCTTACTGCTCTTCCTATCGTCCTCCTCGCCGCCCACTGAAACGTCGTCGTCAACCTCTCTCTTCCTGTAGCTCTTCTCGGTGCCTTCCTTCTTCGTTTTCTTCTTCGGATCCCGCTCGTCGTTCTCCTGCACAGTCTTCTCCAGGTAATCGTACTCGTCGAAGTCCATCCTTAGCTCCAGAATTGCTCGCCAATCTTCTCCGAGCTAGGGTTTGTCGAAACCCTAGGTTTAGCACAAGGGGAAGAAATCAAATGGTGTGACTGTATTGTGAAATTTTGTAATTCCAAGGTTTTGGAAAGGATTTGGTTGGTCGCTGCTGCTGTTCTCTATAAATCTAATCTGGATTCTAAAAGGCCCAAGGGAGAGAAATCCGTACCATTTTTCTGTGGCAATGGGTCAAAAGCCCAAAGTAGCCAATTAGGGCATTCATGTCGTAGATTTTTGTTACAATTTTCAACCATTCATGTAGTGTTATGTGCCATTATTCATTAGTAAAATTCGATCAATTTTTTTGTAAGATTCTCGAACATTCATTTAGTGCCACATATCATTATCCAATCTTATAATTTTCTCATTTTTCTCCATAAAAAACCTTAAAACCACCATATATACTCACACCAAGCCTTCTTCATCTCCCTACTCATCTTAATTCGTAGATTTTTACAAAACAAAGTACTTTCAACAATGGATAACCTGAGGAGGTTGAATGAGAAAGAAGAACGAGAAGACGGGGGAGAAGATAACCAACGAAGAAGGAGACGTGCCCAGCACCGAAGGCGTAGAGAAGCATAACTCTTCAAGTGGTGCAAGTGATCGCAGCAGTCAGTCACCACAACCAAGAAGCAGGTGGCTCAAGCATTGGTCGTGCACCCAACCTCAACTGAGGCAGGGAAACTTGAGGTGAGAATCTATTGCAATGTTACTTTATTCCAAATTGTTTTTACACGGCAAGTTATTTTTGCAGAAGATTTAGGATACAACCACAGTTGTTTAACAAAATCATGGTTGCTATTTCCAACCTTGATAATTAATTTGTACAAAAGAAGAATGCTGCTAATAATTTAGGTCTTCTTCTTATGCAAAAGATCACATCTGCCTTGCAAATGCTTGCGTATGGGGCATCTGTAGACACGGTTGATGAGATAGCGAGGATTGGGGAATCCATTATTCTTGTGTCCCATAATAGGCTCCACATCACAATCGAATATCCATACACCACGTAGTACCTTCGTCGACCCTCACCAGCAGACCTCAGAAAGCTTATTCAGAAAGCTAAGGGTCGAGGTTTTCCTGGCATGATTGGAAGTATTGACTGCATGCATTGGCAATGGAAAAATTGCCCCAAGTTAGGGTCAACAATTTTAGAACGGTTGCATCATTTGATACATGGGTTTGACATGCATTCTTAGGTGTTCCATGAACTCAAAATGAATGAAATGTTCTTGGTCAATTACCTATTTTCAACGACGTGTTAAGGGGAGAGTTGCCTCAAATTACATATGAAATCTACGGTACTGTGTACTCGGGGGTGTACTATCTAGCCGATGGAATTTATCCTTGGTGGTCCACTTTTATCAAGACATAGGCAAATCCAGATAATGAAGGAAAAAACTTTGCAGCAAAGTAAGAGGGGTGCAAGAAGGATGTGGAGAGGTGTTTTGGTATACTTCAAGCTCGTTCGGCAATCATTAGAGGGTCTACTCAACTATGGAATGATGGGGCACTTCGAAGCATCATGATGACGTGCATCATCCTCCATAACATGATTGTGGAAAATAAGTATAATTATGACGAAGAAAATTTGGACAAAGACACGGTGAATAATTCAAAAGCTAGAATTTATCAAGCCCATGACAACACTGAAGAACTTGCCCAACACGATCTTATAGAACGAGATCGATGTTACCACAACATGATCATTTAGTGTTACCACACCATACATTCGAATTACATCAACAAATAGTGTCAACATGACTTGATTGAGCACATGTGGGCTTTGAAACTTGCTCAAAACATGTTACAACTCGTACATAAAAATATTGTATTTTATTCTTGAGTAATTTGATTACCAAAATGCCCCTAGTTAGGTGTTTTGATTAAATTATCGAGCCTCGTTGTCAAATTTTAAGTTCTTATACCTTTTTAGTTCTTTAATTAGTTTCATATACACGAAGGTGTGGGTGAAGATGAAATTGAATTCGAAGTTACGAGAGTTGAGTTTTAATTCGCATTTTAAAAGGGCAAAATGTAAAAAAAAAAAATATAAGCAGGAAATGAACACTACATTGTAGTGTCTGAATCAAAAAGTTAAAAAAAATAATTAAAAAATAAAAAATAAAAAAAACAGAACCAATAAATGGACATTACATTACAATGTATGAATCTAAATGCAAAAATAACATAAAAACAAAACCAAAAAACATACATTGCAGTGTATGATGACATACCCTGACCCGAAATGTCCACTAGAACTCCAAATCGAGCTGTGCTGGCCAACACCTGGAAGGTGATGAAGCCATAGAATGTGATAATGTGTAAAATGTGAATAAATTTAAACCTAAAAGTGCCTATATACCTAAGTGCGCAGTGAGCGAGTATGAACCCATTTCACACATGATACAAAGCATAAGAAAAGTACAGTGAGATAAGATAATAATTATACCCTTATAAGGGGTCACCTGAACTAGGAGTGCCATAAGTCATCGTCGATACGAAACTTTGCTACTAGAACCCGGAGGGGTGCAAAATAGAAAGTGTGAGTGAGCAAAACAAAGATTTTCAAAATCATTTCAATTATCAAAGGTAGTAACCCCTCGCTGTAAAACATGTATAGTTTCCAGAAAATCATACCACGTAGAAGTATGAAATCAAATATATACTAAGAGTAAATCCAGAAGTATACCATTACTCAGCATCTCATTAGCAATATAAATAATCATGTGCTTAATAACCCCTACTAGCATGCAAGTTGGAATCATCTATGGTGGCCTGTACGACTGCACCTATATCTCATCAACTAATGCTAGCACATAAGTCAGAGTCACCTATAGTGACCTGTACGACTTATCCATATCTCATCAATCAATGCTAGCACACAAGTCGGAGTCACCTATAGTGACTTGTACGACTTATTCATATCTCATCACATATCCCTGTAATATGTCAACCAGATCCACCTCTTATGGCCTGTACTGCTGAACTCATAGCTCATCACATATCATTGCACACGAGTCGAAACCACTTATAGTGGTCTGTGCGACAAGACTGGATGTAAATAAGTACGCTCAAGTGCTACGATCACATGAAGACTGTGCGAATAAACGCGGGTCACCTATGAGTCGGAACCACCTATGGTGGTTTGTACGACAGGACTGTGCACCTACCTTAGATCCAAGGTGAGCGTAAGGTGCAGGAGGTGAACATCACGTGAATGATTGTGCCCTGGCCACGGGCGGGAGCACTAACACCGGGGTGTAGGTTTATGAGCTCTAACTACATCTATTGTAACATATACGACTCGTGGGCAACCTATATGACGGTGTCGAAGTTGCATATCATTGCAACTTGTACGAAAAAGTCGTAGTTGCCTAAAACATACATGTAGTCATGACATAACTCCATCATTTCAACTAATATCATAAACTCACATGAACTTACATGGGTGTCCTGCGTTCACCTTTGCACTTCAAAGCGTTCACAATAATTATGTGCAGGTAATATACATATAGATAAACCATGACGCAATCTAATACTCAACCATGTTATAGCATTTTCAATTATATACATACATATATTATGGCATAAAAATGCATAAGCTGTAACGCCCTACTCCAGAACTATTTATTTTCGAGAACAATTATCGGTGATAAGCCCAACTAGACACTAGTTTAATTAACTATCAGTACTTACGTTTCCTTACTTCAAATTCTTGATTCTTCACACATTGATTTATGACCAACATTTAACCACCAAATCATAAGGTTAAATCTCACATTTTCCACCAATGTCCCTCACATTATTCAATTTCCTAAACCAGGCTATTGTCTCAATTATTTAATCTCACTTCTTGTATGGCTGCATCTAACGTCTCGTTAGACTACCTACGTATCCTAAACAAGGATCAAGCCATTCGTAGTTCACAATAGTACTTCAAAGCATTCACAGTAATTATACGCAATAATCAATTTATAACCGTTAGTGGAAATGTCAATCATATATATATATATATATGATAGAAAGGAAAAGACCCACTTACCTGAGGTCTGCGCTATGACTCCTCAGCACGAATATCGATACATCACGAACCATCGTCGCCTAGAACAATTATCAAATCACATCTCAGAGTTCTTACCGATAGAATACGTTATTTATTTAAAACACATCCCTACGTAATTCAATCCGGAAGATCTGCATCACGGATTTCCGATCCTTTACCTCCAAAGATTCACATTATGTTCTTAGAACCACGTCCTAATGTTTCATTATGATCCAACGGTCGGATCTCCGTCAATTGCCAAAACCAAGTGGCGGTCAACATTTACTTTATGAACTTATAAATCCAATTCGGGAAGATTCATACGTCGGATTCCCAATCCGTAAGTTTCTATGGTCCTCAAATATTACGTACTAATATGTATCAAAATTTGGTGACGATCGAACGGAAGAATCATCGATTCATATAAAGGTCAAGTGATGTATCGTAATGAAACTAAGTTCAAACAATTAAACCACATCATATGGATATCAATTATGACATTAGAACATCTAATTGAATTTAAAAGGACATCGTTGGCCCACTGGCCAGGCCATCGCTGCACTTGCGTCCGCGGGTGGTGGCTAGCCGCCACTGTTTGCTGGAAAATTCCACTATTTCTAAAAATTCTCAAAAATTACAGAAATGAAGATCTCAATGAGTATGACAACTTTCATACATGTGACCAGGCCAATTTGGCCGGGAAAAGCCCTAATTTAGCTAAAATATGTCGGAACCCTAATTGTAGATGTGCTTCGATTCTTCCTCCTTGATGATCCGCCGTCCCTACAGCTGATTGGACTTTGTTCCATACCTCAAGGGAAGTCAAATGGTGGTAGAGATGGGTGTGATTAGTTTCAGATTTAGGTAAATTGAACCTAAATCCGCCGCACCCCACCATGCGGTTTCTCCCAATTTTAAAGTCAAAACCCTTGATTTTTTAGGTGTAATAGGAAGATGGAAGGTCATGGAGGGTTTTACAAGGTTTGGTTTGATGCGATTCGCCGGAAAAATGGGCTAAAACCCGTCAGAAATGGCAAGAACACCGACCGGGTCCGGTTACCCGTTCGCGGGTTGCAATTCCCCGTTTCTCCCTTCTCTCTTTTCTCCTTCTTTCTTCTCTTCTTCATTGGGCCATTCAATCCTCTCTCCCTTCCCTATTCGCTGCACCTTCTCCCTTTCTCTTTGATTTTTCCTTCCTCTTCCTCCCCGTAGACCCCCTTTCCTTTTCTTTTTCTCTTTCTTTTCCAACCACCCTTAATAATAAATATAATAATACTAATAATATGAAATGAATGAAATAATAATTAACAATCCTTACCAACATACTTTTAGAGTACAGTAAGGTAATAGTTCATACGCATCATGAACTAGCGATCAACGAAAATCAATACCCTCGCCATTAGGGTATTCTCGTAAATTCACATTTTAAAATTAATAAAAACGTACAATTAGGGACGGGTTGTCACATCTGAATCAAAATGTAAAGAGAAAAAAAAAACTAAGAAATGGACACTACATTGCAGTGTTTGAATCCAAATGTAAAAATAGAACCAAGAAACGGACACTACATCGCAGTGTCTGAATCCAAATGTAAAAATCAAGAGTCGCACGATGAGTGACGAAAAAAAGGGAATTAGGAAACGAACACTACAACGCAACGTCTGAATCAAAATGTAAAAATAGAATCAGGAAACAGACACAGTAATGCAGTGTCTAAATTCATATTGACTTATTCCAAAATATGGAAATATGAGAAAGAGTATGTCAGACTTGTCAATTGAAGTGGATGACAGCTAAGAGTGTGTCAGACTTGTCAGTTGAAATAAGTGACAGTTGTAATAGGATATTTTGTAATTTTTGTTTTATTTTAAATGCATTTAAGTATCATAATGCATGATTGACCTATTTATAATTAACATAAATATTATTGATATATTGTAATTTTTTATTGATTTGATACAAAAACACCCTTATTTTAATATAGAATATTGCTTGTATTAAAAAAATTAAAAAAAACAACAACTCTGCCATTTTTTTTAGGTTTTTTTAGGGTGAACTACCGATTTAGTTCCCGAATCATCGTCTAAGTGAATTTAAGTCCCTAACTATATTTTTGGAAAAATCATTAATTGAATTATAAAAATCTGTCAATTGCATCCCTAATATTATATTAAAAACTATTATATTCAAATTTTCGTCAATTTAAGTCACGCATGTATTACACATTGGAGAGTAGATCGATAATTTTCATAAAGAAATAGTATATGTAGTTAACTTTGGAGGGTAAATTAGACATTAGATTCTCAACCTATATGAAATGTTAAGGGCTTATATGCAAGAAAATGATGGTATTACACTTTAAAGTGTGTCAATTAACTTAAGTCGACGAAAATTTGGATAAAATAACTTTGAATATGATAATACGGATGAAATTAGCAATTTTTAATGAATTTAGAGACTTATTTTGCTGAAAAATAAATTTAGGGACCTAATTTCCCCATGTGTTAATTCATAGACTAAATCGGCACTTCACCTTTTGTTTTATATAATTATTTTATAGTTTCTTAATAGAGGTGTGCTATCCACACACCCTTTATTACTTCTCACACATCCTAAGTTTACGACCGTCGAATCGAATGAATTGAAGAATATCAAATGACAGAAATTAATAAAAGGTGTATAAGAAGTAAAAAAAAAAGTGTAGATATCACAACCCCCTTCTTTTTTTTTTCTTTTTTTTTTCTTTTTTTTTTAGTACATCAATATTTTTACCTAGGGGAAGGAGAGTTAGGCTAAACCACACAATGGACAACCTAATTTGATATCGAATTCATCATCCACAAGATTCGAACCTAAGACCTCTCACTTCTAAGCAAAGAGGAGTACCACCATACCGTAGTCCTAAGTGGCATCACACCCCTTCTTAATAAACACACAGTAACCCATAAACTTTTCAACCTAGTATCATTTGACTTTGTTCTCCTTCCCGGATTAGGATTCTCTCCCCTCCTCTTACCATCTCCTTCCATCCTCTCCTCTCACATTCTCTTATTTTGTTTTTCTCTTGTTATAAAAAATTAATATAAGATGTTGACGTAGCCTAACCGTGACCATTCAAATAGGCGGGGGATTCAAATAGGCGGGGGAGAGAAAAAAAGATGGGAGAGAATCCTACTCCCTCCTTCCCACCCCTCTCCCACCAACGGCCGGATTTTTCATCCGCCTATGAGAAAGGTCGCATGCGTTAAGAGTGGTGATCACAAATGAACTCATTTTCCACAAGTGCAAACATAGAAGGTCACATGAAAGTTCCAATTTTACCAAACTACAAATAAAAACCAATAGCTACCATCATCATGAACAAAACGCAGCAATCGCTGCCAACTGGAAATGGAGGAAATCTTTGAAGATCAAGGATGCTTCGCGATGAGAAATTATATACAACAGGAATCATGTTGTTCAGTCTCCAGTTTTTCGTAAACATCAAACATACATCATTGATACAAATGCACCTCCAAATGTGAGTATAACTATAGAACTGGCAAGAGCATAATATTTCTTCATAAGGCCTGCCGCTATGAACAACCTAATCTCAAACATTCCTGCAAACAGAGAAGACTAAGACGTATAATAGAAGTCGTACAATTACCAGGAACGCCTTTGTTTGATGCAATCACTTTATTCTGTTCAAAGGGATCTTCTCGTTCTGCTGGGCAATCCTTTGTTGAGGAGAAATGATTTGGGGCATTGTCATACCCCCAGACACAATGATCTCTGGATGATTGGCAGAAGGAAAAGTGTAAGAGCAATCTAATGATGGTTCAAAACTTAAATGTTTGGTACCAAAAGTTTTGGCATTGATGCATTCCGTTAATCCACTACACATTAGGAAGGCAAATTTTAAGTCAAAAGCGAACATGCAACTGCACACTTACATCTGTTATTTATAGGTTGACTACCTACTTAAGTACTACTGCAACAACAATCTGATGAGGATCCAAAAGTTCAATGTTTGGTAGTTTTAACGCTGATCCATTCAGTTACACCAGTACACACTACTGACACTAGGAAGGGAAACTTTCAGTCAACAGCAGACATACAACTTCCCACATGCATCTGTTAATTATAGGCCGACTACCTACTTAAGTACTGCTGAACACAAACTACTTATGAATTGGTAGACGGTCTATCCAAAAATTAAAATGGGGATAATGCATGTTTGATATCCATTGGCATGTAGATTAGATTTTCTATAAGGGGATAAATTGGGAACGTAATGCAACTTTTTTTGAACATCATCAAAATTTCCAATAAATTATAATGAAACACGATTAAAGTTTCATTTTCTAGAGGGTGTGTTAGAAGATCTTGGACCTCTCCACCCACCGCCAATTGGTTTTGGGTTAGACGCTCGCATTCTAACTAACATGATTAATCAAATAGGTCAGGCTAGGGGTAACTAATGTATGGTGTGAGCACTAAATGACACGACAAGGGACCCAAGAACAAGAATTGCCATCCCTGCCTCTATGTAAGGCCCTTCTTTGGCCTGACGTAGGGAACAAAAGAAAAAAACATACCTATGCCTTCTCGGATAGACAAATTCGGTCTTATGATCTCTGTGGAGTTAACAAGAAATATATCGCCTATGTATAGATGATTTGTTGGGACAAACACACTACACAACTCTTCATCTTCATTATCTTTCTGCAATAAAAACCAACAGGTGAACAAAAGATTAGTGTTAGTTTGACGAATCAAACTCAAAGATACTGCACTAAGTGGCTGGTGTCAGAAAGGCCACCTAAAGCTGACTTTTTATGTTGGGAACAAGGCAAGAGGATTCTTCTAGGATGATGTTGGGCACCATTTTCTTTGATGTCAATTTGATATAAAAATAAGGAGAAGAGTAAATTGGAGCAATGGTCCCTGAACTGTGACTGAATTGTAGCTTTTGTCCCTGAATTAATAATCCATTACAATTGGCATCGAGGCTTAGTGCTCCACAATATTTCAAATTCAGATGCCAATTGTAATTCAAGGATCAAAACTACAATTCGGTCATAATTCATGGACTACTGCTCCAATTTTCTCTGAGAAAGAAAACAGAAGAGATGTGAAAAAGAAAAACTAGATCCATATATCATTATCGTCAATCTGTATGTAAATTGTCTGAAATTCTATAACTATAGACTATAGAGGCAATCCCATAATAATTAAATAATCAAATAATAATAGTCATTAGTACTGAACTAAAAGAGTCAAACCCTAAGAATTAAAACCCCATGTTCATAGAAATAAAACAAACAAATGATCCGCAATTTGCAATCACAAATTCCTAATATCTGAAAACTAAATCAAACAAATCGAACTTCTATGCATGTGTCTACACAAAATATGAGTTTTCTTTCTGCATCACCATTATCTAGGGACGAAATCCAGCAATCTTTCAAGGATCCAAGGAAAATCAAAGAAACAGGAACCAAGGCATACAGGACAATGGATACTAAAGGTTGTAAACAATGAATTTCAATTGCCGCTGAATCACAAATGCCATGTCCAACCCATGCTCTCTCACTGATCAATTAATTGGTTGGTATCAAAGAGAGATACAATTTATTCTGGTCTTCGTCACAATTGAATTAAACAATTATAAATGTTCAAGCTTTGTGTCTTATTCTTATATGCCAAAAACCTAATCCAACAACACACTTAAGTAATGGATGTGGCCTTTTCTACCACAGTTCATGGGGGAAAGGGAAAACACAACACTTCGCTTAGATGGACTCAAGAATGAGTAATAAAGAAATCTGCAAGAAAATTATTTTCCTGGAATAAGCTATGCATACACAATATCAACTACACGGGCATCAAGCATCACAACTAACGTAAAATAAATACATAAAAGCATAAGAAAGAGAACCTGAAGGGTGACTGTTGATGTAATAAATCCAAAAGCATATTCACCAACACGTGGGTGACGGATAATTGCCACCTCTTTAAAAGCTGTAGTATTTTGGTCTGCAAGAAAAATGGAGCTCTAAGCCTGAAATACCAATTTGAAGTATAATTACACAATTACATTGTTTGAATAGTATAATTTTTTTTCATCCCTCGACAGCCGTCAAGAGCTAGCACTGATTTTAAAGAAATTTACAATGTATCTAAACGAATACATGTGTATTTTACTTTATTTTATCTTTTAAGGACGACTAAAAGAGTATCTAATATCCATAAGATGGCAAAAAAAAAATTGGCAAAATATGGACAATCCGAAAATGTTAGTTTACAATGATATTTAATATATCCTTTTGTTTTCTTTTTTGCTTAAACTTTTCTGCTAGTTCTTTCCGTAGCTAAGTTGAATATGTTAACATATAAGAGAACAAGAGATCAACCTAGCACAACCCCCAATCGCCAAGCTCAGTTCATATGAATACCAAATAAATGCTACCAAAGTAGATGCTCATCGGTGAGAGAATTACCAGAATTTGGCAGACCAAAAATCATTCAAAGGAAGACAATGTCATTGATATAGTCAGGAAATTTCATACTTAATATGAAAGAAAAATCAGAAAACCCAGACAGTTAAGAGTCCTTGAAGCCTTGGAGAAGAAATAAGTAATAATATGTAACCCAAATTTTTGTGTGTTTGATTAATGGAAGTCAATAACAGCTTGTTACAAATCTAAATAAAGGAAAACATTTCAGCGGAGGATGCAAATATTCCGGATTTCCAATATCTCGTAAACACTGGTACATGATTTCTAAGGCCTTGCTTTATATAGTTTAGACACTCCTCAATTCACTTCAGAATCTTCTGCAGGAATACGTTATCACCACCAGGAGACATTGCATTTTCTATTGAAGTTGAAGGGTGCAATAAAACCGGTCTATTTCTGGATTCATATTAATAGTTAGAACATTTAATGTTTTTTATTTAAAATTGAACATGAAAATTTTGTATTCGTTCGTCTCCTTCGTGAAAGATGGAAAAATTCCCATATTACGACAAGCTGGGATTGATTCTTTTTAAATTTTAATATATAATCCTCTTTTCAATTGGTAAGCTGGTACTGGGATTTCAGTGTAATTACAGCCCTGCTAAATAGAACTTCATACAACAATATATAAGCTAGGATGTTGTTTGTACAAGTTCTTGTTCATATATCCCTTCACACAACAGTATATAATATATGCAGTCCCCCAGCTTTTACAGATAATAACTGTTACCTGGAGAAACTGCAGCACTAATTTGTTTGGAGGCGGAGTAAATATGCTTAACAAAAGGCATTCTCTTTATGATCCATTCTCCGACTGAGAAAACAGTGGCACCCATCCATGATGAAACAAAGACGCCAACAAAGAATACAAACAATAAGGATGTGACAAATCCAAGTCCTGCAAAAAAAACAAGCGCTTTGAGAGACGCATTAAAGCCGAATATGAACTGAAGTCAAAATATAGAGACTACACATTTAGTGAATATATATAATAAAAAAATTAAAAAAACTTTGAGATTCAAGCATATTTCAATAAAAGATGCAGCAGACTTCTGCATTGAAAAAACCAACCGTTTTCAAAAGTTCAGTTGTAAGATTATAATGTGACACATAAAAAGAACCCCCATAACAAGTCATATATCCCAGTCAACCCCCATAACAAGTCATATATCCCAGTCATTGTCAAGTGACAAGCCCAAGAAACCCCTATCCTTCCCCGCTAGATGAAAAGTCAGTGCGAACTACCAAGGTGAGTTAGAACAAGTAATCCGAATTTAGAAATCAGAAAGAGATCTTAGAAAACAAGAGGTACCAGGTCCGATTATCAGAAAATATAGGAATTCAGAACAAGAAGTCAGAGAACAAATAGATAGACCGAAGAAAAATCTAGTACAGAAGGGGAGATCAGGGTTTAGAATATAGAGATAATTTCATTCATGAATCAAGTGTGGCTATATTAAATTACAAAGAACATGCTCTTATTTTTAATACCTAATCTTTCAAAGAATAGGAAAGTAATCCTTACTAGAAACAGGGAAAAATAATAAAAGGAAACGAATAAACTATGAAATCTGTATTAAAACTAATTTGGCTTTACAAATTAAAACCTTCAGTTTTATACAACCGCAATTGTTCCTACAACACTGAAGCTCCACAATTAACTGAATGCTGTTTGCCATGCATGAGATTTGAACAATGGGCTTGATCAAATATTAAAAGTTCCTATGGCAATAGACAAGCAAATATTGAGTCTAAGTAATCACCTTTACACTTTCTAAAACCTGCTGTATTATCTTCTGCCAACTTTGCCACCTTAAAAAGGAACATCCAAGTTCTCAGTTAAAGCAAATGCACCAATTCTGCATTGCTTTCAGAGTTTTTTATTTTATTTTATTTTTTTCTTATGGAGGAGTCAAGTTAAAATTCAATAAATTAGTATTTCTACCTTTTTATGTCGTGAATGCAATTTAGCCTGAAAATCATTGTGTTTGAGTCTCTCTATGTTACAATATTAATTAAGGTGATGCTAGGGAGACCACATTTCGTAAACCACATTTAAACCGCATCTCCCTAATAGAGGCAGGGTCCACAATACACATAGGTCCCAACCATAATCCTCACGTTTTCCTCATTTTATAAAAGGAGGCTTTCAACAAAGGAAACTAGTAATTCATTAAGAACATACCGAAGATGTTGATGCCAAGCTGAGCATAGAGTGGACTAAAGAAACCATCAACAAACTGAATAAACCACCATGTAACAAAGAATGTAACAGCAACAGGAAAAAGCACCACACTGCAAGCAATTCAAGACACCACTAGGCTTAAGAAATCATGAGAAAATGATTGAGAATTGCACCTAAGAGCAGGTAAAATTCTTACCATCCAGTCATAAACTTCTTTGAGACCCAACTTTGGAGAACAAAGCAGCAAGCCTGAAAATCATTGGACACAAACATTACATGTTGAACAAGATATCACTTTGATTCTTACATTTAAATTACAAAAATCGCAAATTGCGAAACTATTGTCTAGGTGGACAATGGACGGGACGAAGCTGCGGCCCGCTGTTGAAAATCCCAAATTGCAACTAGAATAGGTTCCTTAAGCCGGGAGCATTTGGTTTGTTTATGAACTAAACATCCTAATTATAACAACATTAACGGTCCAAATGGAGGGAAGGATTTGAAATGAGGGAATTAAATTTGAACCTTGGTGTGTACAGCTTAATTGGACTTTAAGCAGGCATTTGATTCTGGACAGGGACTGGATTGGGCTATTTAACACCCATTTCAGCCTACCAACATGGGAACATGGGGTTAATTAACAACCAGATAAGCCGGGATTACAATGAGGGGCCTAAACAGAAGCAACCTAACCCAAGCCAAGCCAATCCTATGTATCAAACATGCCCTAAAAGTAGTATTTCAACTAGTTTCTTATACTTGTAAGAAAATAAGAGGTTTCAGTGTAAATTGGTTAATTGTACTATTGAAATTGATATTTTTTTGTAGACAAGGAATGCTCATGTGAAGATATCACCCTTCACTTAAATAATCAAATCTATATTAAAACTATCCAAAAATCAACGGCTGCCATCCCATTTCAGTTCGACTATTTTCGCCATATTTCGATACATGGAATCCTTATTGCTTAATTAATTTAACTACAAATCGAACATGGTAAAACAATCTGGAAATTAGAGTAACTTGGAATACAATGTCAAGCATTAGATCCGTAGATTTGGAAGAGAAAAGAATGGAGGGCGGAGATTGAATCAGACCTTACGAGTAGAGGAATTGGGGGAGGGAGGGGGAGACTTGGCTGGATCTTCGGGATCCGGACCACCATTCTCCGCTTGACTCAGAGGAATCGACGTCGATTCTTGATCTTCGGCCATTTTGCCGCTGAGAATTCGGGAGAGAGGGAAGTGAAAGTGAGCGGGTGTGGGAGGCGCAGGAGGTCAAGGGCGACGATGATTCCGAGGGAGATGATGATGTGTAGCGTCGGTTGGAAGGTGTAATCGTGCAGACTTGGATGTTAAGCATAATTTACAATCGCAAATGAAAGCACTGCCATCAGCGCTATGCGACGTGTGGCATTTGACCCGTTTTCTTGTTTTTCATTTCTATTAATTTTTGGCCCAAATTTTACAAGTGCTAAGGGTCGAGTTCTTGTGCAAGCAACATGTATGTAGGCCAAAGGCAAGCTAATTTTTGTCACAAAAAGCAATAAAATATGAAAATGAATAAAATATAAACATGCATGATTGGAGATGAAAAAATTCATCCCTAAATCGCTCCCTAAATCGCCTTTAAAATATTAATTTTTACAAGGCTAATTCCATGACTGAATACGACGTAACTAAGAGTATCTTCAATCCTAACTTCAAACTCTAAGATGTGATTTTAAAATGACATAACTTCATACCATTCAAACTCTAAAAGTTTCACAGTCCAATCTTACTCTATAATTGAAACTTCAAAACAGATTATTCTGTTAATATTTTATACTTTTCCAAAACAAAAATTATATACTTGTTATGATATACATTCTAATACATGTGTAACTGTGTAAATCATATGTAGAGACAAATTAGGAACCTTGGGGATCTAGAAGAGCTTTTCTATTAAACTTTGTATTACTTGCAAAGCAAGTTTCTCTCCTCCTTATAACTATAAAGAAAGGCACAAGGCCTAGGGAATAATACACAAAATTCCTCAAGCCCTTTTCTCCATCCTCTTCTCTATGTCGTGCACCCCTCCCTTTCCCTCAATTAAATATAGGCTACAACGCGTTATCAGCACGCTCTTGATGCTGCTAAAGAGAATTTATCCATCTTCAATCAAAAGAGTATTACGTTTCAATTCTTCTTAGTTGATTAAATTTTGATTTTATTGAATTCATATACTATTATTGATTCAATTTACTTTTCTTGTGTTGAACGTGATACAAGCCTTGAAGATGAAAAGCCGAAATCCTGAGGAGGAACCCTTACAAATCAGTTCATAAATATCATCCTGCAATCCATGTTCTTACAAAACAACGATGTTTATCTTGATATTTTTTTTCAGCCTTCTTTGCACGAACTTTCACCATAATGCATAACCCAACTTTACATTTCATGAATTTTAGATTTTACATAAATTGTTTATGTATTATTCATAATTTTTCAATTATGTGAATTGAATTGAAAAAAAAAAAAAAGGTTCTAAACCTAGGCAAGTTGCGGCTTTAAGCTGCCAGCCACTAACAACTTGAGCCACTAGAGCCGCGAGCTGCGAATCAAGCCGGAGCACAGTAGCTCCCTTGGAACCCAGAAACCCACGACGCCGTTTTGGCGTTGTCACCCCCAACCCTCGCATGCAGCGAGGACCACCACCATAATCGTCATCCCCGATGACCTGAAGTCATCCCTAACGAATCCTTGGCTGAGATTCCCTTGAACATCACCGGATTTAGAAATCCTGATTTCAAATCCATGGGTTTTTGGATCGTGGACGTCAAGATACCCCTCTCGGCCACACAAATGAGGTTCTCCGTTGAATCGAGGTCCATGACTTGGAACATAGTCACCTACAACGACGACACCAGTCTTTTCTCTGGTGAACTCACCCAACACTAGGGATGAGCAACGGTTATGGCGGGTGGGTAACCGCGGTTATTTACCCATAACCATTTATGTCCATACCAGCATAACCGTTTACCCGTTGGGTAATTGTATAAACAGTTATATCCATACTCATACCTATATATAAATGGTGAACCATACCCATAACCGTGTACCCATTTAACCATAATCGTTTACCCATTTAACCATAACCATTTACCCATTTTTGAACTCGTTTATCCTTTATTTACTCATTTACCCCCTTTTCACCTGTCTACATGTTTTTTTAACAACTTGAAAATTACAAAAGAAATATTTGTCATAATTTTCGTTTTCTGACAATTAAACACCGTTATAGGTACATTTTAGCATACATTTCCCTATTTTAATCATTTAAGTCCTCATACAATTCTAATAATTGAAATAATAGTTTACGAGCGATATTTTTTTGCTACATCCATGCAAGTCTTTAATTATAATCCATATGACTACAAAGTAAAGCTTCTAAAAACAAAAAGTAGTCATTATCTTGAATACTAGATGATTCAAAGCTCCAAAATATTCCAAAACTAAACACTTTTGAACACTAATGCTTTAGCACGTTCAATCACAAAGTCTCATCGACTCATTGTCACCAAAAGAGGCCTACAAAAGAAATTTATAAATTGAATTAGTATCCCATTTAGGAACACCGACACCAATTAGCATGAATCCAACAGAGCTAAGTGATCACAAAAGGTTTACATTGTACGCTCAGTTATCAGGGAAAAAAAAAAAGGCAAACAAAAGCAATCCTTAGTCCTTCTCCTCTCTAATGTCGCATCGCAGTGGTACACAATATCTTATATTTTCTTTCTAAGTGTACAATATATATATATATACATATATATATATATGTATATATATATATATATTAAATGGGTAAATAGATACCAGTTATAACTGCGGGTAATACCCATAACTGCCCATTTAAATTTCATGGATAAACGGTTATACCCATAACCGTTTGTTCATCTAAATAGTTACCCATAACTGTAACCGTGAACTTTAAATGGACGGGTAACCGCGGTTACCCAAACCCATGGGTATTTTTTCCATCCCTACTCAGCACGCGCTTGGGTGTTCTGGTCCAACCCGACACCCTATTGGGCATGGCTTCACCTCGGGCCTCAGCAAATTGAAAGAAAAAAAAATCTCTTTGGACCCACCTGCAATTGCTTTTGTTGTCTTTCATTTCGCCCTGTGATACCAACCTGCAAAGGCTTTGGGTCTATGCACCGCAAAGCATATGATCGCCCTCCACGTGGGTTTCAGTATCCTGGCCACTTCGTTGGGCCTGCCTCCTGCGGCCCAGCTTGACCTGTACCTAATCCCAGCCTAATCTTTAGGCCTCAGCTTCACAGTTTTTTGTTTTTCCAGCCCACATGGGCTTTTGGTTCAATTTTTGGGACAACTAAACTTCCAAGGCCTGATGTTTAGGCACAAGTATGTGTTATTACTTTAACCCATCATTTCTTATTGGTCCGAAGCTTAATAACAAAATATTATGAATTCATGGAATTATTGTTGTAGGCCTTGAATACCTACATGCATTTATTTGTTGCATATTTTTCAGTATATATTGCGTTTTTTGCAGGTATGATGAACCTACAGTTCATAATTCCGAATTCGAAGTTTTCGGAAAAGTGCCATAGAACCTGAAGTTTCTTAACACGCACTACTCATGTAGAGAAATTAAGTTATCCATGATTAATTCGTTTAAACCAAACCATGTCTTAAGAACTCGAATGTTCTAGCTTGGATGCTTATGGAGATACCAAAGCACCAATCACAATCTTGTCCCCTCCATTCAGCAAAATTTTGAATCGTAATAAGTTTGATTTCCCTGATTTGGACGTTTCGAACAGAAACTACTTTATGTGAATACAAAATGTGACACTTCGCTTGACTAGAAGAGTTGTGAAATCATTGTAGCCAACTTTGGTGTAGAAAAGTTGAATAAGCATCCGTCATTATCTTCATTTGAAGACTTATGCCTGAAGTATTACAAATAGAAGTACCTTACTGACGAGGATTCCATGGCTCTTTGACTCACTTATACGGACCATTCCAATCATAAAAGATGATCTCATGCCCGAAGCAAGACATGATTGAAACCTTTATCTCCATGAATAGGTACAATTATGAAGTTTATGGAATCTGATTGAACTTCAACTAGAGAATTTTTTTTTTCTTGTCCTTACATGCCTCTAAATTGCTCATAAAGTAGTAGTGTAGAAAGGGAAAGTTTCCAAATTCTCGGTTCTGATTGCTACCATAACTGTGAGAGAAAAGTATCCCAGTGATTCGACTGGGAGGTAATAAACAATGTAAACCCAGTTTCGGCTGGAATCTACCAAATGACGGTACCTTGCTTCGACAAGGGATGTTCCTGACATTAATGCTTTGCCTCCGCAGAGGTGCACTGAAAGGTATGCTTTGCTTCAGCAAAAGTGTACCCAACAAACCCTCCCCACCTTCAGCTGAAACCTCCCAAAACCAAGTCTAAGTCCGGTCTGACTGAGAAGCCTGACTAGTATGATAGTCCGAAAGTCATGAGCTATTGGTATTCTGGTTTTTTTTGCCACCCTTAGTGCCACGTGTCATAGGCCTAGAAAGTTATGGTCCAACATCTACTATCCAATGTGATTCTCATGTTTATATGTTACCTTGAATGTGATTTTGAGCATACTTTCATAATTATGTCTTCTAGCCAAATATTCTTTATCAATATCATAGAGTATTCTCTCTCATTGTTTTGAAGGTTAAAGATCCCTCGTTGTACATTCAAATGCATCCATGACTAGGTAGCTTAACCCCAAAGATGTCGTTGACACCCTCACACATTGGAGTGCCTTTAACACAATCAAAGATTAAGAACCTAACCTCAAGTCAACTATGATATTTCAGGTCAAATGACTACTTTGTATTATCTTAACTAGTGAGTTCTCATATCACATGAGTATGAGAAGTCTTAGTTGATCGCGTTCAGTATACCCATTCTCTATTAGGCTTCTATATAATTGTCTTATTGTCATGCACACCAATGACTCAAGATCAGTCATTCACGGGAGAGAAGATATAGTATGTACTCATAATCCAGATTGTCAATGCCTAATTAGCAATCCGATATCAGGAGCATTTAGGATATGTGCATGAAAGAGAAAGGTACCGCGAATCTAACTTATTTAGTTACATTTTCTTAATAACATATATTCATTAGACTTATTGTTTAGGTGTATAAGATTTAACGAGACAACTTTAAACAACAATATTTGCCCTTAGATTAAACCGAAATAGTTAATATGTGAAATGTTTGTAAAGTATTATTTCATGATTAGCTTTAAAGCATATTTCCAACATTATTCTCACCAAGGACATGTATCCCAAGACACCAACTGAGAAAGATGAGATGGCGCACATTATGTACATGTCAGCCATAAAAAGTCTCATGTATGTTATGCTATGTACAAGGTCGAACATATGCTTTGTCGTTGGAATTGTAAGCAGGTTCCAATCGAACCCAGGGTGTTAGCATAGGAAAGCCGTAAAGGCAATCCTTAAGTACTTGAGAAAAACTAAGTATATGATGCCAATGTATGGAGGAAATGTTGAAGGAAATTGCTAGACAAATGTTACATTGATTTAGACCACTTAGGATCTTCAAGGTGTAAGTCCACATCGGGATGTGTCTTCACTTTGAATGGAGGAGTTGTCAAGCTGAAGGAGTCATAAGTAGAAATGCATCGTACTTTCGACCATAAAAGCAAAATACTATGATGCTCTAGATACTAGTAGTGGGGCTATTTGGATCAAGAAGTTTGCCACCGAACTTGGAGTAGTTCCCACCATTGAGTCACCAATACCTTTATATTTAGACAACATGGGTCGATAGCTCAACCCAAGGAACCAAGGTTTCATATATCATCCATACACATCAAAAGCTTTATCACAAGATTAGAGAATTTGTGAAAAAGAAGAAGATTTGAGTCCAAAGAGTAGACACTGTAGAATGTGTAGGGGACCCATTTACTAAGAAGATGACACAAAAGTAGCTTGGTTGCCACCTAGAGAGTATGAGTGTGTGTAGTTGTGATCATTGGCTATAGTGCAAGTGGGAATTGTTGGAGTGATGCCCTAAAAGCCAATTTTGTAATATTCGATATTATGTAACAACTCCATATTAATTCATTAATAAAAAGAGCAATTTTTATGCATTTATGAGTTTTGCCTTATATTATATAGATAATATACTATGCATTTAGTAGTACAGTCTAGTGGTATTCTTCTTCACTTGTAAATGAGAGGTCTTATGTTCAATTTTCGTCAAAAATAAATTTGGACGACATTATTTTTAGCCCATTGTGAGGCTAAGCCCACCTTTTCTTTGTAGTGTATAATATCGTTTGTTAAAAAAAAAAAAATATATATATATATACACACACACACTATGAATGAGTCCACAAGACTAAATGTATGGAAACAATGTCTTAAATGAGGTTAGAGCAATGATACATGTATTCTTTAAGGCCATCTCCAACTGATCCGCCCATAAGGCCTAAAATTGCCTGAAATGACACGAAAACCTTATCCAACCGAGAGTTAGGCCAAAGGGCTTGTGGGCCCTACCGGGCCAAAAAAGAGGAATTAGGCCAGCCAACTAGCCTTGGGCCGGCCCAAATATTTGAAACCAAAGATTAGCTGATGTCAGTTACCGTTGGATTTGATTTTTATTTTTTCAGCCAAAATTTTAAAAAAATTCTCATTTTTTCCTATAAATACCTAAGCCATTCCTACACCATTTCTCACATAATTTTCACCATTCCATACCATCGTACTTCGTTCTATTTCGATTTTCACATTCTATTTTCTTACATCTTCCAATAATCTTTCCTTCAATTTTTTTTTAATAATTTTCAAATGGCCACATTTACAATGAAAGGTAGGGCTTGGACCGGAAAAGAAGATAAAGCTCTTTGCAGGGTTATAGATGGGTCTCAGAAGATAGTGTGAGGGGGAGTTCTCAAACAAGTGAAGGTGTTTGGACTCGTAAGTCCAAAATAAACAATGAGTTATACGAAGACACCACTCCATCGAATACCTGAAACCACGAGAGTTGTTCTTCAAGATGGAAGAAACATCTTCATCCAAGTTTAAATAAATGGGATCAAGCACTGTTAACGGCCACAAGTAGACATGAAAGCAGCGCCAATTACTACGACGAAGTAAGTGTTTTCACAATTTATTTTAAATATTTAATTATATTACATTTAATTTCATAAATTAAATTCCTTTAATTTTTGTAATTATATTTTCTAGGTATGCCAAGCTAAGGAATTGTATATGGAGGACAACTTGAAACCCTTTCAGCATCACAGTTGTTGGGAAATTTGTAAAGGGTGGGTGTTATTTGAAGATCTACCTTAATATAGATTAGGTCCTACGATGGTGTTCGAAACTGCATCCTTAGCTGTAGATGGGGATGAAGATGGATCTCTTACCATTCAAGAAACAAGGGTAGAAAATCCGTCTCCGGGTGAAAGTTCCATATCTAGGGCTATGAGACGAAACAAGGCCCGAAAATTGAAGGAAAAGGGCAAAGTAAAGGATGATATCGCCTTTCAACAGGAAATGGCGGCCTCTTTGAGATTAAAGGAGGAGCAAAATGCCATTGCTGCGGAAGAAAAGAATCGTAGGCATGAAGAATGGGCCAAACAAATACAAGAAGAGATAGATGATAGGAATATGCAAATGAACACTTCGGATTACACTCTAATGAGTAAGGCCTATTTTGATAGGAAAAACAGGGAAATTATGGCCCGACGGCAGTTGTTTACCTCCAACTATTATCCTACAATGGTGGATGATGATGATGATGATCATAGACTTTAAATTTAAGTTGTTGTAGTTTTTAAATTTAATTTGTAGTTTTTAAATTTAAGTTGTTTTAGTTTTTAAATTTAAGTTGATGTAGTTTTTAAATTTAAATAATAAATTATGTTTGGCCCTCTCGGTTGAAGATGATTTTTTGTCACAGGGCTATGTTTGGCCTATGACCCTTTGGCCCCTTGGTTGGAGATGGTAAGAAATATGACCTTGCAATGTTTATTAAAATATTAATTTCTTAGAGGGCTATAGGGCTAAAATAAGCCCTCTAACCCTCATTCGGTTGAAGATGGCCTAAACTACATGAAGGTATGCTATACAAATTAAATATTTAATTACATAAACGATTTTCATTTTGATATAATTAACAAAACTTTAAAAAAAGGAAAGTCTCATGTGAGTGAATTAAATGCTAAATATCCTACCTCTCTTCAAGGAATAACTAAGTTCAATTTCAAAATGTGATCCAACGGTTCAACTGATCCCAAAGCAGGCTACACAAATCGCGTCAAATCCCAATGGCGCCAAACAGATGGCACTCTCAATCACACCCAATAAGTAAATTGCAAAAGTATCCAATCACATTTCCGATTTATCTTTTAGGTTGACGGTACACATTTATTTTTACCTTTTATATACTTATTTCAAATTTTAACCGTTGGATTGAATAAATTAAAGAAGATCAACAAACAAAAATTAACAAGAGTGTGTTAGAAGTAAACTGAATGCGTGAATAACATTACTTTATCCTTATTTTTCTTTTACACAATGTGGTTCTGTTATACAAAAGATATTTTTATGAGTCCAAAACATGTGTTGATATACTACATATTATCCATAAGTGAAATATTATTTTAAATTTTTTTCTCTAATTGTATTATTAGATGTAGTGTACTAATTCGTGTTTCGGGTACCTTAAAATATACGACGAGAATCTTTGGATGGATTTTTATGGAAGTTAATTCACAGGTCTTAGGTTTGATTTTTGTCAAACACAAATTTGAACCATATTGTTGCTAATCCATTGTGAGGCTAAGCCCACCCCCTCCCATAGTGTAAATAATATCATTTGTTAAAAAAAAATCACATTACAAGTCGCCACTCAGTACTACAGTATGGTGGTTGTAAGTGAAATGTTCTTAGATTTGAATCTTGTAGATGAAAAATTTAATACTAAATTAGATTGCTCATTATGTGGTTTAACCGAAGTCTCTTCATTTTCTTTTCTTAGTATAAAAATATAAAGAAAATTAATGAAAATGACTTGAAAACTTTGAATTTTAACATAAGGACAAAATAAAAGATAAAGTAAATAGTATCAAAATTAATTTTTTAATGTAAAAATATAATTTTTCATTAAAATAAACGATACCAAGAGTTTTTTGTAGCGTCGGGCACTCACTAAGCAGTCAAAAACCCAAAATCAGGAACCAACCTTTATTTGGGCGGGAATTTTGAAAAAAAAATTTACATGGAGGGAAAATTAAAGTAAAAAAATCAAAAGAAACCCTAATTCCCAGACGCACCCGCTCCAAATATTTTGTACTATATATAGATAACCCTCTCATTTCATCGTCTCCGTCCTGCTCCTTCTCTCTTGCACGAGACCTGCTCGACGAAATTCCCCAGAGGCAAAAAGCAAATTCAAGCACAGAAGAAGAAGAAGAAGATGTACGTGGTTAAGAGAGATGGGCGGCAGGAGACCGTGCATTTCGACAAGATTACGGCACGCTTGAAGAAGCTCAGCTATGGCCTTAGCACCGACCACTGCGACCCCGTGCTAGTGGCCCAGAAGGTCTGCGCTGGGGTCTACAAGGGCGTCACCACCAGCCAGCTTGATGAATTGGCCGCCGAGACTGCCGCTGCTATGACCGCCAACCACCCTGACTACGCCTGCGTCAGTCTCCTACTTTCCCCTTTCATCTTTCACATCTGTGTTTGTTTTTTTTCTCCTGTGTTGCGTTTTTTAAATTTTAATATTTTAATTTCGGTTTTAATTAAGTATTTTATGTTTATGTCAATTTTGTCTAATAATTTAGGGATAATGAATATAATTGCTATATTGTTAATTTTTCTGGCATTTATAGTTTTTGCAGTTTAAATTTTGTGTAAACATGTTTTGTTTTGTATTGTTCACTTCTCTGAGTATACCTATGGAATTTTATGACTTTTGATTGCTGCGATCGTTGTTTGATAGTCAACCTTGTGTGTTTTGTTCATAGTTGACATAATGAATTGGTAGATTTCTTAAATTAATGTAAATTTGTTTGAAATTTGACGCAGTTGGCCGCCAGAATTGTAGTCTCAAATCTACACAAGAACACTATGAAATCGTTTTCAGAGACGTGAGTTTAATCAAGATTCATTACTATCTTTTATCTCTTTTGATTTTCATGTTGATTGAAGTGGATGATCGGTTGCAGGATCAAAATGATGCACAACCATGTGAGTGAGAGATCTGGGCTGAAAGCCCCTCTGATAGCTGACGATGTTTATGAAATCATCATGAAGGTAAACCACATTGCAAAATTATGTTTATTAGTCTGAGTTTAGCTACGCGTGCATATTGTTTAAAATTATGAAGTGGCTTATGTTCCTTGCATTGGTTTTATCAAATTTTGTTTCAGAATGCGGCTTGTCTGGATAGTGAGATCATTTATGATCGGGACTTTGACTATGATTACTTTGGCTTCAAGACTCTTGAGAGGTCTTACCTCTTAAAGGTTCAAGGCAAAGTTGTGGAAAGACCTCAACACATGCTAATGAGGGTTTCTGTTGGGATTCACAAGGATGATATCGATTCTGTTATCAAGACATATCACCTGATGTCTCAGCGGTGGTTCACTCATGCTTCTCCCACCCTCTTCAATTCTGGAACTCCAAGGCCTCAGGTATGTTTAGTGTTGTGCATTCTTTTGAGAATGATTCAAAGTTATTATTTTGTTGTTAAATTTAGTTACATGATTCTTCCTGATTTGATTTTGCAGTTGAGCAGCTGCTTCCTTGTTTGCATGAAAGATGATAGCATTGAAGGCATTTATGATACCTTGAAAGAATGTGCTGTTATCAGCAAGTCAGCTGGAGGAATTGGTGTCTCAGTTCATAACATCCGTGCCACAGGCAGTTATATTCGTGGAACAAATGGAACCTCCAATGGCATTGTTCCAATGTTGAGAGTTTTTAATGATACGGCCCGTTATGTTGATCAAGGAGGAGGCAAGAGGAAAGGTAGTGTAATCATTATATGGGGTTTAATGAAGTATCTTTGAAATGAGCCTTAAAGTAGAACACTTTGTTTAATGCTTCTAGGTGCCTTTGCTGTGTACTTGGAACCCTGGCATGCTGATGTATTTGAATTTCTTGATTTAAGAAAAAATCATGGAAAGGTGTGTATGTCCACAACTCTTCTTTGAATGTATATGCTAGTTTTGCTTTATACTACTTTATTTCCTATATTTAAAATGGTAGTAGAAATACTACTGTCAATAGATTCATGTTAGCTAGTAAAATAATGGGTAATTTATTGTTTTGCAGGAAGAACATCGAGCCCGTGATCTTTTTTATGCACTTTGGGTGCCTGATCTCTTCATGGAAAGAGTTCAAAAAGATGGCAGTTGGTCATTGTTTTGTCCTAATGAGTCTCCAGGTTTGTCAGATTGCTGGGGTGAAAAATTTGAACAGCTGTACACCCGATATGAAAGAGAGGTACACACAAATTTTCCTTTGGCTGTATTTATAAACTTTAGATATCTTCTTTTCTTCTAGCCATTGGGAATTATTAACCAATGATACGCCTGTGCAGGGGAAAGCCAAAAAGGTTGTACAGGCACAGCAACTTTGGTTTGAAATTCTTAAATCACAGATAGAAACTGGAACACCCTATATGCTTTTTAAGGTGATTTATTTACTTTGTAAAATCTGGGTTAAGCTTTGAATTCATCTGCTTTTTATTTATTTATTTAATGTTTTAATCCTCTTTTGTCCTCTTTTTTGTGTAATTGTTTTCATTTTAGGATACTTGCAATAGTAAGAGTAATCAGCAAAATCTGGGAACCATAAAATCCTCAAACTTGTGTACCGAGATAATTGAGTATACAAGTCCAACAGAAACTGCGGTATGCAATCTGGCATCAATTGCACTACCGCGATATGTGAGGGAGAAGGTGGGACTTTTTGGTGTGCACTAACTTTAACTTATTCATTGTTAGTTTTAGCCATTTGAGCTCATGGTCTCATATTTTGATATTTCAGGGACTCCCTGTGGAGTCGCATCCCTCTAAGCTTGTTGGCAGCAGAGGTTCCAAAAATAGATATTTTGACTTTGACAAACTAGCAGAGGTCTGAATTCTTGTTGAAAATGCCAGTCAGTGTTCTTTTCTTCCTATTCTTTTTGATATTCTTATTTTATGTTTTCTTGCTGTGTTTATTAGGTAACTGCAATTGTCACTGCAAACCTCAACAAGATAATTGATGTCAATTACTATCCTGTTGATAGTGCAAAGACATCAAATTTGCGACATAGACCAATTGGAATTGGGGTTCAAGGTCTTGCTGATACCTTCATTTTGCTTGGCATGGCCTTTGATTCACCTGAGGTATTTCCTCCCGTTATCTGTTTTGTTAATTTCTTCAAAATAGTGTATAAGTTGGATTTTATAATTGGTTTTTCTTTGAACTGTAGGCTCAACAACTGAACAAGGACATATTTGAGACCATATATTACCATGCTCTCAAGGAGTCTTCCAAGTTAGCAGCAAAAGAAGGCCCTTATGAAACATATAGTGGCAGTCCTGTGAGCAAGGTACTAAATCTGAAAGGAGCTTGTCTTTGTAGTACGCTTCCTATACATAGTCCTATTTTCCTAATCTTGTTATGCATGCTAAAAAATTCTCAGGTTGACTGTAGATGGTTAAGGTTTAAGGTTGTTTGTGCAGAATTTTCCTTTCCATCCATGTCATGGGATTAAATAGCTAACCTTTTCGTTCATGCATATCTGCTTGATATCAGGCAGTAATGCTTTTATAGGCTAGAAAGTTGACATCTCAGTGATCTCACACCAGACACAGTACTAGATATCAGATTCTAAGGTAGCTATTTATTGTTCAGGGAATTGTTCAGCCAGACATGTGGGGTGTGACACCATCAGATCGGTGGGATTGGGGTGCTCTTCGGCAGATGATATCAATGAATGGAGTCAGAAATTCTCTTCTTGTAGCCCCAATGCCTACTGCTTCAACTAGCCAAATTTTGGGGAACAATGAGTGTTTTGAGCCTTATACTTCGAATATCTACAGTCGCAGGGTTTTGAGGTTTGCTTTAATTCTCATTCTGTTCATTTTTTTTTTTTTACATTTTTGCCCAGCTTTTTCTTTTTCGTTTTGGCCGAATATGGATTCTGTTTGAACTGTCTTCCCCTTTCTCAGCGGTGAGTTTGTTGTGGTGAATAAACATCTTCTTCATGACTTAACTGAGATGGGTCTTTGGTCTCCTGCAATTAAGAATAATATCATCTATGAGGATGGCTCGGTTCAGAAAATTCCCGAAATCCCTGATGATCTGAAAGTCATTTACAGGTATGAACTTGTCATGTCCCTAATTTAGTTGTCAGTTAAATTGTTTGTCTAAATTTTCAAAGAATGATATGCTAATACGATTTTGCTTGTGTCAGAACTGTTTGGGAGATCAAGCAAAGGACTTTGGTTGACATGGCTGTCGATAGGGGATGTTACATAGACCAGAGTCAAAGTCTTAATATACATATGGACCAACCCAATTTTGGGAAGCTTACTTCATTGCACTTCTATGCTTGGACAAAGGTACACAAGCGCAAGAGAACACACATGCACTGTTTTTCGTTGTTACGATATCTACTATCTTGTAATCACATACTAATATATTTTCTATCAAATACATTAGGGTCTGAAAACAGGGATGTATTATCTGCGGTCTCGTGCAGCAGCTGACGCCATCAAGTTTACTGTTGATACCACAATTCTCAAAGTAATCATCATTCAATATCTTTTATTTTACTGTCGATTCCTAGAATTGAATATGGGCGTATTACTAACAACACTTGCTGGGGTGCGGGAATGAAATACAGGAAAAGCCAGAGGTAGCAGAAGATGATGTTGGTACACAAAAGGCACAGATGGTATGCTCTCTGACAAACCGGGAAGACTGCATGTCCTGCGGAAGTTAGTTATATGGAGTTTATGAATTTAACTTTGAAGTCTGATATTTATGGAGTTTGAAGAGATGACGGATTATCTTAGTTTGAGTATCAAGTCTAAATGAAGTGAAGATGCGTGTGTATAGTTGTAATACTGCTCCGCAACTTGTTAAAATGTCTCATGTATCCTGTAAAATTGGACCTTTGATTCGCATTAATGATTATTAGCCATTTTCGTTATTACTTTCCGAGTTTGCGGGACTATTGCTGTAGAATTTAGTATTATATATGGAAGAAAGTAGCCTTTTCGGTATAATACAACGATAATCTGCAATCTGCATCAACCGCATCATCTACTCTTTGCAATAAAACCCCTCGAAGTTTTGTACGCAACTGCAAAAATAGTACTCCAACCATAATGCAACAGGAGACACCGAGCTGTACCGTCTCCTGCACACCCTTGTCCGAAGAGATTGAGCCTCTGTCTTTTGCTTGTTCGTTGATTTTGTTGCGCACTTTCTGTTTATGGTGTTGAAAGTTTTGGTGGAGATCCAGGAACGAGTCTCTTGCCACAAAGGCGTGTGAGAACATGGCTCCAGAAATTCAAACATGGCTACAGAAATTCAAACATGGCTATGGTAGTATTTATGACCACAGTTTTCTTCGATTCAAAGATGGTGAATTTGTAAAGTTACAGATTGAGATTTGTAAAGATTACTTTTTGAGAAGAATGCATAGATTTTACGGTGAACTTTGAAAAAACCGGACAATTGTTGAGTGACTGCATGATCTATGTTGAACCTGTGCAAATTTGGATAATTTGGGCTTGTTGAGTTCGACTGATAAGCTATGTTATGCCTTTGGAAATTTGAATGATATGAGTTTGTTAAGTCGTTCTATTGGCGTTTTTTAGTTTAATTGGGCAGGTGCAATTCAGCCCAATCGGTGATGTCAGCCCAATGACTTCTTTTCCTAATCTATTTGGTGGATTAGGGTTTCTATAAGGATTTGGTTTTAACTTTTTTTGGCATGTGGAATGAAAAAATGAAGGCATATTTAAGAGAGAACGGCAAAATAAGACGGGAGGATATATAGACCGCACACACCTACACACAAAACAGATCGTCGCACGCACATATAGAGAGAGAAGCCGAGAGCCTGAGGAGGAGAAATTGGAGGGATTCAAACTTTATCCTGGAGTCGAGATTGAAATTTGGTTGATTCTTTCAAATTTAATCATGGTGGCATTTAATTATTTTTTTTTAGCTAAGACTACGATGTAACTTAACTATTTTTTTTTTATTTTTATAACACCTTGACGGTATAAGGGGAATTTCATTGAATCGAAAAAATGGTACACCTGACCCCTCATAATACAAAAAAAAATGATAAAAAATACATGAAAAGAAAGGGGGACATAAACTTTACCGTTATAGAAACAAAAACAATAAAGATATGAGGAAAAGAGGGGGGACATGAAACCTAACTCCTCTAAAGCCGAACCTAAAGGTCTAAACCTGCAAAACAGAACAAGCAACATCACAAGGTTAAGAAAAAAAAAGATAAGAAAGTGAGACAAACCTGTATGATAAGATGCACATTAATTTGACAAGCAGAAGCCAGGCAAGCTAGCATAGTCTGAAAACAAAGCAGCACCAATCGCCATTGGAAGGGAATCATGCCATACCAAAGTTAGAGAAGATAAGCCCATATTAGCAAAAGCGTCTGCAACTACATTTCCTTCGCAATATAGGTGAGGCATAGGAAATCATCTTACGAATGCGGTCCAAACAAATAGACCATTGCGTACGAAGAGGCCAATAAGGATCAAAATTAGTCAATTAGAGGGCATAAATAACACTAGAGGAGTCACTTTCCAGCCAAAGACAATGCCAACCCCATTGATATGCAAACTCTATACCAATAATAACTGCTGATAATTATGCAAAAGAAGAGTTGCAATGACCAAGCCCTTGGCAGAAACTACCAAGAAATTGACCATGGCAATCTCGAAAAACCCCCCCACAAGTAGCAGAACCAGGATTTCCTTTAGACAAACCATCTATATTAAGTTTAATCCAAGGAAATCAAGGAGAAGATCAAAGCACATGAAGAATAGTTGGCACCTTGCGAGGGATAGGTGGGATCCCCAGAGAAGAAATGATACGAGCGTCAAAACCCTAAGAATAACCAGGAATAAACTTCTCACCATGAACGATCCCATAATTGATAGACATGCAAAAACGATGAAAATAGATTGGGCGACCCTCGAAAATAAACTTATTTTGAGCTTTTCAAATAGCCGACATAGTAGAACGACTTGCAAAAATCCAGAGACCGTGCAACTGCTAGGAAAAAGGCTTACATACATAGGCATCCCAGAAAATAACCAAGGAATTTGAAAACGGCAAAGAGGTACCAAATTGACATGCTAACCACCTCTAAAGCTGCCTAGATATTCGGCACCCGAAGAAAAGATGAAAAGTAGATTCCTCAGAGATATGACATAAACAACAATTGGGTGCGAGAGAAATACCACTTCGTTGTAGTGCACCTTCGGAAGGAAGTTTGTCATGAAAAAGCCGTCAAGCTAAAATAGACAGTCGAGGCAGAATAAAAGGTCGCCAAATAACCTTGGCCTAAGAACAATCGCTATGTTTTTTCCGAATAAGATGATAACCAGAAGAAAAGGAAAATTTCCGAGTCGATGTAACTTAACTATGAATACTTGCATACATGATTAATTTATTTCATCTTTGCATGTTTAGTGCTTGTTACTATACTTAATGCTTGTCATTAATTAGCCACTAATTGTTTGATTAGAAGAATTATGTTGAAAGCTGAGCAAGCCAATACTTGAACAAGAAAGCTGAACTTGGTGGGTAAAACCTCCCTTGGGTACGAAGTAAGCCATGTCACATCACAATTCCTGGCTTCGGGCAATGCGACATGTTCACTGAATAAGAGAAAAAGGAAAAGGAAAAGAATGTAATATGTGTTGGTTGGCCTTATAACATAGGAGATCTCACACCAGAAGGGTATACAGTTAGTCTATGAGTTGCGAGATAAGAAGCGAAACTTTAGTTAGGAAGAGGCTCAAAGATCTTGAAAAAGAATGAGTGAGGACGTGTCCAATCTCTTTTGCGAGGAACCAAGCTCAAAGCTAAAAAAGAATAGATTGTCAGGATTCCATGGATCGCCGGGGCTTTTTCATTTGCATGATTGTTCTGCTTTCTATGGCCTCCGAGTCTTCAGCCGGTACTGGTGCCTGCGGCAGCGCCTCTTGAACCTTCGGCTATTGTTGTTGTTCAACTTAGTTAAAAGTCATCTCCTACATTTGAATTGCCGAAGCAAGAGTGGTTTTCCTTAAAGATGAACCATGCTCTATTGGTTTGGTGGTTACAGTTGAATATCAGAGTGCGCAACGAACAAGATTCCAAAATAATAGGAATATTATTAAACTAACGAGAATGCCGGAACGGCTACAAAATCCTAAGAGAGACTACATCTTGAATGACTTATTATTCTACAAGCTACAAAGCACCATATATATAGAGAACTAATCTAACCTAATCTAACCCTAATAAGTAAGAAAACGAAACCCTAATACTAATGGGCTAAACCCAAATTCAAATAACAAAATAATCCTAAATTCCAACACCCCCATCAAACTCATGGCAGTACACGTCATGAGTTTGTCAACAAGCAAATGCAGATGCAAGCTCCGTTAGGCGGACATGACAAGGCAAGCTTCGTTAGGCGAACAAGACAACATAATCTCCGTTAGGCGGACAAGACAAGACAAGCTCCGTTAGGCGGACACGACAAGGAAAGCGATTCAAGCGAACAAACGAACAATCCATTCCAGCAATCAACAAATTCTAGAGGATCAGGCTAGAAACAGGTTCTGGGTGTAGCGATAGTGAGTCATGCAAGAGAGATGGGGCGAGTCGAACCGAGTTCTTTAGGTTGTGGGTCGGGATTTCTGGCAACAAGGATTACGGTTGTGTGTGGGTCGTTGGGTCTCGAGTTGGGTACAAGGTGGTGTGACGACAAGTGGCAGCAAGTTTGCAGGAACAACAAATAGCGGTGGTTTGGTGTGAGATCGTGGAGACGTGGTTCAAGATTGATTAGCAGCAGCGGCGTGTGGGTTTGGGTTCTGATGATGGAGTGGTGGTTCCAACATGACAAGGGTCAGGCAGAGGACGATGACATGATGCAGCAAACAGAATCAATTTTTTTTCTTTTTTTTTTCTTCAAGCAGCAAAACCCTAATTAATATAAATTGATACAAACAAATTGACACCAATCAAGAGCAGATTAAATCCCCAAAGATCAAACCTGCTATGATACCAAGTTGAATATCAGAATGCGCAACGAATAAGATTACAAAATAATAGGAATATTATTAAACTAACGAGAATGCAGAAACAACTACAAAACCCTAAGAGACTACATCTTGAATGACTTATTATTCTACGAGATACAAAGCACCATATATATAGAGAACTAACTTAACCCTAATAAGCAAGAAAACGAAACCCTAATACTAACGGGCTAAGCCCAAATTCAAATAACAAAATAATCCTAAATTCCAACAGTTACTACCAAGACGATTTCTTTATGCCCATCGAAATGCTAATCTACGAAAAATGATATGATCGATCACTGATCTAAATTGAGTACCTCTATAGGATAGACCTCAACAAAAAACTGATGAGTAACGACAACAAGTGATTGAGTTTATCGGAACTAATAACATATGATATTATGTAGGATTATACACAAATGATCCTTTTATGGGTCTCTCTTTTGCCCTATGTCTCATGGCGAGTGCAGTTTACTATGCGAGTGAAGAGATTTAAGCAAGCTAATAGCGTGTGGACTTTGCCTGTCCCTTTCTTTAGACTTGAAGTAAAGTTGAACAAGTGCCATAAATTACAGAGTTGACTCGGAAGATTACATTATGGTTTGTTTAGTGTTTAGTGTTTTCCATGGAACGCAATGGTTTCTTCTTCTAAATCCATAACAAGGAATAGAGCGGGTTGATGGTGAGGAACACAACTAGTATAACTCGAGAGAGTATTGGTGAGATTAGGAAAAATAACTATCAACATGCTAGGTGATTGAGTATTAATAAACTAGAGAGGTTCGGGTGGGATTAGCTAGGTAAAATTGGTGTCCTAGCGTTTTATTAATTTTTTTTTTAAATTGGTTTATTTACTTGTCATAATTCATTCATACAACCTCTTTTGTCATTTCAATCCTTGTTTGTTTGCTTTTAAATTACGTTGGTAAGTAGGTTAACTCGATCATTGGTGTAACGATACTCTACTACTATTTTATTAATTGAACGATATAGTGCGCTTGCAATTATTTCAACAAGTTTTTGGTGATGTTGCCTCAAATCTTGTTTAATTTATTTTGCTTTTGTGATTTTTTTTTATTTTATTTTTTCGTTATTTTGTTTTATTTTTTTTGGGTGCATTCTCTCACTCGTAATCATTGTTTCTTGCAGGTGACTGACTGGCACGATCATCGCATTGCAAACTAGTTTAATTTGAACCTAAAATTGAGCAAAACTTTCGTGCAATCTGAAGGAAACAAAGAGAAGAGAGAAGAAGGATCGGCAAGAGAAGAAAATGATGTTGATACTGAACGCCACAATAGGAGACCTTGATAACCCGACTATTCCAATGTTACCATCAAGCATTGTCCTGTCCGATGTTGCTCAATATTATGAGTTGAAGAATATTCACTCTAATATGATGTCATCCTTCTATGGTTTGAGTATCCATGGGCTCATATTAGAGATATTTTTCAATGTGGTATCGGATGATGATCTTTCCTTATACTGTGAAAGACAAAGCAAAGACATAGTTAAAATCCTTGTGGTCTGGATCCCTATTTACTTGGAATGACATTCAAATCAAATTCTTGGGGGAAGTTCTTTTCAACTCAGAAGAGGGATGAACTGAGAGACAAGATTATGCAATTTACTCAATTGGCAGATGAGACATTTTTTTAAGCCTGGGGGTGATTCAAGAATTTGTTGGTCAAGTGTCCTCACCATGGCTTGTCGACTCTAGTTTTCATGTGTATTTTGTATAAGGCGCTCACTGTTTCAAGTAAGGCTGCAGTGAAACAACTATGCAAGTGGATCTATTAGGAATAAGATGGTCAATGACTGTCAAACATTGTTTGACACTTTAGCTCTTGAGATTCAACATTGAAGAGGAAAGTTACACACTTCGAACCGGATATCCAGGTGGACATCAAAACCAAGGTGTGTGCTGGCCAACACTTAGAAAGTGATGAAGTCATAAAGTGTAGATGATGTGAATAAATTCAAAACCAAAGTCTAAGACTAAGTTAAACTAATAGTGAGAGTGTGCAGTGTGAGATGTACTCATATTACAAAGTATGTAATGTTATAGCATAGATAAAAGTGCAGTAAAAGAAGATTATGCCCATCCTAGGAAGGATGGATATTTATACAAAATAGGAAATAAAATTCCTACATCTATTAGAGTGTATGTCAGAACCGCCTAAGATCCCTCGCTTGCCATATAAACCCAACTGCTCAGTTTTGAAGGGGCGCAAAACGAAAAGTGTAAGTAGGCCAAAATAATGGTTTATAAAACCTTTGGTTTTCTCAACATAATATCTCCTCGCTGTAAAACCTGTATAATTTCAAAATCATACTACATGAAATCAAGTACCGTATAAATAATTATTTCCAAGTATATGGTAAACCATAATATCTCAGCAAGTTGCAGCAGTATATAATATGCTTTGCTTAAATCATACTATGTAACAATATGAAAATCAATTACCATAAAATTAAAATATTCAAATGTACGGTAAACCACAATATCTCAACTATATAAAATAGTATGCTCATCAATTATCACATTTACGCAACACACAAGTCCATGCAGAGAATAGCTACATGGAATATGCTTTGTAATAATCTACGCTCAAGTACCATATACACGTGAAGTTGGTGCTAAGCATATCACATACAAGTCTTACTTGCCTATTGCAAGCTGGTGCATGTTGGCACCTACAATGGATTCATAGAGAGCGTAACGGTGTGATGTGAACATACACGTGAAGCTAGTCATGATCCAAAAGAGTACTATAATCACCGATGTAAGCATACATGATGAACAGATAAAATATGTATGATCATGTTGTGATAATTTCCTAACTATACATAGTACTTATGTTTACAAGCAAAAGCATGACATGATGTAATAAAGCTTTATCAAAGCATTCAAGGAAACTAAATAAACAATACGCTTGAAAATAAGCCCACTCACTAATAAAAATAAAACAAAGCCCCACTCATTGACTGATACTTGGTCGGGACGTAGCTTCCTTGCCCTGCACTTTTGTTAAAAAATCCTAGAAAAGCTTTCCTGAAGTAAAACACCCTTTACTTAGAAAACTAATCGGAAACTACAAAGATTACGGCAAAACAGGGCTCGAACTATCGAAATCAGGGTCTGAAAACCCCTGACCACCATCGTAGTTCTGCGCATGCGCTGGTGGCTGAAACTGTTGCCGAAAATAGAATATTTCTTCACAGTAAATGAAATATTCCTTCAAAGTTAACGGAATATACCTGAAATAATATGACTTGAATTCAGAAACGGGTTAGGATTGGGTCGGATATAGGGTTAATGAGTCGGGTCAGACGGGTTTGAGTTCTAGTCATCGAATCTAAACTTAGTTTTCGGGTTGAGTTGACCCGGTTCGAGGTAGCGAGTCCCCTGATTTTTGCAGAAATTCGTCGAAAAACAATGAGCTCCTATTAGCTCCAAAACTCAACCTTTTTACGCCAAATTTTTACTAAAGGGAAGATAAACGAATGAGGAGTCCTATTTTACCTTACCCAGGTTGAAATAGTGGCCAGAGTGGCTGAAAAATGTCCCAAAGGCGTCAGAAAACTCCGGAGCTCTTAACCTCATTGGTTTGAGCTTCTTCTCCTTGAATCTCGCTAAGCAGCGAGTTTGGTGATGCTTAGGAGGTCGTGGAGAAACATGTGATGGTGTTTTGGTGTTCGATTCCTCGAAGAAAGTGGTGATGATTTGTTGTGTTTGGTTTTGGAGAAAGAGGAGAAATGACATAAACAAGAAAGGGTCCAAAATGGTGAAAGTACCAAAATACCCTTGATGTTTTGTGCTTTGTACACTTTTTGTTTTAGTTTCAAATTCCGTTCCACTTGTGCTCATGTCTTCGCATTGACGAGTACTATAAGAATATGACAAGAACGGAGACAAAATATGATTTAACTCAAATGTCCACATAGGATTCCAGTTAGCCCTACATGGCATTTTCGTTATTTCTCACATTTAAGGAATACAATAAACAAAATTTGAGACAGGTCATCACGTAATGCATGCCAGAATTTTGAAATAAATAATTCTAATGCTTTTGCTTCTAAGATGCAGGTTGATGTTATTGCTAGTAAATTGGATATCTTGCTTGCTATGAACGAGAGATTGCCTTGTTCGGTTCATGATGACTACTTTAGGACGTCCCAACAACGACCCATACTCCAACACTTATAATCGATAATGGAGGGATCGCTCAAATTTCTCATGGAACGACACTCAAAAAGTGCAAAAGCTGCCATTGAGCTTGTATATAATTTCCTCTTATTATGTCATTCACTCTCCTTAAATATTCCTTTCATCTTTTTTTTTATTCATTCAACATGCTAAAAAGAAGTTTCAAAATCCTTATGGAAAACCTAAATCCCCAAATAGATTAAGAAAAGCACTCATTGGGCTGAATTGCACCTGCCCAATTAAACTAGAAAATGCCAATGGATCGACTCAACAACCTCAAATCATCCAAATTTGCACCGGCCAACATAGCTCATGTGGCCCAACTCAACAATTTTTGGGTTTCCAATTATTTGCTAGAAGCAGTATCTAAAAACTCGGTCTAGGTGGCGTCTAGGCGCTGGCTAGCCGCCTCCATTAATTTATAATCGGAAGAAAAAGCGGACAATGTATTTGACAGAGCCTAAGCGGTCGGATCATAAAGTCAGTTTTGTTTTTACTTTTTTTTAAAAAAAATTTTAAAAAGCAACTTAAATAATCAATTTTTCTTAGGGTTTTTTTTTTCTCTCCTTTGCCACCTCTTTTTTATATTTCTCCTTACTTAATTTTCCTCTCCTCGCTCACAGCTTTCTTATGTCCTTCTCTTCATTCTCCATTAGCCGAACCAGAACCACCATCCACCACTCTAATCGGTCAGAACCACCGTCCCTTCTATTTTGTGTTTTATATAATAAATTTAAGGCTAAATAGCTAAAATGATCCTTGAGATTTGCATAACTCATCACTTTGGTCCCTAACATTTCAAATTGATAAAAGTGGTCCCTGAGATTGTCCAACATCCATCATTTTGGTCATTTCGTTAAAAACTCCGTTAAGTGTCCCAGAGCTCTTGGCCGGAAATTTAGACAATTTTCAAAGCTTCGTAACTCAATCGTTTCTTAACCAAATTTGACCTATAATATATCAAAATGAAGATAGGAAAGTGTAGAATAAGATATACCTATGTGGAAGCCCAATGGCTGCCAGAGATAGCTGGAAAATAGCCTTAAAGTTGACTGGTTCGAAGGAAAACTGGAAAACTCGCCGGAAATTGGTTAAACTTTAATGTTCATAACTTCTTCAATACTGAACGAAATCAAGTGATTCAAAAACGAAAATCATACTTATCGATGAGATGAAGAGAATGCTACATTTTTCGGCCAAAACACGGCGATTTAGCCATCTAAAAAGGTACCATTCTCTTCGTCTCATCGAGAAGTATGCTTTTCATTTTTGAATCACTTGATTTCGTTGAGTATTGAATAAGTTATGAACGTTTAAGTTTACCCAGTTTCCGACGAGTTTTCTAGTTTTCCCTTGGACCAGTCAACTTTGAAGCTATTTTCCGGCCATCTCCGGCATCCATTGGGCTTCCAAATAGGTATAATCTTATTCTACACTTTCTTATCTTCATTTTGATATATTATGAGTTGAATTTGGTTAAGAAATGATTGAGTTACGAAGCTTTGAAAATTGCCCAAACTTCCAACCAAGAGCTCCGGGACACTTAACGAAGTTTTTAACGGAAGGACCAAAATGATGGATGGTGGACAATCTTAGGGACCACTTTTATCGATTTGAAATGTTAGGAACTAAAGTGATGAGTTATGCAAATCTCAATGACCATTTTGCCTATTTAGCCTAAATTTAATTAAAATAAAAAAAATCCATCTAGGCTTTGGGGTCATGTGCCTACCGCCTAGCGGTATTTAGAACATTGACTGAGAGTATGCCTTGTGTTTCTAATTAGCACACAATGATAAGTTGTATAATTACAGTACTACAAAGGTATCTTCAACATAGATGTCCAAAAAGAATATGAAAAAATATTAATTATATTTTGGTTCAGTACGACATGAATCAGGATTAGAATATGAGAAGTGATTGTTTCCAACTTAAGTAACAGTCAGTACATGGATGGAGAGTGGAAGGTTGATGAAATATAAGTATACCGAGCAAACTGGTGGTGGCGAATCTTCCCGTGATCACGATCATGGAGGAGGTGTCGAAAAAGGTCGGTGAGGACGCTGATTGCTACATTTCAGGATGAGCACAATATTTGTCCCATACGCCGCATGAGCCGCAGACGGATGATCATGCATACGAAAGCTGGAAGGAGAGGGAGAATGAGGCTGAAGAAGACGGAAAAGGGGTTTTGAATGTGATTTGAGGTGGTGAATACATATATGTTTAATGTTTAAAGGATGATATTTGATTCAATAGTTTGTCAAATTTACGCTTCGTCCATAAATTCTTATTCATTCCATCACATTAAGCATGGTCGTGAGTGTGTGCTCTGTTTCTCTGGTATTGTATGTTGTGATTCAGATAAATAATAGAGCAAATTTTGGATTCATGTCATGCCTAACTCGTCCTTAGTGACCCTCTGTGGTTGTGTGTAGTGTGTGACCCTTTGGTGGTTATCTGTGCTTTCTAGTGATTCGAGTGTTGCTCAAATGCAGGAAAATGTCGTCCATTGAGGCTTCCATGGATGAGGAACTTATGGACTACCTATCCGTAAACTTTGAGGATAGTCTGGAGTTGGAGGAAAGAAATGTGGAAACTGTCCATTTGGTGGGGATGCTCATTGCTGATGTTGAGCCATATCAGAATATTGTGAAGGAGGTCCTACGAAGTGTGTGGAGGAAGATGGGAAATGTTATGGTCTCAAAAGCTAAGCCAAATATCTACTCCATTCAAGTGGGAGATGAAAAGTCTGCTAGTCGAATATTAGAAGGTAACCCCTGGTTTATTAAAGGTGCCCCTTTTACAGTGAAAGCTTGGCCACTGTATCAATCTTTGGATGAAATCAGTGCAAACCGGGTAATTTTCTGGGTTCAAGTTCATGGAATCCCGAGAAATTTCTGCACAGCGAAGAAGCGAGGATGCTGGGAGAAAAGATTGGGGCGGTACCAGAAATTGAAGATCCTGTAACTACTGGTTTTCAAGGTTTCCTCCGCATTCAGGTGGAGATTGATGCAACAAAACCTCTCCTCACTAGCTTTATAATGCCTTGCCCCTCTACCAGAAGTCAAACACTTAGGCTCCGGTATGAGGATCTGAAGGATTTCTGTTATAACTGTGGAAGGCTGAGCCACATACGTAACTGCAAATGGAAAACTTTGATTAGCAGGGATGGCGAGAATAGCTATAATCCGGGGTTACGTACGGCGTCTATCTCGAAACTTCCGACAAACCTTTTCCCAGATCGGGAACTACCTCGGCCGTCTAATGGTGCTAGCTCTAACCCGTAAGGCGACAACGGGTGGTCAACATTTGTCAGGGTTTGGCTGAAGGTGCTCATAACAATTGTCTTATGGTGTCAGCTACTAACGGGGTACGTGGTAGAACCTCTGAGCGTCGTGGTACTATTCTTCCTGTCACCACGGAGAATGTGGCGACCAACTCTTAAATGCAGGGTATGAGTGAAGAGATGCTGGCACCACCCACCCATCGTAGGGCATCTTTGCAACATTGGGCTAATATGGACAATCCAAATAGCGTTGGACCCCATTACCACAATGGGTCTCTTACTATCACTATTAATGGGCTATCTCTAGACAAGAAATGGCTTGACCCACGTAAGGTCCCTCCATGGGCCTTAATGGGTAATTCTAATCTGATTGATAACCCTTTTGAGCAAGGGGATCCAAATAGGTGTATAACAAATGGGCCCAATAACCACTTGTGAATAACCGAGCTGGATAAGGGAGAAACCCTTCCCCACCCACCTAATTCTGCCACTCCCGTGCCTGAGTTTCAAACGAACGACTCCGCCCCTACCTACAGCGACTCTTCCACCACTGACGGCGTGGTCCATTCGAAACGGAAAGTCAGGGAGGCGACTTCCCCATCTCACTTTGAGATAACACATTTTGTGGGAAGGCTGTTGTAGACATCGAAATTTCGGTAAATAAATGTTGACCGATAAATCAAAGTGTCAACGCTCATGTATTACATAAATTTTACACGTAATGTGTGTCTAAACAAAAAATCGAAATAAGTTGGAAAAGTCATCAAACAGGACACGTGTCAACACTTGGCAGAAACGACTTATTTCATCTGGGATATTATATTCAAAATTAGGCCTTGGAAAATTCTATAAATACAAGCCCATTTCATTCATTTTAGGGACCAATTCATATTACACCTTGAAGCTCGGAAGCTCTGAAACTCTGAAGCTCTCAAGCATCCAGCAAATCCCGAAGAATCAAGAAAGTGTTCTTCGTTCTTCGTTCATCGTTCATCCAAGATCAAGCCCCAACGGCCCTTTGGATCAACAATCATCCACCAATTCAAGATCAAGCCCCGACGGCCCTTGAGGAAAGCACCATCGTTCATCATCTGTTCATCCAAGATAAAGCCCCAACGGCCCTTTGGATCAACAACGTCGACAAATCCACACACATCCAACCGTTCTTCAAGATTAAGCCCAAAAGCCCTTGAAGATCCGTTCATCACTGTTCTTCAAGATCAAGCCCAAAAGCCCTTGAAGATCCGTTCATCACTGTTCTTCAAGATCAAGTCCCAACGGCTCCTTGAAGATACGCTCAAATCCACCTTCAAAGATCAAGCCCACGGCCCTTTGAAGAAACTTCCAACAATTCATCCAAGATCAAGCATCAACGGCCCTTGGATCAACAAAACATCCACCAATCAACACCTTACGGAGATCGAATCAGAGGATCAAAATAGAGAGAGATTGTAACACAAAATCATCAAATACAAATATTTGTTTGTGCACGTTCGTTCTTGTCTCTTTCGTTTCAGGAATTTTCCGTGTTCACAGCTGTCTCATTCAACCATCATCAATCATCGAAGCAAACGGGGGTGAGGTGGTTCGAGAGTCAAAGCCTATGAGACCCGTAAGAATGACAAAGTGGATAATGAGGATGCTCTCTGGGATGTAGTGATTAGCTCGTTAAAGGAGGTGGAAGAAGCTGAGCGGTTAGGTTTGCTAGGAAGTAAAAAGAAGAGAGGTCATGTATTAGGTCAATCGGTGGAGGCTGGCAAGTACCAGCCCCACCGAAACCAATGAAGATATTATCTTGGAACTGCTGGGGGCTTGGGAACCCCCTGAAAGTTCAAGACCTGCTTAGTGTCATAAAGCAGAAAGTTCTCACCATGGTGTTCTTGAGTGAAACCAAATGTGATATGAAGAAATTGAGATCAGCGCAATTGCGATGAGGATTTACAAATTGTTTTGGGGTTAGTTCGAATGGAAATTCAGGGGGTCTTGGATTATTTTGGAACAATGAAATTGATCTTGGTATCCTCTCATCCTCCCCATACTATATCGATGTGGAAATCGGTGCGATTAGCGACAGATATCACTGGTGATTCACTGGGTTTTATGGGTCCCCAACTACTAGTGGCCGAAGCTCTTTCTGGTCTCTGCTACGTAGACTTGCCAATGCCAGTTCCCTGCCATGGGTGTGTGCAGGTGATTTCAATGAAATATTACAGATATTTGAAAAAGAAGGGGGTCCTATTAGACCAATGGGACAAATGATGGCTTTTAGGGAGGCCTTAGCTGACAGTCAGCTGTTGGATCTTGGGTATGAGGGTACCCCATTCACTTGGAAGACAACTCAGATGGGTGGAATAAAGGAGAGGCTCGATAGGTTTTGTGCGACAGCATCCTGGAAAAACTTATTTGCTCAGGCCAATGTCACATATCTTAAATCATGCAAGTCTGATCATATTCCCATTATGCTAGAGGTGACTTTGGGTAGCACTAGAAGAATTCATAGATTGTTCCAGTTCGAGGAGATATGGACACACCATGAGGAATATGAGGAGATCATTCGCGAGGCTTGGGCTACCTCAGTTGTTGGCGTCCCAATGTATCAAGTCTGTGAGAAAATAAAAACTACAAGGATGGCACTTAATACATGGCATCACAAGACTTTTAAAGCAAGACAAGCAGAAATTGAAGTGATCCATGATAAAATCACCTCTATTGACTCTCTGCCTTATACGAACACTGCTATGGAGGAGCGCTCTGAGTTTATTCATCAACTTGATTCCCTTCTCCTAGATAAGGAGTCTCATTGGAAGCAGAGATCGCGTATCCAGTGGATGAAGGCAGGGGACCAGAACACGCACTTCTTCCACCAAAGGGCCAATTTAGAAACATAAGAATAGATTTGAAGGTCTGAATGATCAATATGGTGTCTGGAGAAGCAATGATTTAGATGTTGAAAAGGTGGTGTAGACTATTTCAACGATCTGTTCCATGCACAATCTCAATCCTGAGACCGGAATGATGAGTTGATTGCTTCCGTGGGGTGCAAAGTTACAAACCAAATGAACATGGAGCTCGATAGGGATTTTTTAGAATAGGAGGTAAAAACTGCATTATTTCATATGCACCCTACGAAATCCCCAGGCCCTGATGGGATGTCACCCTTATTTTTTTCAAAAATACTGGCATATTGTTGGTGAGGATGTAACTAGAGCGATCCTTTCAATCCTTTCTTCTGGCCGAATGCTAAAGAAGATCAACTTTACATATGTTGCCTTAATCCCGAAGCAAAAAAACCCTCGTGAGATAAGCCAATTATGCCTAATCAGCTTATGTAATGTCATCTACAAGATTTTAGCTAAAGTATTGGCGAACAGATTGAAAGGAATCCTACCTCAAATCATCTCCCAGCATCAAAGTGCATTTGTGCCTGGTCGAGCAATTGCCGACAATAGTATTCTAGCTTCTGAGATTGCCACTTTCCTGTACAAGCGAAGAATGGGGAAGAAAGGATACCTTGCACTAAAGCTCGATATGAGTAAAGCATATGATAGAATTGAATGGAGCTGCCTTAAACATATTCTATCCCAGTTGGGGTTCAGTTCGGAATGGATCAAGCTAGTAATGATATGTGTTTCCTCTGTCTCGTATTTTTTCCTTGTGAATGGTTCTCCCCAAGGCTATGTCTTTCCGACTAGAGGATTAAGACAGGGAGATCCCATCTCCCTCTACCTCTTCCTATGCTGTGCGGAGGGTCTGTCGAGCCTAATTGAGAGAATGGAACAGTCAGGGGCAATTCAAGGGATAGCTATCAGCTAGCAAGCACCGTCGATCAATCACTTGCTGTTCGTTGATGATTCTTTCATTTTCACAAGAGCTAGACAAGAGGATTGTAATGTGGTGAAGGAAATCCTTGCTCGTTATGAATGAACATCGGGCCAAAAGGTTAGCTTAGCAAAGAGCGCAGTCTGTTTCAGTAGGAATGTCAGAAGAAGTGAACAACATATGTTGGCAGATTTACTGGGTGTAGAAAGAGTTGAGAGGTATGATAAATACCTAGGACTTCCCACCTTCGTTGGGAGGAACCAAGGGACCTGTTTCAACCACATAAAGGAGAGGCTGTGGAGAAAACTCCAAGGTTGGAAAAGTAAGACTCTAAGCGCCGTGGGGAAGGAGCTGCTAATTAAGGTAGTGGCTCAAGCCATACCACTGTATTCCATGTATTGCTTCTTACTTCCCAATTACTTCTATTACGAATTGAATCAACTTGTAGCTGAAGGAAAATTTTTGTCCTAGCTAAGAACAAGTAAGAACAATTGAATACATATGCATACTATTAACACTTTAAAGTAGGCATGCATTAAAAAACAATTCATAAAACCCATGACTTTCAAAGCCTAGTATATGGTGAACCAATAAACTCTTTAACAACATTAAAGAGAAGTAAAGATTTAGAGTTTCTTTACCCTTGAAGCTCATCCTTGTTTACACAAGGGATTCACCCAAGTGGAGGGCCTTCAAGTCACCTCCTAGCTCCTTGGATATTGCTTGTGATTTCCTTATCCTTTTGTGCTCCTTTGAACTTTGTGGATGTAAGGAAAGGATCTCCAAAACACCAAAAGTTTGGTGTCTCTAAGTCTCCACACCAAGGGTTAAGTGTGAAGATGAAATGGATGACTTAGGGAAGAAGAGATTGCTAGATTAATCTCCCTAAGTGGCCGGCCTCTTTGTAGAGAGAAAGAAAGAAAATGTTTCACCTCTTTGCCTCAAAGAAAACCCTAATGAGAAAATAGCTATAAAGTTGCTTTTATAACACTTTTCTTTGGTGAGTGGCAAACTTGCAATTAAGCAAACTTTCACCATCTCCTCACCATGGCCGGCCTATATGTTGTGATTGGGCTTATTGCCCATTTTGTTTTAGTTTTCATACAACTTAAACATAATGGGCCTTATGGACCAAAACACTTTTGGGCCCCGAAACCCAAAACCAACTTAAAAGCCCAATACGAACCTTTCGTATAATTAATTAATCTTGACCATTCTTCAATTAAACCATTTAATTGCATATCCATTTTATTTAATTTCTTCACTATCGCCCTTACTCGGTGTACGATCCATTAGGTTCCAATTAGCGAGGTAGTGGGCGATTGTTACTCTTAACGATTGGTTGTGAATTGAAACCACTTTTCAATTCTCCCTTTATGATTAGTGTTTGCTAGTCATTAGGGCTTCCACAAACCATGAGTGACACCTAGCAGTATGTCATGGTTACCCAAGCTAAGTAGAATTGGTTGGAGAACCTATCCAGTTACAACTACAATGCAATACGGTCATTCTCTAATACAATACTCTTAATCACATTGTTTAAGTGATAGTTTGTTTCATGTCTACTATCCAATGTGATACATATCTATATGATTCCCTTGAATATGATTTGGAACAAACTTCCTAAGTCATATTCATATGCTTTGGCCAAAGACTTTAGAATCATATCTTAGAGTATTCTCCTTCCACCATGGAAGGTTAGAGATCCCTTGTTGTGCATTCATATGCCTACATGACTAGATAGCTTGACCCCAACAATGCCGTGGACACTCCGATGGAATGCCGTTGACATGATCAAAGATCAAGGACCTAACCATTAGACATCTATGATGCCTCAGGTCAAAGGACTAATTTGCATATTGCAACTATTGAGTTCTTACATGACATGTATGTTCGAACTCTCTTTTGATCGTTGTTCAGTGTACTCGATTACTCTTTCGAGCACCTATGTGTTTGTCTTAGTGTCCAACACCAAATGACTTGAGACTAGTCATACTCATGCTTGAGTCAACATAACACATACTAACCTTAGCGGATTGTCAATACCCAATTGGCAATCCTATGGCTAGGAACGTTTTAGGAATGAACATAAGAGAATGGTCTCGATAATCTAACTCACTTAGATCACTTGTCTCTTAGATCAAATACATCCCTTGGATTCCCTTATTACTTAAACACATGATACAATAAATAATGATTAACAATAAGCTTTGCCCTTCATTAAACATATAAAAGTTTAATACATTAAGTATTCCAAAAAACTATTACATCAAATGAGTGGCTTTGTGGGCATACTTCCAACAGTAGCCTCTTATTGGTGGAATGAAACGGAGGGAGAGAAAAAAATCCATTGGATGACGTGGAATAAACTTTGCCTTGCAAAATCTGAAGGCGAGCTTGGCTTTTGCAATCTCTATGCCTTTAACCTTGCTCTTCTTGTGAAACAAGGGTGGTGCATCATCTCTGACCTGTCTTCTTTAGTTGCAAGGACTCTTAAGGCAAAGTATTTCCCCGACACTTCATTTATGGGGGCTGTGGTTCGGTCGAACGCATCCTATGTGTGGAGAAGTATTACTGCAGCCAGGGAAGTAATAAAAAAGGGTTCAAGATGGCAAGTTGGTGATGGGAGAACCATCAAAGTGTGTGGGGATCGATGGTTACCTCGACCCTCAACTTTTCAATCCTATTCCAGGAAGCCTGTGGGCTCTAGTATTACCTTCGTAAGGGAACTGATTATAGAGGATGCGAGGTGGAATGTAAACGTGCTCAATTCGATTCTGCCAAAAGAGGAAGTTGATTTAATTCGGACCCTACCGTTGAGTGTTCGTCCAACAAGAGATAGGTTAATTTGGCATTTTGATAAAAATGGTCAATTCACTGTAAAGAGTGCCTAACATGTGGCTCGGACCTGGCTCCTCTCTCCATCATTGTCGGCATCATCCTCATCCTCCACCAATCCATTCTTTGAACTGTGGAATACGGTATGAAAGGCTGGTGTCCCTCCTAAAGTGAAGATGATGGCATGAAGGATCTTATCAAATATCGTCCCTACGGTTCACAATCTCCAAATGAGGAGAGTCCCCATTGACCTAAGGTGTATTCTTTGTGGTTCGGCCTTGGAATCGACGTATCACATATTGGTCAAGTGCCCATTTGCTGCAGCTGTTTGGCATGCCTCACCATTAACACTCCGACGTTCTCCACGTGATGGATGTGCCCTAAAAGAATGGGCTCTGCTGCTACTAAAGAACCTGGGGAAGTCGGATTTCGAGTGCTTTCTAATGCTCATCTGGGCAATTTGGACCGCAAGAAACACGAAGCTCTGGGGTGAGGCCTTAAACCCAAATCCTGTGGAGGTAATGGGTTGAGCATTGGACTGGTGGCATGATTTCCTGCGGGTTAACAGTACTCCGTCCCAACAGGCCGTTCATGGGGGTCCTCCTTAATGGTCCTGCCCACCATTAGGTAGACTGAAGCTAAATGTTGATGGAGCCTGGGATAAGGAGAATTGCTTAGGAGGTGTGGGAATTATCATCAGAAATGACAAAGGAATCTTTATAGGTGCGGCTACCCGGGTGTTAGTGGACGTGTTCTCTCCCATTCAGGTTCCGCATTGGCCATGAGAGTGAGTCTTGAAATGGTGGTTGAAAGGGGTTTGAACAAGATTAATATCGAGAGTGATGCGCTTTAGATCATCTCGGTTGTGAAGGAATCTTCGGTGAATGTGTCTCCCATTGGACCCGACCTGTTAACCGTTAAAGAAAATATATTTTAAACCAATAAATAATCAAATGAAAAACATAATACTAAATAAGTATATACATACCATATTGTCACATCCAAAACATAAAAACACATTTTTCTTTTAAGTATATTTTCACTTACCTAAAGTCTTTAATAGTTTTTTAATTAATGTAGAAGTGTAAAAAAATATAGAAAAAAATATATAAATGCTCGTAATGACAAGCTTTACAACTTTTATGAAGAGCTTAACTTCAAAATTCGCCACTATAATTATATAAATCATAGATCAAAATTTAACCATTGATTGTTGTTTACATTTACGCTTCATTGTTCTCATCAAATTTTGTTTTTTCAAATTTTCTTTTTTGAAAACTTGATCTATTAGAGGATGCAGGAAGATGAACGGTTTGGATCGTTGATATTATATTCAGAGTTTTACGGTTAGTGAAAATATTGCTTGATGTTTATAAAGTTTCTACAAACTATATGACATTGACTCATATTTCAATTAACCGTAAATATCGAAACGTGATATCAAAGATCTGAACCGTTCATCTTCTTACATTCGCCAGATGATCATGTTTTCAAAAAAGAAAATTTAAAAAATGAAATTCAGTAAGAAGAATAAAGCGTAAATGACAATTGATGGTTAAATATAAATTTAAGGTTTATGAATTATAGTGTTGGATTTCGAAGCTGACCTGTCACAGCCCGTCTCGGAATTTTAATTCCGAGGACGTGAAAAGACGAAAATGCCCTTAAACGGGACTAAGGGGCGAAAATTTAACAATTGGTTTACTTAAAGTTCCTAAGTTATTTGGTGTTAGGAACTTAAACTAGGATTTAGGTTTACATTTCTACGTTTGATTTTGTGTTTGGGGTTCAGGTAGGGCCTCATACCCTAAATCCCTCCTCATTTCCCGTATACTGTCATTCTCTCTCTCTTTTCCTCAGACCTCACTCTCTCTCTCTCACCCTCTCGAACACACGGGCAACCATCAAAACCACCCTAAATCTATACCAACGCCGGATTTAAAACTACCATTGCACTCCTGAGGACTCCACGATCACGTAGACACCAATTTCAGGTAAGTTTTACTTCGGAAAACCTAGATTCTAAACTCCCCGTGAAAGTGCACTGTTCATGCACACGTAAATCTTGATGTTTCAGGGAATTTCAAGCTCACAGTGAGCTTAAGGAGGTCACGAGGAGGCTCGGAGTGCCTCGTTTGAACAAAATGGACGTCGGGATCACTTGGTTCGAGTTTGGCCGAATTTTGGAATTATTGGAAAGGTATGATTTCGTTGTTTTTAGACCTTAAAACCATTCCAACGTGATAGTAGGTGTTTAGGGCTTCATTTTGGTATAAAGTACGAAAAAAATGGATGAAAAACGAGTGAGAATAGTTAAATAGAAAATTTTCCCAGTTTTCCGGTGACCGAAGTCCGGCGAGAGTCCATCGGAGAAGAAGCAGGAATATTCTGTTAGTTCTAACGGAATATTCCTGACGCCGTTAACGGAACGGTTAGGTTTTAACGGAAAATTCCGGGGTTTAACGGAATATTCCTGACGGCGTCAATTGACACCGTCAGTGTGCTTGGCACGTGGCCGCGCGTGGGGGGCGCGTAGGTCCGTGCCACGTCAGGCGCGTGGGGGCGCATGAGGACTCCAAAAATTATTTTAAAAATATGGGGATGATCCTGAGGTTGTGTAGGTCACGGTGGTATATTCATATACCCAATTTGAGCAATATATGAGGAGTTATTAGCTAAGAGTGGGATTATGCGTTAAATAACGTCAATTTGGTTACTTCTCGTATAGGCGAGGATTATACGGACATCGGGCATGGCCAAAGGATGCTCAGGGACCTACGAGACGTCGATGTAATCTGTGAGTGGGCAGTTTTGTTTTCCGTATATATATATACTTGACGCTTTCCCAGAAATTGAATTAGAATGAAATTATGTTTTAAATGAAAGGTATATAGAATGATATGAAAACGTGAATTGAAAGATCATGCATAGAAGTATATGAAATATATATGGAAATGTAAATTGAATTGCCATGCATGAAATGATATGAAAAGTATGATTTGAGATATATGATGCATATGAATGAATGGTGCGGCGGACGCACAGGTGAGTATCAGGTGAGTATTTAATTACTGTTATGATGATGTTGATGTATATTGAGCTCAAATCCTGCACCTTGGTTTAGTGCTTATAGTATTCACCGCATCGCACGCTCGCCTTGGATCCAAGTAGATGCTGGTCGCACAGTCCACGCGGAGTGGGTGCGACGGGCCAGTCGAAGAGTGTTAGTGAGATTTCGACTGGTGGGTGACCTTAGATTATGTGCACAGATGATTAATGAGAGAAGCACTAGAGCGTAACCTATGTGCAGAAGGCCGTACAGGTCACAGAGGTGACTCCGGCAGAGTGATAGTGATAGATTTTGAGCTCTAAATTCAACCGTACAGGGCTATTAGAGGGTCTCCGGTTGATTTCTTTCTTGCACCTGATATGATTATTGTTGATGCATTCATACTTAACTGTTCAATTTAGACATGGCATGGCATAACTGATATGAAAATGTTGAGTTAATGAAAAGTAAGTATTGAGAATATATATGTATATTTATATTTTACATTTCTGGGAAAGTATACAGGTTTTACGGAGAGGGGTTACAACGTTTTGAGAAATGTTTGGAATTGGAAAAGAATTGTTTTACTGACCCACTCAATTTTGGTTTTGCGCCCCTCCAGGTTCAGGAATCACAAAGGTGTGGTGACTACGAGGAATTCAGCGGGCTTCTGACAGATTGGACAAAATTAGGACTCACCTTCGGGTGTATCAAATTATAAATTGTATAATTAAAGCTTCCGTACTGTGCAAATGGTTACGTCACTCTCACGTGACGGCCAGCATGCCCTCCTTCGGGACGGGGTGTGTCAGTTGGTATCAGAGCATGGTTGCAATCTTGGACATCTTGAGAAGTTTCTAGTGAATTCTGTCAGAACTACACCGCCTCGTAGCAAACCACGTAGTTAGAGGAATTTAGTCTCCCTAATATAGCGGTTTTGGGGGAAACTATTACTATGGTGATTCAGTCTATTGTCTAAAGGGACATTTTAATATGGGTTATGAGTTGAATTTGAATCACTTAAGAGAAATGATGAACCTGAGGGAGCGAAGTAACGGTTTAACCATTTGGAAAAGATGTTTCGGATTATGCAAGTCAAAGGAATCTTCCTTCTGACAAGGGGTCGAGATGACTACCTGGTTTTGGTTATGAATTTGTATCCTGGTGGAAACAGGAGTATGATTTGTTGTCACCGGAGGAACAGTCGATTGAGAATTGTTTAAGGACTTGTTTAAGGAAAAGTTTATCCCTCCAGCATTTATCGATGGTAGTAAACAAGAGTTTACAAATATGAGACAAGGAAGGTGATGATCGAGGGATATTATAGAAAGTTTTCAGACTTGCCTCGTTTCATCCAGATATTGTTGTTAATTTGGTGGAGGTGTTATGTTGTTTTAAGCTGGGTGGCAAAAAGGGAAGTGGTATTTTGGGTGACCAATACCCATTGTACTTCTTACCAGGAATATACGAGATGCTGTTGAGTCTTGAGGACTCTGAGAGCATGATCAACGAGAGTAAAGAGGAATAAGAAATGAATGGGAATCAAAAGAAGACGATAAAGTTAATGATTCGTCATATCAAGGAGATAGAAAGATTCAGAGCTTCGAAAGAAGTGAAGCTAGAGTTAATTCTTCCAGCTGAGGTTTTAATGTCGCTGGTCAGAGTAAAAGTGATGGATATACTGGTAATCCCAGATATTTGAGACAAGGTGTCTCGAGTAAAGGAAATGTACCTTGTGTAGCAGGTAAAAAATTAACACTTTGGGAAGTGTGAAATTAATGAATGTGTTTATGTGAACAGAGGGGACACAGAATTGTGAATCGTCCCTAGAATCAGTTGTACTCAACAATTTTCCATGATATCATAGTGTCGATTTAGCAGAATTATGGACTTAGTAGTTTGGTCGGATTGACCGTGGGTACAGAGAGATTTGATGAGTTATATGTTCAGCCGTACAGACCATGAGAGGTGGATCTGGCTGACGCATGAGAAATTGGTGAGTTATAGGCTCGGCCGTACCGACCACGCGGAGTGGATCCGGCCGACGTATTATTGAGATGAGAGTTGAATCAGCCGTATTGGTCATTCTAGTTGACTTCGGCTGATATATTTCTTATTATGTATGTTATATCTTTGAGAGTGGTTGCCTACTTATCGAGACAACGATGATTTATCAGTATTGCGGGCTGCAGACCGTAATATTAATAACTCATTCGTGGATTCGTTAAGCAAGTAACCCGGTAGATTATTTTATGTTAGTATTGTACTTATTTAGAATGCTTAATAATAATAGAATATATATTGTATCGGTTAATTCTGTTCCATTAGATTGGTTGATTATAATCGTGACTAGATGGATTGTTACGGGAAACCAGTCACTTTCCATCGATCTGGATGATCAGAGGTTACCTTAATGAGTGGGCATGCAAAGTGAAGTGAGTTCAGCCATTATTTATGCTGTGAAAGCAAAGAGATTGTTTTGAAAGGCTGCCCAAAAATACTTAGTTCATGTGGTACTAAATGATGTTGTTTGGAGTAGTGTGAATAATGTCAAAAGGGTTAGACTTTTCTTGATGTCTTCCTTGAAAGTATACCTGGATTGCCTTCAGGCAGAGATATGAGGTTCACTATTGAATTGTTGCCAGGTATAAATTTATGTTAAAGAATTGGTTGATAAAAGTTTTATTCAACCGAGTACAACACTTTTGAGGAGCCCAGTTTGTTGGTGAGGAAGAAAATGGATCTTGAAACTGTTCATTGATTCTAGACAATGGAGTCGGGTAACGATTGAGAATCGTTATCCATGGTGATGTACTGATGTTTATTTAACCAGCTCAGAAGTAATTGCGAAGATTCAAAGATTGAATTGAGATCTGGTTACTACCAATTGAATATTATGAGTAACGTTGTTCCTAAGATTGTTTTTCTGGACTCGTTATAGTCTTTATGAAGTTTGGTGATGCTATATGGATACTCATGCTGTTTTATGAGTTGATGGATGAAGTATTCCAGGAATGCCTTGATAGATTGATATCATTTGTCATTGACGATATTCTGGTACATTCTGAGCCAGAGCAGAGCATGTAAACGTATTAAGTCGATGAAGCAAAGATTGGAAGAATGTCGATTGTATGCTAAGTTTAGCAAATGCGAATGTTGGATGAATCAAGTGGCATTCTGAGATTTGTTATATATTCTTAAGGTATTCAAGTGAATCCTTAAAAGATAGCAGAAATTGAGAATTTGGAACAACCACGAGTCGTAATTGAGATTTGGAATTTCTTAACTTACCAGGCTATCTTGGATGGTTGTGAAAGAGTTTTTAGTCATTGCTTTGTCATTAACGAGACTGTTGAGAAAAGAAAATCAAATGACATAAATTAACAAGGAATGTGTGGGAGGTAAATATGAGTGTGTGTATAGCACCAACCATCATTTTTTTAGGGTATAGATATATAAAATGTATGACATCTATTGTTGTATGGTAGAAAAAAGGGTCTAGTTAGCATATGCTGCCTATGTCGATAAAGAAAATTATTGTTGCAATTTTTTCAATTTTAGATTTATTCCTAGCTAATTAATTACGTATTTTATATAAAAATTTCAAGTATAAATGAAGACAGTCGTTGACATATTATCTCCACACAATATTTTCTATTGATCCCAGTACCCCAAAAAGAACTTCCAATAATTAAGTTCGGTTTAAGTTTTAGGTTTAGTTTAAGTTTATGGCTGCATGCTTATGATTTTCATTATTTATGAACACACTCTATTAATCAACAGTATTTCGTAGTGAGTTCAATCAATTGACAGGATTGATCAATAATCTTTCACAAAAGTTGGCGTATTTGCATGGCAGTCAAATTAAAAGTTGTGGCTTAAGCGGAAAAATATCCAATAATATACAGTTAAGTCACTACATGGTTATAACTTGGTTGTATATATCAAAATAAATAAGGACATTATTGATAACTAGCCTTTCTGCGTGTGAGAAAAACTTTTTATTTATCAGAGCCGTTGTGTGTGCCAAAAAATCTTTTAAATGTATATGACAAATGTGTAAACAAAATTGAAATTCAAAATTCGACCAAAATTAAAAAAACGCACAAATCAAACCAAATAAATAAATATTTAAGAAATAAAAAATATGAAAGAAATAGAACAACTTGCAAGTGGAGATGCTAGTAAATGCAAAACCCCAAGTACTGCAAAACACAGATGTCCAATAATAATTTAATAATCCAACCAGAAAAATGCTTATACATTGATACATAAATATACACAAATACATATGCACACAGGTTATGGTTTGCAAAAGCTAAAACGCATACTATTGAAAGGCGAAGGCCCAAGAAGAGAAAACAGAAGCTTACACCGAGAGATTAATTCTTTGAACACCTGGGAGAGGGACATGAATCATTGCAAATTCCGCCATTTTCAGAATCTCAGACCTCCATCCACAAATCGCAAAGTAAAAAAAATCAAATAAATTGAAAAAAAGAAAAAGAAAAAAGAAAGAATTGATGACTGTTGGTTTGACGATAATGGGATGAAATAACTTGACAATGTTGATATGGTTTTTTTAATGAAAGATTGTGTCAAATTGATCAATAGTATTGGAAGGCAGATGGCATACCTGAAAGACTTCGAAGAGCGAGTAGGGGAGTTTTACGCACTTTTATTGGTAGTTTGCTAAACATCAATTGTTGATAGCAGTTGTAAAACGGAACAAAAAGTAGAACATTTGCTATTGGATATGGAAGTGCATATAAAATAAGGAGTTTAACGAAACACTTCTGATACTGTTCACTTTTAACAAAAATGATATTTTTACGTTAAAAAGTCACTCATGATACTATTTACTTAGTACACATTTTTGTTATTTTGATTAAAACTCAAAATTTTCAAACCATTTTCATTAATTTTCTTTATAAAATACTTAAGTAGAAATGAAAGAATTAAAATTGTACGTGGAAGTGAGAAGTTACCACTTGGAAGTGCAACTTCTCCCTTTTTTTTTAATTGACGGCAACTTCTATCGCTTTTCTCCCACGTTGATTTTTTATTTTTATATATAATTTTGTGAGATATTAGGCCATCTCTAACCGAGGGCTGGCCAGAGGGCTCGTTTTAGCCCTCTGGCCCTCAAAGATTCCCCAAGATATTAATATTTTAATGAACAGTACAGGGCCATATTTGCCTTCGTCTCCAATCGAGGGCCAAAGGGCCAGAGGGCTCGTTTTAACCCTGTCACAAAAAACCGTCTCCAATCGAGGGCCAAAGGGCCATAGGGCCAAACATAATTTATTATTTAAAAACTATAATTTAAATTCAAATCCAACGGCTAAGTGACGTCAACATGACGTCAGCTAGTCGTTGGATTTGAATTTTTTTTTGCTATAAATAGGGTGGATATTAGGCTATAATTCACACAACTTTGAATTCAATCTATTTCAATTCAATCTCTTGCAATTCAATCTCTTTCAATTCAAGTTTGCAATGAATTCCAACTTTGGATCCTCATCCAATTCCAATTGAGGGTCCTCATCCAATTCCAAATTGGAAGCAAAATGGGTGCAAATGAGACGAGAAGATGAGGAGTCTGATGAAGAAGTTCAAGTAAGGCGCAACAAACAAAACATGGCAGCAGCCATGGTGTGTCAGCCAACTGAGGAACAACCTCAATGGGGTGGCTCTGTTGCTGGTCGCTCTAACAACCTCAATGGTGTTTTTTATGTTGTATAATTTGTATGTTGGTGTTGACCCTAAAAACTACCAAGCCTAAGTGGCGCGCAGGCCGAGTAATCTATAAGCTAACTACGTCCTTCGGTGAATGCGGGGCGTGCCAACTCGTCGGCCGAGGAGTAAAATTTGTTGATGTTGCGTTGGGTGCGCGGCTGACTTCTGCGTCTTGCGATTGCGACCGAGGAAGGAACACGTCTCGGCCTCTTGGGTTCTCGAACTTGAAGACAAGGCTGCTATTCTTACGAAATTCAATATCCAATTCGGCTTCCAATGTGCCGAATGTAGTAACTCGTAACACCTCACTTCGCCGAGAAAGCTGATGAGATGACCTCGACCAATAAGGATTCAGAAATCCTTCTCGACCGAGACTTGGATAGGTAATCAACTGTCCTCGCCGTAGTGCTGTTGATGCCAACGGAAGATGCTGCGAGACCGGCTGATTCTACGGTGACAGAGCTATCTATGCTGACTTAAGATATCACCGGTTGCTTTCATAGTGCTGTTGATGCCAACGGAAGATGTGTCAGCGAAAAGAGAATAAAAAATCTCAAAGTTGTTGAGAGGGTTTGCGCAGGGCAGTTTTGTGTGTTGAATTGGAGAGCTTTCACTATGTACAACCTCTTCTATTTATAGCAACGGATACCCTCAAGGTCGAGTTAAAACCCTATTTGGACTAGGACTTCTTCTCCTGATCAAACACTAACTCGACCAATCCTATTTTCACTATGATTGTGAACCTAGTCCTTTATTGAACCGAATTCACCTCCGGTTTATTGGTCCTGCCGAGACTCCTTATTGCACCAGGACTCGACTTGTCTTGCGTCATGACCTAGCCATCCTAGGTTTGGGGGCCCACGTACTGAACGATCCATAGCACCCATGTCGCAAGGCCTTTCGGGCCGAGAATGATTCTATACTCGGCCCAAACTAATATTTTGGGCCCAAACATTGCCCCCTCGCTTCTGAGGTCCTCGGCCTGAATTCTTTGGTTGAGCCTCGACCTTGAAGAAGCGAATCTACTACTCAAAACCCAAGTGCTATATTTCTAAGGCGTATTTATTGAGCACGATTGCACGATCTCGATCCTGCTGACCAACACACCACGTGGCATCCTTTAACATGGCCAATCCCTAATAATGACGTCTAAGGCGTGCGGCTTCCTGAACTGTCATGCCATCATGGCCTTATTGCTGATCATAACCATGCTACCTCAATCCGCGAGCTTTTCGTCATCGTGCAGACGCCAAAACGTCTTTCACTATAAATCTCGCCGCCACACGCAATCGTGCGCCCCCAAAACCTGAGACCCTCGGTCTTCTCAACTGCATTCCCTGAATGTCCATAATGATTAGCAATTTCTTCGGTCGATTTTACCCTTTATTTTGAATTTCGAATGATTGCCCTTCCTTCCACCACTCTATAAATACCGAAATTCTCTCATTTGTTCTTTACGCTTTCAAATTTTCTGAAATTTCTTGCCATCGTTCTCCAGTGCATTTCCTTCTTCCAAGTCTTCGTCTTCAACCTTTAACCCAGAAAGTTCTTTTCTTGTCATTCCTTCAAACCATTCATCATGGCCTCCTTTATCTCCAAGCTTTCCAAGGAGTGTGACCAATGCCAGAAGATCATCGATCGGAGTTCAATCAAGACCATCCGATTTGAGAGCGACATGAGCACCCCTCATCAAATCTTGGGTCCTCTCTTTAAGGCAGCGGTGCCTTCGACCATTACTGCACTTCTCTAGGAGCATTGCTTATCACCCTTGCTACAAGGGTTCGACTGGTCGAAATGGGATGTAGCGAGGCCCCAAGGCTCTTGGCCCTCGACTACTGCAACCTGGGCAACTTGGGTTGTTCGAATGGAAAAAATCTTTGGCGAGCAATGGAAAGCCTTAGGCATCTACGATGCCATTCGCCTTTCATCTATGGAGGTCGTTCTGGACAAGGAGCTCCTCCTAGCGGCTTTATGCTTTTGGTGTTCGGCCACTAACACCATGGTCCTCCCTCTCGGTCCCATTGGCCCCACCATCCTCGACCTTACTGCCATCCTAGGGACTTCCCCGACTGGAATCCCAGTCGACTCTGCCCTCCCTGGGTATCCGTCAAACCTTAATTTGAAGGTGCTCTTCGACAAACGGGCCCTTGAGACGCTAAGCAGTGAAGGCCAAACACTCTCGAAGGAAGAGGTTCACAAGCTTCACAAGAACTTCTTCAACTACAACACTCTCTACCTCCATTTTACCGGCCGAGGAGAAGAGGCTTTGCGAGAAGGAGAACACGAGGCTTTCCTCTTCTATTGGTACAACAAATTCATTTGTTGTACCAAATCTAATAAGTGCATGGTCGAGAACATGCCAGTGGTCGAGGCCCTAGCTAGCGGTCACACTTTGGCACTTAGCCTGGCCATTCTCACTCATCTTCTGCGCTGCTTGGCCGAAGCGACTCAAGATAAGGTCGATCCTCAACAGAATGGACCCCTCTAGGTCTTCCAACTCTGGCTGCAGGTCTACTTCGCTCATTTTTGGCCAACGATTGCTGATTTCTCGCCCAGGGAAGCCCTCGACCCTCAATTGGCTCTTCGGCCAATCCCTCATCACCAAGCCGAATAAGTATTCAAATATTTCTTCACTCTCGACGACCTTTCTAATGACGACTTCTTGATCTGTCGTCGTCGAGAGTACCTTTCGTCGATTAGACTTCCTACTACAGCCTGGGGTGCGGACGAAGATGCTAACCTTCGCCAATCCTAGGGGTCTTTCGTTCTTGCCCGCGACCTGCCTCTCGGTTGTGAGGGTCGCCGAGCGAGTTGGGAAGTGTACCACCCAAACTTCCTCGCTCGGCAGTTTGGATATCTCCAAGGTTGTCCAGTCCCTCTTCTTTCCTCGAGGTCGGTCCTAAGCCGCAGACGCGAACCTGGCTCTTCGGAGAAGGAATGCGCCGATGCCAAAAGGGAGTTCCAGGAGCGGTGCCAGAAATTCCGTCTTCGACCGGCCACTCCGGAGACTCTTTGCACTGACACATTCGGTGACTGGTGGGAGCAGTATACCGAGCAATTTTTTAGTGTTCCGGTCGATACTGTTTTAAATAACCTCTTTAGTGGTCGATCTAAAAAGGCATCTGCCCCCCAAGCCCAAGGTAACGATTTACTTCTGCCTCTTTCCTTCAACCTTGAACTACTGATCTGCTTTGCTGATTTGCTTTTACTTTCTCAGGTAGCCGATCGTTGAAAAAGGTGGTTGTGGTTGCTGCTGCTGCGACCGAGAGAAAATCGGTCGTCTCCAAGAAAGCAAAGGCTGCTGCGCAGGCCTTGTTGAGCAAACGGCCTCATCGAGAAGTTGAGCCGACCACTGACCTTCTCGGCCCGCCAAACGGATCAAAAAGCTGGCGAAGAAAGGAGAACGGGAGATTCACGTTATCTCTAGTCATTCTACGGGAACGACGACTCCCAGTGTTTCCCCTTCTCCTCCCATCCCCCAAGTCCCGGTCGGGAAACGGTCAATTCCGGCTGAGAAAATAGTCCGAGCATGACCTGTTTCTGAGGTTGGTAAACCGGTTGTTATCTCACCGGTCGAAGCTGCACCTGTCCTGAAAAAGGCAGTCCCTGTGACCGAGAGAACTTCCCCTGCAAATCCAAAACCCTCGATCTTCGTTTTGGAAGAGAGTGAGGGGAGTGATGAGGTTCCACTGGCGAGTCACCCTCGTTCCCGTTATCAACCTCCTCCAACGTCCGAGGTGGCTGCCCAAGTCGACCTTCCCACGACCGACATTGGCAAATGATCGGCCGGAGAGCCAGTAGCGGTGACAGAAACGCCCGCTCCTCCACAGGACCAGGACCTCCATTCTTCGTCCGAAGCGGCTGTCCCGGTCGGACCTTCTACGGCCGACCGTGGCAAACGACCTGTTGAGGAGCCAGATGCGACGGTGGAAACGCCCGTTCATCCTCAGGACCAGGACCTCAATATTCTGTCGCAGGAGGCGACTTCGACCTTTGTAAGTACCTCCTACCGCCTTTCCTTGGTTATTTTTTTGCCATAAAACTCTAAACCAGGAAAATACTAAATGTCAGGTGCCTGCACACTATTTTCATCAAAAATTTTATGCGCCGAAGGGTGTTATCTATATTTCTTGGCCGCCTCAGTGGCCATCGAACGTAGATAACCTCCATCGGCTACGTGAATTGAGAAGCATTCTAAAACATTGGGCTCGGCCATTAAGTTCTTTAGGTTCGAGCAATGATCCTGAAGACATGGTCGAAGTCTCCTATCGGCAGGTTTAAAACAAATAACACCTCATTGCTACCTTTTTGTGATTTTCTTGAGCTTAACCTCACATTTGTGTGCAGGCTTCATGAGAGGTTGAGTTTAACGCCCTTTTGTCCAGCACTACTGGAGTGGCTGGTCCTTCGGCCGCCACAACCGAAACCGCTGACACAATTGCTCTAGCTCGGTTGTAAGAGGTTTTGTCTCTCTCGGCGTCGCAAGTCCTTGAGCACAAAGGTCTTGATTTGCTAGGTGCGTGTCTAAACGATCTCGGAGCTGATGGTCAACTAAGCGGCGAGGCTATCGTTCAGGCGTCATCCGCCCTGGAGCGGGTTCGGGAGACCTTTAGTGTCTTTGAGAACGCTTTGAGGGCTGAACAAGACCTGCAAGCTGCCATGGCAGTCTGAGACACTATCCGTCCAAAGATTGATGCTTTAAAGGCAAAATGAGAGGCCTTGGCCGACCTCGACCGTTAAATGGTAGAATTAGCGAAACGAAGATCGGCTATTGCTTCTGAGCTTGCTAAGGACTTCGAGTCAGGCGGCAAAGCTTACTTAACCGAGTATGCGGCGAGCACAAAACGGGTCGAGCAGTTAAAAATGGACAAAAAGAACCGGCAGGCTGAGGTCATAATGGGTGAGGTGCGGTGGTTGAAGCTGAAGGCCCTTCTCGGCACTCTTCTTCCTTCTTCGCCTTGAATGTATTTAAATATAAACCAATCGACTTGTTCAATTTGTATGTACTTTTTTCGATCTTACTGAACTGATTTTCTATTCCCGCATTTCCCATGTGACCGGATAGTATTTCTTTAAAAATTTCCCATTGATTGGTAATTTGTGAACTAAACCGGTCTGGTCTCTAAGATGATATGCCCATTTGCCGTATATTTTATGTACAACATACGGCCCTTCCCAATTTGGCGACCATTTACCGAACCTAGGGTCTTTTAGTCCTACTGGCAACACCGTTTGCCAAACCAATTCTCTCTCACCAAATGTTTTCTGTCGTACCTTTTGGTTATAGGCGCGCTCGGCAATCCTTTTTTGTGCCACCAGTAAGTTATAGGCATCAAGTCGCGCTTCCTTTAAATCTTCTAACTCCTGTCTCATGGACTGATTATATTCGGCGCTGAACAAACTACTTTGTTCAATTAGTCGCATCGAATTTATGCTTAACTCGACTGGTAACATTGCATCGTGTTCGTAGGTTAATGCATACGGGGTTGTTTTGGTTGCCGATCGTGGTGATGTTCGATATGCCCACAAAGCCTCATTTAACTTTAAATGCCACATGCCGGGCCTTTCCTTTATTATTTTCTCAAGAATGCCGATCAACACTTTATTACTTGCCTCGGCCTGCCCATTTGCTTGTGGATAATACGGTGTAGATTGTTCAAGCCGGATTATCAAACTCGCCGTATATTCTCTAAACCTCTCGGCTGTAAAGATTATGCCGTTATCGGTTATAATCGTTTCTGGTACACCGAATCTGGTCACAATGTGTTCTTCCACAAAGTCGCAAACTTCTTTAGATGTTAGCTTGGCATATGACTTAGCTTCGACCCACTTAGTGAAGTAATCGGTTGCTACCAGTATCCATGCGTGTTTGGCAGCCCCGGAAGATGGTGTGATTTTACTGATTACGTCCATGGCCCATCCTCTAAACGGCCATGGTTTAGTGACCGAATGTAATGATTCGGCCGGGACCCGCTGTATAGGACCATGAATCTGACACTGTATGCACCCTCGTGCGAACTCGATACAATCCTTCAATATTCGTGGCAAAAAATAACCGTGTCGTCGAAGAAGCCACCGCATTTTTCGTCCGGACTGATGAGCTCCGCAAATCCTTTCATGGACTTCTGTGATTGCTTGAGCACTCTCCTGGGGGCCGAGGCATAGCAGTAATAGACCATCCTCGCCCTTTCGGTATAGCTCATTTTGGTACGTGACATAGTTTGTGGCGTGAACTCGTGTTTTACGGCTATGTTTGCCATTGGGATTGTCAAGGTATTGCATAATGGGCTTTCTCCAATCATCTGGTATTACCTCGACGGCACAAACCTCTATAGAGTCCTATCGGTCTAGCAATGAAGGTAAGGACATGACTCTAGTGCGTATCACGTTGTCGCGTCGGAGGACTTGCTGGTTAACCAAAGCCGGGTATAGCTATCGTAACATGGGTATTTCTCGGCCTAGCTTGCCCCCAAGGAGTTGCGCACCGGAGGCGATTTGAGCCAACGCGTCTGCATCGGTATTATGGATCCGAGAAATATGTTCAAATGTAATACCGTCGAAAGATTCGGCCAAATAGCTGGCGGCCATGTGGGAGGGTGCCAGGGTGCAACTCATGCATCGAAAAGACCCATTAAGTTGGTTGATCACAAGTTCAGAGTCGCCGAGGCTAGGGCACGGGGGGCCCGCAAGTCATGAAGGAGGCTAAGGCCGAGGATAAGGGCTTCGTATTTGGCCTGATTATTGGTGCAGTCGAAATCCAACTTGAGCGAAAAATACCAACGATCGTGGTTGGGAGATTGAATGACAATGCCCACGCCGACCGAGGATGAAGTACTTGAACCGTCAAAATACATCGTCCAGTAGTTGTCGCGTGTTTCAACCATGCCGATTTCGATGTTGGTGTCCCCAAAACCGTAGGGGGAAGGGTGTTGAGCAAGGAAGTCTGCCAATGCCTGGCCTTTGATAGCTTTCTGGGGCACATATTGCAAGCTAAACTCGGACAACGCCATTGTCCATTTCCCAATTCGGCCTTTTACAATTGGCCAGGTAAGCATGTATCGGATAACGTCGGTCTGGGCAATGACTTGTGTGACCAACGGAAGCATGTAATGCCAAAGCTTGGAGGCGACGAAGAACACGGTGAGACAGAGCTTCTCAACGGCGGAATAATTGATTTCTGGTTGATTAAGATTTCGACTGAGGTAAAAAATAGCCTGCTCCTGCCCGACATCGTTATCTTGGGCAAGGAGGCAGCCGATGGACTCTTCAGCCGCCGAGATATATAGTTTGAGAGGTTTATCGCGCCGGGGTGGAACAAGGACATGTGGTGTCGTGAATGAGACTTTGATTTGTGTAAACGCTGCCTGATGCTCGTCGGTCCACTCAAATTTATCTGAGTCCTTAAGTTTCAGAAGTGTCGAGAACGCTTTCATTTTACCTGCCGAGTTAGCTATAAATCGGTGGAGAAAATTTATCTGACCGAGTAAGGACTGCAGTTGTTTATTCGTCGTCGGGGGTGGAGCACTGATGATTGCACGTGCTTTATTTTCGTCCACTTCAATCCCACCGTGATGCACTAGGAAACCGAGAAAATTACCGGTCGACACACCGAATGCACATTTGGCAGGATTCATTTTGAGATTGTGTTGACGCATACGGAGGAAAGCCTGTCTGAGATCATCCAGATGAGTCCGCCGTTGTTTGGATTTAATTACAACATCGTCGATATAGACTTCGACGATGGTTCCAATTAAATCATGAAATATGGTGTTCATTGCCCGTTGGTATGTGGCGCTGGAGTTTTTGAGGCCGAATGGCATAACAACCCATTCGTAAGTGCCGAGTGCCCCCAGGCAGCGAAAAGCAGTTTTGTGCACATCAGCTTCGGCAATGAAAATTTGGTTGTACCCGGCATGTCCATCCATAAAGGATAAGATCGCATGATTCATCGCGGCATCGATTAACAGATCCGAAATCGACATTGTATACTCATCTTTGGGAGTTGCCAGATTCAGATTTCTGAAATCGATGCAAATGCGCAATGCACCATTTTTCTTTAAAACATGAACGATATTGGCCAACCATTCAACATATCGAGCTGTCCGAATGAACCCGGCTTTCAAAAGCCGAACTAGTTCATCCTTGATACCGAGTTGCACTTCGGTCGAGAAGCGTCGAGGTGGTTGACGGAAAGGTTTACACCCAGGTTTAATACGTAACTCATGCTCGACGAGAGTACGATCTAAGCCAGACATTTCATGATAGCTCCAAGCAAAACAATATTTAAATTCCTTAAGTAGGGCACGAAGTTCGGCCTTCATAGGTTGGGGAAGTAAAGCACTAACAAATAAAGGCCGTGGGTTATCGGCCGTCCCAACATTAATTTCATCCAAGGGATTTTTGACTTGGGGCCGATTATCTTCGAGCTCGGCCGGGGTGGCTTGAATTTTGTCAAGAGATAAGACAGGACCATTATTTCATTCGGCGAGGAACTCGACGAGGTTAACGTCTGAATTTGGTTGTTTAGATATAATATACCAATGGGCCAGCAGTCGTTCCATAGTAGATGAAACCGCGGCCTTACGTTTTTCCCGATCGGTGTCAAACATCGGGGTCGGGGATGAAATTAGCTAAACCGAGCCTCGTCAAATCCTGGTGGACAGTTTCAGCGCCAACCTCGATAGCTTTTTGAACAGAAATCTGAGTCGGTCGTCATTCGTCATTGAAACCCTGTAGGGTGATATAGCCGACGTGGTCATCATAATACTGTGCTTAGATCATGTTAGTTTCAAAGGGCTGACTATCGGCTGGGTGAACGATGACCGATTTACCGTCCCAGAAAACCAGCACTTGATATAATGATGAAATAATACAGCTGGTTTGATGAATCCAGTCTCGACCGAGCAATGCATTATACTCGGTCTTGGAGTCGACGATAAAAAAGGCAGTCATGTGATTACGGCCGGTAATATTTACCGCTAAAGGAAGCACCCCTTTGGTTTGGGATTTATCTTCGATGAAACCGCTCATTGTGATCCCGGAGGGAATGAGTTCGTCATTGGAGCGACGTAACGCCTTCATGATGTTTACAGGCATGATATTGACCATGGCTCCGCAGTCGACAAAAACTTTGGAGACTGGATACCCTTCGATATGGGCCGTGACATACAATGGCTTTAAATGATGAAGTTTGGCCGATGATGCGCGAGGAAACAATTCGGCCAAAGCTGCTTTGATGTTGTCATCTTTTGTTGTCGAATCGTCATTAGCAACAGTTACAAAATCAATGTGACCGGCTTCCTCGGCAATTACGTCACCATCAAGGAAATTTGGTTGGGATGTGCTCGACTGAAAATCAGCGGGCAAAACATGGACCATACTGATTTCCATGTTATCTAGGACCAACGGGCCCATCAGGTTACCATTATCCTCGTCCGCCTCTTCTCGTTCCTGGTCACCAACTACGGCATCTACTTGCGATGGAGTAGTACTAAGAGATTCTTATGCGCCTTCTTCAATGGTTTGTTCTCGCAGTGTCTCTTCGGAAGCCTGTTTGTTTTGTACAGATACATCCGGTGCGTCTGAAATCGGAATTGCGTCTGGGATTGATGCCAGGATACGAGCTTGCTCTTGGTACATTATACGGGCATCCCTGGTGTCAAGGTAGGCATCCAACCGTGCTACTCGTGTTATTTCATCGGTCGTGAGGCCGAAGAGAGAAACGGCCGAAAAAACTTCGAAGTGGTATCGTAAATATTGAAGGTCCTCCATGGAGAAAGGAAAGTCGGCTGCATCGATGTCAGTATATGGGTCGACTTCAAACCAAGGACACGAGCTTCCCGTATGTGCTAGAACCTAGCTTTCAATCCTGGGTCTGAAGTCATCTGAATGATTCGCTCGGCATCTGAGCAAGTTAGGACAAGATCTATCGTGTCCTGACATGCTTTCGGCAAACCATACAAATCGTTGGCCGAATGTTTCTTATGAAACTTTCGCATATATGCCAAGGCCTCCCCGAGGAATGGTGGATGTAAATTCCGTCGAATTTTGATCAAAGGCTCTTGTGTGGCTGGCGGGGTCAATTTGCTTTCAGCTTCTTGCTTGAAATGCTCGAGACGTGCCTTCATCTCCCCAGGCCGAAGAAGAAGTTTGATCCGTTTATCAGCCTCTTCGAACGTGGTTTCGATATCTTGATTGACCAGCCGTTTCCCTTGAACCAACTACATCAAAATCGTTGGAAGTGGTCGTTCATCGTCGATAGCAATTGTGTCCTTCCGCCGCCATTTAGGGATCGAAGTTTCTTGGGCTGCCCGTCGGCGGGCCATGCAATCTATTCTTTGGTGCCGGCGTTTCTGGGATTTGGACAGTGCGGTGTAGACGCCTTTCGAAGAGTGATATGTATACCAACGTTGGTTTCTAGGTTTGAGAGGTTTGAAAGTTTTTTGGCTCCGCGATGATTCCGAGCTGCTAGAGTTACTTATATAGTAGTTCTCGTCATAAAATGAAGCATCAAAATCGAGGCGCCGTCTGACTGAAGGTGTCTTTTCCATCCTCACTTTAGGACCGAGCCTATCAAAAACCCCTTGATGTTGGCCTACGTTGGTCACCTTTTGCTGGGTTGCGGCTGTAGGTTGTTCCATTATAAGCGGAGATGACTTTCCCTCTGGCTCAATGTTGACATTTGCTCTACATTTACTGCATAAAACCACCGTCCCACTGTCTTCATCAGTGCTATAATCTATCATAGGCTTGACAATAGCGGGTCCTGTTAAAGCTGTAGGTGGTTCGTTTGAACCAAAATCGGCCATGAAACGTGGCCTAAAGTTCTGATTCTGAAAGCGTTGCGTCGCAACAGCTTCGGCCTTCCTTTTCCTTTTGTCCTTAGGTAGGCACGCATCGACCATATTTACTGTTGCCGTGGGGAATGGGTCAGTATCAACGCTCATCTTCTTCTCTGGAAATCTCAGTTTGCCATTATCAATCCAGCTTTGGACGTTGTCTCGAAACACGACGTAATTTTTTGTCGTATGTTTGCTTGAATTATGGTATTTGCAATATATCTTTCCTTTAAGCTCTTCGGCCTTGGGAATGTTGTGCCCAGGCCGAAGTTTGATGATCCTCGCTGATAACAGTTGATAAAAAATTGCATCGGTTTTTGTAATATCAAAAGTATAAACTTTTGACGGTTTCAGTGTTCCTTCAGTGGCCGAGCGGGTTTTGACTTCCTTAGAGTCAACTTGAGTCAGTGCCTTGCAAACATATGGCTTATCTATCACTATCTCAGCTGCATCCACGCTAACGCATTCATCCTCGGTCGATGCATAATTGATAGCAGGATTCTTGTCAATCGTCCTTCGAGATGGAGCTTTCGAAATCTTTTCCTCGCGGAGCAAATAATCATACTGCTCGACATGTTGGGCTAATTCATACATATCCCGAAAGTTTGCCCCCAAGAATTTCTTTTTGTATTCGACGTCAAGACCGTTCAGAGCAAGTCTGACGAATTCGACTTCGGGGATAGGTACTTGGCACCAATTCCTGGCTGATTTAAATCTGGTAAGATAATCCATTGGTGACTCGTCGGATGCCTGAGCCATCCTTGCCAGCGAGGATACTGACATTTCCATCCCCGGCCGATAAAACTGCTCATGAAATTTCTCGACCAACTCCTCTCAGCTCTGGACGGAATTCGGTGGGAGGTTGATATACCAAGCGAACGCTGAACCGGTCAGCGAGAAATTGAAAAGTCGCAGCTTGTGAAAGTCACTATTGACATCTCCGCATTGCGCGGTGAAACGAGCTACATGTTCTAACGAGGATAAAGATGACTCTCTGGTAAAAAGGCTAAAATCCAGGATTTTGAAACCTGTAGGGTATTCGAACTGTTCCACATAAGCTGGATACGGGTGTATAAACTTAGGGAACTTCGACCCTTTCTTCATGGTCGAATCGATCATCCGTTGGACCTCGGTCATATCGACGGGTGTTGCTTCCACTCTCTGGTCGGATCCATCTGACCTACTATTCGATCCTCCTTCTCTCTCCAAGTTAATTGGTTTGAGCCGAGCAGGGATTGGCTCGGCCGGTGCACTTGGTAATATATTATTCCTTGGTGGCAAATGCTGGGCAAGATCGAAAGTTCTACCGTCGCTGACTTTACTAACCAGTATTTCAAGTAATCTGGTTTGTGCCTCACTGGTATTGCGTATCACGTCATGAAGTTTATCGATTCCTCGACTAAACGTCTGTTCAACCGTCCGAGATTGCTCGTCAAGATGTTTTCGAAGAAACGACCTTGTTGGTGGATCATATCCTTCACCACCGTCTTCGTCACAATCCTCTATTATCCCTTCATTGAGGACGCAGGTGTTCCTGTCGGGGATTTCGAGGCTGTGAAACTGACCGCCGAGATTAACTTCCCTTTCTCGGTGAGTTGCGCTCGTGGACTCATGTGTTACGACGCTGATGGGATTCTGCGTCTGTGGCACACTGTGTCTTATGTTCTGAGTTGGTAAATCGACTGTTGATATTCCCATAACTGTTTTCTTTTTTACCGATTGTGTTTCAATTGGCATGAACTTCGTAGTTTAGCACTGGGTCCCACTGGGCGTGCCAAAATGTTGACCCTAAAAACTACCAAGCCTACGTGGCGCGCAGGCCGAGTAATCTATAAGCTAACTACGTCATTCGGTGAATGCGGGGTGTGCCAACTCGTCGGCCGAGCTCGGTCGAGGAGTAAAATTTGTTGATGTTGCGTTGGGTGCGCGGCTGACTTCTGCTTCTTGCGATTGCGACCGAGGAAGGAACACGTCTTGGCCTCTTGGGTTCTCAAACCTGAAGACAAGGCTGCTATTCTTACGAAGTTCAATATCCAATTCGGCTTCCAATGTGCCGAATGTAGTAACTCGTAACACCTCACTTCGCTGAGAAGGCTGATGAGATGACCTCGACCAGTAAGGATTCAGAAATCCTTCTCTACCGAGACTTGGATAGGTAATCAACTGTCCTCGCCGTAGTGCTGTTGATGCCAGCGGAAGATGCTGCGAGACCGGCTGATTCTACGGTGACAGAGCTATCTATGCCGACTTAAGATATCACCGGTTGCTTTCACAGTGCTGTTGATGCCAACGAATGATGTGTCAGCGAAAAGAGAATAAAAAATCTCAAAGTTGTTGAGAGGGTTTGCGCAGGGCAGTTTTGTGTCTTGAATGGAGAGCTTTCATTATGTACAGCCTCTTCTATTTATAGCAACGGATACCCTCAAGGTCGAGTTAAAACCCTATTTGGACTAGGACTTCTTCTCCAGATCAAACACTAACTCGACCAATCCTATTTTCACTATGATTGTGAACCTAGTCCTTTATTGAACCGAATTCACCTCCGGTTTATTGGTCATGCCGAGACTCCTTATTGCACCAAGACTCGACTTGTCTTGCGTCATGACCTAGCCGTCCTAGGTTTGGAGGCCCACGTACTGAACAATCCATAGCACCCATGTCGCAAGGCCTTTCGGGCCGATAATGATTCTATACTTGGCCCAAACTAATATTTTGGGCCCAAACAGTTGGTTAATGTTATTTAATGTTGTTTCATATTGTTTAATGTTGTTTCATGTTACTTAATTTAATTTAATGTTGTATAAATGGCCTAGGAAGTTATAGGAAAAATATAGAATTGAAAAAAAATATGAAACAAATTTTGTGAAATAGAAGTTATAGGAAAAAAATGGAATTTAAAAAAATATGAAACAAATTTTGTAAAATAGAAGTTGTATGAAAAAAAAAAAAATATGAATCAAATTTTGTAAAATAGAAGTTATAGGAAAAAAAATAGAATTTAAAAAAAAATTGAAACAAATTTTGTGAAATAGAAGTTATAGGAAAAAAATGGAATTGAAAAAAATATGAAACAAATTTTGTAAAATAGAATTGAAAAAAAATATGAAATCAAATTTGATTCATATGAAAAGGACAAAAAAGGGAAAAAAAAGAAGAAGTTTAAATTCATATAAAAAAACAAAAAAAAAAAGTTAATACAACGGCTACTAGCCGTTATATTGAAAAAATTTCAAATTATTAGTGTCGGTTATAACCGATACTAATAGTAATTAAAAAAATAAATTTGCCTTTAAATAACTATTACTGTCGGTTATAACCGACAGTATTAAAAAATCCTTCTTATAACCGACAGTATTAAAAAATCCTTTTTTAATGAAAACCATAAAAAAAAAAATAGCCAGCCCGGGGCTGGCTGGCTGGCCGAAAGCAGCCAGCCATTTGGCCCTTTGAAATTCCGTGGGGCCCTCCTAGATTCCAGAGCCCTTTGGCCTAGCCCTCGGTTAGAGACGGTTTTAAGGCTATTTTCAGCCCTCTGGCCCTTTGGACCCTTCGGTTAGAGATGACCTTAATATCTCATCCTAAGATAGAGGAGTTAGTGTTGGTTGACAACTTGACTGCCATTATCGAGGAGGAGTGGGGTTCAGGCTGGTTTGCACGTCTCCACTGTTTTACCTGTCTATATTTTTTGCCCTTTTTTAAATAAAGAAAACAAATTATAAAATGTTGTATTATGACAAAATTGCCCATGTTTCTTTATGTATCAAACTTGGTAAGGTTTATTGGGTAAATTGCATTTTATCCCTTCATGTTTGGAATCGATTGCAATCTTATACAATATCTTTAAAATATTTCAATTTCATATATTTACTTATCATTTTATTTCAATTTCATACATCCGTTAGAAAATCTGTTAAGTAAACCATTAAGTGATGATGTGGCAAATATGGAATCCACATTTGTGTTGACGTGATTGCCAAATTTGTGCCACGTGACAAAAAAAATAATTTTTTTAATGCATTTAAATAATTTACCCTATTAAAAAAAACCCTAAAACCTATCTTCCCCGACCCACCTTCTCCCTTTCCTCCATTTTCTTCAATTCCCCTCCCTTCTATCTCTCTCCAGATCAACCTGCACCTAGCCATAATCCTAAAAAAAAAAAATTGAAATAATGGAGGTTTGTCATGAATGAGCTCGGTGTCGGAAGTGGCGATCGAGGAGCAATAGAGTGGGCAAGTCTGCTGCGATTGGAGCCACGTGTCGATGCAGACGACGTGGAAGGCTTGGCAACAGAGCGGGAGAAAACGAAGCTTGTCGTTGAGCTCAAATTTCGACAAGCAGACAGAGGAGAAGGTGAAGAGAGGAAGGGTGGGCAAGGTCACTGGATTGACTCGACGAGTGGATATTTGACGAGAATCGGAGGATGAGACGACGGGGGAGAGCGCAAGGCAATGGATGCATCGGCGATTGAGGTGGCGGAGGATGAGACAGAGGCAGATTGAGGCCATGAGTGTGGCTGTGAGGATGACAATGATGATGGGAGGGGAGGTGAAGAGAGTGAAGGAGAAGGAAAAGGTGGGTTGGGAAGGTGAAAAGGGAAGAGTGGGTCTTTGGGGAGAGGTGAAGAGAGTGGAGGAGAAGGAGAAGGTGTCGGGGATGATGGGTTTTATGGCTTATTTTTTATTTTTTATTTTTATTTTTTAAAATTTAAATAGGGTAAATTATTATCTTTTAAATGCATAAAAAATTACTTTTTTGCCACGTGGGACAAATTTGGTAGCCACATCAGCACAAATGTGGATCCCATATTTGCCACGTTATCACTTAATGGATTTTCTAACGGATGTATGAAATTGCAATAAAATGATAAGTAAACGTATGAAATTGAAATGTTTTAAAGATATTATATGAGGTTGCAATCAACCCCAAACCTGAGGGGGTAAAATGTAATTTATCCTTTAGAATTTTTTTTGTTTTAATGGCTTTCCAGTCTAATTACTTTTGGTGAAACCCGAGACACCAAAGTGTGGTTATGTGGTTTTGGCTTTCTAATATTGGAGATGATGTTGTATAATGATGACTTCAAATTATAAGAACCAACCATGAAATGTTACTGTTGACCCTAAAAACTACCAAACCTACGTGGCGTGCAGGCGGAGTAACTAATAAGCTAACTACATCATTCGGTTGTGTGCGGGGTGTGCCAACTCATCAGCTGAGCTTGGCCGGGGAGTAAAATATTTTGATGTGTGTTAGGCACGCTGCTGACTTGTTTATCTTGCGAATTGCGGCTGAGGAAGGAACATGTCTCAGCCTTTAGGTTTTAGAGCCTGAAGACAAGGCTGCTAGTTCTACGAAGTTCACAAATCGTCGGCACTGGTCTCGGTCTCGGTAATTATATTTGTGAGAGTATAAGTACGCCGAACCGGTATCAGACTATATGGACACAAATACTCGAAAGAGATAAATGTCTTGATGGCAAATGTGGTTTGGCCGTCGGAGTGCCGAACTCTAAAATATACCTATGAATATCCAATCATAAAGCAAAACTCAATGTTCAATGTGTCGAGCCTAGTAATCTGTAACGTCTCACTTTGCCAAGAAGGCTAATGAGATGACGTATACCAACAAGGACTCGAAAATCCTTGTCGATCGAGACTTGGATAAATAACCAGTCGGCCTTGAAGCAGTGCTGTCTATCCAAACTGAAGGTGTTGAAGCAGTGCTGTCTATCCAAATTGAAGGTGCTATTCGGTCGGCTGATTCTACGGCTCTAGTGCTGTCTATCCAAACTGAAGATGTTATCGGTTGCCTTCATAGTGTTGTTTATCTAAACTGAAGATGTGTTCGCGGGAAGAAAGAGGAAGATGATGAAATCTCAAAGGTTGTTGAGAAGCTTTGCACATGGCAATTTGTGTGTTGATTTGAAGGGGCCTTGAATGATGCACTCATTTCTCTATTTATAGTAGTGAACCCCCCTCATTGCCGAACTAGATATATACTCGGATTAGAACTTCTCATCCCAATCTGATTAGGTTTCGACCAATCCTAACTCCTATAGGACTTTGAACCACGCTCTTTAACAAACCATATTCATTTCTAATTCTAAGCACCTTCAGCTTTAAGACTCATTGTTGTACTAGGGTTCGACTACCTCTCCTTTATCTAAACCAATCCTTCGAGCAATAGAATTCGGCCGACCTTGACTAAACAGCTTATGACAAAATTCTAGATGAAAGTTACTGGGCTGAGAATGACTCTTAGCTCGGCCCAAAATATTATTTTGGGCCCAAACAATTATTGATAGGATTTTTATCAGTTGCAAAAGTAGGGATAAAAATACTTAAAAATACTTTCAAGAGAACAAGGTAAGTGTAGTACAAACGGCTCAAGTAAGGTCGTTTTCCACAAAGATTATTAAAATAATTTATATAAAATCAAACCCTAATTAATTACTTGAAACAAAGTTTTGGAAAAAGTTGATTTTAAGACCTAAAATAAGAAAAACGAATTTAATTAAAAATATTAAAGAAATCAACAAAGTAAGGAAAACAAAATAAAATAGCTTTTAAAAATCAATTTGTAAAAGCACTCGTGTTTTGCTGTCACCTTAACAATCCTACGTAATTCTTTCAATTACTTATGAATTACCCATACATATTTTGAAGGTTAGGTTTTCCTAAAGTATGTCCTACTTGGAACCTCCAACATAGAACGTATATCTAACATGCAACCCGTCTGGATGTTCGGATCAAATATGAACATGAAAGACTCATTAAATTTTATGAAAATCCTTTGAAAAACCATGCAACCCTTAAGATGTTGTGTTCATCCTAAGTGAAATTACAATTTATTAACCACAAGAAGCCATCACAAAATTTCAAGGAACCTTCCGACCAAAATTGCATCAAATTACTTTTCTAAACATCTTAGTTGTGAATCACTAAGACACTTAGATAGTTTAAATACAGTGATTAATAATTCAAAACATGCATGCATAATATCATAAACAAATTGAAAATAAATATATTCTTGCTAAGCCTCATGGCCTCACCCTAGCAAAGGAGATTAGTTACGAACAATCATAAAACCAAATATTACTAAGAACATGGATAGAAAACACCTTAAAAATAAACTTCAATCGTCAAAAGCTCTCCAAGATGAATTCTCCAATGTAGTGCCTAGAGAACCCTAATGACTAAATAGTCTTGTTTATACTAATACAAAATAACATTCTTACTAAAAAAATCTTCTAAAAACTAGAAAAAATAAACTAGCAAATAAACTCCGATTTGGTCCCAAAAGGGTTCTTTTGAAAGCTGAAGAAGTCCTAAAAAAAACCTCAGAAGTAATATTCCTCAAAATATTCCATCATGACCTTCAAAATACTCAAAGCATGCAAAAGCGTCAATTTGGAAAAGTTATGCGCTGTGCCTTTATTTCATCACCACGGTCAAACGGCTTGGTAGAAAAATATGTAATTCTAATACAATCATCTTGAAAGACTCATGAACATCTTTCAATTAGAATCACTCCAAAATTCAATTTAATTACTTTATGCTTAAGAATACGATAAAATATATGGTATAATATGGACTCATAAGTTACCACATTTACTTCTTTATTATGATCCATGTAAATTCAAATTTTGCCTCCGTCACCGTCTGTATCCTGTTTATTTGTTTAGAATTGACGAAGGATCATGGAATATATGATCAAAATGAGTAGCAACTAGTAAGCAGTGGATCATAAAACTTTATGTATGCATATATATGACTGAGAAATCAAATCGAACTATCAATTGATGGTCAAAAACAAAAAAGAAGGAACTACTCCCTCCCTCAACTTTTGATACATCAATTAATTAATTAACATACACGCACGTACGCATTGCTTTGAGAATATGTCGTTGTATGTGTTAACTGTTAAGGAAATGACTTCTTTCTGATTCTCAACCATTTGCTTTGCTGGCTTGCCCCATTTGCATCGTTTCTTTTATCATTTTCTCTTTTGGTCCGACCCCATGCTCCATCGTTTGTGTCTCGTCCATAGTCATTGCGCATGTTTATGCTATAGTTTCAATAAACGCACATATACGTATTATTGATAGATATTTAGTTTTAAGGTAAATGACATTTTAACCCCCTAGGTTTGTGATCAATTTCAATTCCTTACAACATCTTTAAAACATTTTCATTTCATACATTTACTTTCATTTTATTTCAATTTTATACAACTGTTATATTTTCCGTCAATTTATCCATTATATGCCTATGTGGCTGTAATAGGCCCCACAAAATTTAAGCCAGGTGGACAAAAAATAAATAATAAAATGTCCCACACTCTCGTCTTCGTCTCCAAAACTGGCCCTTTATTTCCCAGCAGCCATCTTCCTCGAACCAACACCCCCGTTTTCTTCCCTGAACCGACACCCCGTCTTCTTCCACATTACTTGTATTGAAAAGACTTTTAGCCTTGATTTTGTTGCTGTCGGTTATGTCTGACAGGTATGCTTAAACAAAAATTTGAATCCAACGGCTAGCTGACGCCAATTACCGTTGGATTCAATTTTTTTTTGTTTTTGTTTTTTGGGCCAATTTTTTATTTTTTATTTTTTAAATTCTTAAAAATTCAATTTTTTTTCCTATAAATACCTAAACCATTCATTCACCATTCCTCACAAAATTTTCACCATTCCTACACCATTTCAATTCTCATATTTTCTTTCCTCTTTCAAAAATCTATCCTTTAATTTTTTTTTCAATAATTTTCAAATGGCCTCGTCTGCAATGAAAGGTAGGGCTTGGACTCGAAAAGAAGATGAAGCTCTTTACAAGGCTTATAGATGGGTGTCGGAAGATAGTGTGAGGGGGAGTTGTCAAACAAATGAAGGTGTTTGGACTCGTGTGTGCAAAAAATACTTAGAGTTCTATGAAGGCACCACTCCACTGAATATCCGAAACCATGAGAGTTGTTCTTTAAGATGGAAGAAACATTTTCAGCCAAGTTTGAACAAATGGCATCAAGCATTGTTAGCAGCTGCAAGTAGACATGAAAGCACGCTAATTACTACGACGAAGTAAGTGTTTTCACAATTTATTTTAAATATTTAATTATATTACATTTAATTTTATAAATTAATTTCCTTTAATTTTTGTAATTATATTTTCTAGGTACGCCAAGCGGAGGAATTGTATATGGAGAGCAGCTCGAAACCCTTTCAGTTTCACAGTTGTTGGAAAATTTGTAAAGGGTGGGTGTTATTTGAAGATCCACCTTAACATAGAGCTCCTACGCCGGTGTTCGGAACTGCATCCTTAGCTGCAGATATGGATGAAGATGAATCTCCTACCATTCAACAAACAAGGGTAGAAAATCCGTCTTCAGGTGAAGGTTCCATACCTAGGGCAATGGGATGAAACAAGGCGCGAAGATTGAAGGAAAAGGGTAAGGCAAATGATGATTACGCCGCTCAACATGAAGTGGCGGCCTCATTGCGATTAATGGTGGAGCAAAATGCCCTTGAGGCAGAAGAAAGGAAGTGTAGGCATGAAGAACGGGCCAAACAAATACAAGAAGAGATGGATGATAAGAATATGGAAAGGAACACTTTGAATTACACTCCAATGAGTAAGGCCTATTTTGATAGGAAAAAAAAAAGAAATTATGACTCGGCGGCAGTTGTTTACCTTTGACTATACTCCTACAATGGCGGATGATGAAGATGATGTTGAATATGGATATTAAATTTTAGTTGTACTTTTTAAATTTAATTTGTTGTTTTAAATTTAATTTGTAGTTTTTAAATTTAATTTGTCGTTTTTAAATTTAAGTTGTAGTTTTTAAATATAAGTTGTAGTTTTTAAGTTTAAGTTGTTGTTTTTAAATTTAAGTTGTTGTAGTTTTTAAATTTAAATAATAAATTATGTTTGGCCCTATGACCCTTTGGCCCTCGGTTGGAGATGGAGGCAAATATGACCCTGTACTGTTTATTAAAATATTAATATCTTGGAGGGCCAGATTGCTAAAACGAGCCCTCTGGATAGCCCTTAGTTGGAGATGGCCTTAGGCCCCCGTCTAGATCCCGCCTAATCGCCTAAGTGTTAGGTCCCACCCCACCGCTCAATTAACACCTAATGTCTTTTAGAACCTTGAATTAACTTTATACATATAATGAGACTAAATTTTAAGTTTGGGTAAAGTACAAAAAACTACCTTAACTATGGGTCGAACGACATTATCATACCTCATCTTTTTAAAATGACAATGTCATACCTCATCTTACGAATTTATGACAATGTCAGACCTCCGTCAGTTTTTCTGTTAATTTATCTGTTAAGTGCTGACGTGGCTCCAACTCACTAATTAAAAAATAATTAAAAATTAAAAAAATTAAAAAATAATTATTTTTTTATATAAAATTGTGGGATCCACCTCTACAAATCTCCTCTCTTCTCTCTCTCTCCTGTCTCTCTTCTCTCTCCTTGCAACCTGCATCCCTAAAAACCCTTCCCATCCGTCCCCCCAACCTTCCTCCACCACCTACCCTTTCTCTCTAATCCCTGCCCCAAATCAGAGGCACTCCATCTCTCATCTTCTCCTCCCACAAACCCCGTTCTGCCCTCGCACCAAAAAATTCTCTCAAAACCTATAAACCCCTCTTCCTCTCCGCTGAGCTTGCCACCCTCACAATCCTCTTCTTCACCGGCGACAAAGTTGGGGAAACTTTTCTCGACCTCAAGTCCGTACTCCCAAACACTACGCGCACCATCGTCCACCGCGCCATCATCGTCGACCTCCAGAACAAGCGCAACATCACAACATCCACCCTCACCCGTGCGGAGGGGTCGTGTTCGGACCCAAGCCCAAGGATTGGAGCATCAAGATCAATTGGAAGGAGAAGTGGCTGGCGATTTCGACGGCGGTGGCAAGTGTTGCGGAGAACGCGATCGTGGTGCAGGATTTCAGCAACAAGTTCGAGAAGCTTGAGAAGCCGAAGATGACAGTTTATAGCAGCAATGAAGAGGTAGGGTTTGGACCCGAAGGAGAAGACAACGTTTCTGGTGACAGAGGTTTGATGAGATTTTGGATTTTGAGATTTGTAGTGGGTTTTGGGATTTTAGGATGCATATTACCCAGAGAGAGAGAAAAGAGAGTTGAGAGAGCGAGAGGAGAAAGAGATGGTGGGTGGTGGAGGAAGATTGGGGGGAAGGGTGGGAATGGTTTCTGGGTTTTGGGATTTTAGGGATGCAGGTTGCAGGGAGAGAGAAGGGAGAGAGGCGAGAAAGAGAGAGGAGATTTGTAGAGGTGGATCCACAATTTTATATAAAAGAATAATTTATTTTTAATTTTTTAATTTTTAATTATTTTTTTATTAAAAATGGGTCTCGTTTCTGGTCACATCAACATTTAATAGAAAAAGTAACAGAAAAACTGACAGAGGTCTGACATTGGCACAAATTCATAAGATGAGGTATGATATTGTCAATTTTAAAAGATGAGGTATGAAAGTGTCGTGACACCAATAGTTAAGGTAGTTTTTTGTACTTTACCCTTTAAGTTTTTTCCTCAACCATTAAGGATGGTTTTAGTTGAATCCCATTGCCCTCGATCATCGTCATCCCCAGCTAGCGACAAGCCCTACACATTAATAATAGGGTAAATTACATTTTACCCCTTAGGTTTGGGGTCGATTTCAATTCATTACAACATCTTTAAAACATTTCAATTTCGTACATTTACTTATCATTTAATTTCAATTTCATACATCCGTTAGAAAATCTGTTAAGTAAATCGTTAAGTGATGATGTGGCAAATGTGGGATCCACATTTGTGAATAATTTACCCTATTATTAAAAAAAAAAAACACCATCTTCCTTCCCCTTCCCCGCAAACCCCCCACCCAAAATTGAAAAGGGGATATGGGCAATCACCCTCTTCCTCTTCTCCCTCTACCTCACCTCCCGTCACAACTCCTGGGCCTAGAAGGCCTATCCCAAGCTGTCATATTCCGGCTCGGGTTCCACCACATCCCGGGCCTGTTCCACCACCGTAGCACGATATTGTCCGTTTTGGGCTTACCATTCCCTCACGGTTTTGTTTTTGGGAACTCACGAGCAACTTCCCAGAGGGTCATCCATCTTGGCAGTGCTCTGGCCTTCTTCTCGATTAACTTCAGAGTTCCTACGGAACCCGAAGCCAATGAGCTCCCAAAAGGCCTTATGCTAGGTAGGGATGGGAATATACATTGAAGGATCACTCCCATGGGCGATGTGGGATGTTACAATCCACCCATCTTAGGGGGCCTGACGTCGTCGTCGGCACACTTCCGGCCAGGGATTGGCTCTGATACCATTTGCTTGGTTATGAAGCTGCTATGGCTACTTCAAGTTCAAGTTCTGCAGGTATGTTTTCCACTGGCTTTATATTCGAGTTTATAGTTTTTTCATTCAATTTGATTGTTGGAGTATTGGTGATTTATTGGCATATCAATGATCTGTGATGTAGTTCTTACACAGCCCACCTGAATGCATCATCAAAATCCTAATTTAACGACAACGCAGAAACATATAACAACCCTTGTATTCTTTAACTGGAAATGAATACACAGACATTTGGGATTGAAAGTTGAGTTAGTCGATTCTTGATTACGCACACCATAGTCGAGGTGAGCTCAAACTGTACAAAACACATTGATTGTAAACTACAGATACCATACAAGTTCTCAGGCAGATCATCAGGCCAACAGCCACACAAGAAGAAATTCAAAGGCAAATTATTGGGCTAACAATGCAACACGATCCTTCTGTACTGCCTGTGTTAAGTTGATATCAAAGAGCTCGCATCGTATAGGCATCTCCATCTCGTAGAAGGGATTCTTCAAGATGTAATCTGTGTACAACTCATAGATATGCTTCAAGAGACCTTCCATGTGTTGTGTCCCAGGCTCAGAGACAACAAAGAACTTTGTACCTGCAAATAATGAACAGCCACGGGAAAAAAGAAATTGAGACCAACATCCTGTTCGATAAGAAAGTCCCAATTCAAAAGGAAAAAAGGCCAAGCCTAATATAACAGACTCAATTACTCTAAAACAGAAACAATAAAACTTGTCAACACTGAAACAAACAGTAACTTCGTGCTAAACAAATTCTATACCAGGCAGATGGATTCGAGTCAACATCCTAGATACTAAACCAACTTATTCGCCTTACAAAAATCAAGTATAGCAGTTGTCAATACGTGTAATATGTACAGTAAGCTTGTATCATTAGAGCTACTTTTTGCTTAAGAAGAAAAACAAGCGAGTAAAATGGTATCCTAGCAGAAAGTACAGAACTCACAAAATCCAATATTCACTACAATAATATGACGCAAGTCATAGCAGATTGCTAGATATAGAAACTAGAAGGAGCAAAACAAAAGGTTTCACCCTTTCTATAACCAAAACAAAGAATATCTAATTATGTGGAAATTGATAACATCACACAAGATCATGTAGAGGAAAACACTTGTCCATAGCCCATCTTCAAAATACAGAACCACAAGATAGATGTTGCCGTTGACACCAAATGGCTTACAAGAAAGCACCACCATTAGTTGTGTCAGTTAACAGATCAACTCACTCGATCCCAATATTTAGCAGTCACCTCACTTGTGAAACTCTCGTTGTGTATCCATGTTCCAATTTACAGAACTACAAGATATACGTTGCCTAAATCTTAAATGTATATTCTCATCTCTACCTAACACGAGGCCTTTCGGGAGCTCACTGGCTTCGGGTTTCGTAGGAACTCCGAAGTTAAGGGAGAAGGAGGCCAGAGCACTTCCAGGATGGGTGACCCATTAGGAAGTTGTTTGTGAGTTCCCAAAAACAAAACCGTGAGGGAATGGTAAGCACAAAGCGGACAATATCGTGCTACGGTGGTGGAACGGGCCTGGGATGTGGTGGACCCGGGTCGGGATGTGACATAAGCCCGCTGCCGCCGCTGTCCAGCTGGTTCTCCGAGGTCCAATTTCCCTTCGAGTTCTCTGAACCACATCCACCACTTTGACGGTTTTCGAGTGGAACGGGTCGCCATGGCTTGCATCAATCTCTCCTTTCTCACCTTCGTTCTTCACCTTCTCGGCGACTGTGTTCATCGTCAGAGTCATGGTGTCGTAATCCACGAATCTGCGAATATGGTTAGGGTTCGAGCCTCGTGAAGTTTCCACGGGACGAGTTGTTCAACGAGCTGGGTTTTAGGGAGAAGGAGAAGGTGGAGAAGGTGGGTCAGGGAAGAGGGAGGAGTAGGTTTCTAGGTAGAGAGAAGAGAGTGGGGAGGAAGAATGGGTTGGGGGGGGGGGAGACGAGTTTTTGAGTTTCACCTTTTTTATAATTTGTTTATTTTTTAATAGGGTCAATATTATAATATTTTTAATGTATACAAAATTATTTTTTTACCATGTGGCACAAATGTGGCAGCTACGTTAGCTCTTAACGGACCAATAGATGGAAAATGTAACGGATGCATTATATATAAAATAGTACGTGAGGTATGAAAATGAATTTTTTTTGAAAATACTGTATGAAGTTGAAGTAAATCTCAAACCTGAGGTGGTAAAATGTATTTACTCTTAATAATAAATGAGGCATGCCAGTGCCACCATAGTACTGAAATGTAAAACAACGTACAGTAGAGTAAAAGAAAATATGATACAGTGAGTATGAGGAAGATACATTGAGGTCATGCATACCCTAAAACGTATATATATGTATATATTAAGACTTGTTTACGTACTGTTGGAGCAGTATGCACAATGACGTATAGTAGTAGAGAAGTATTATTGCAGTCCCCTTAATTAGGGGATGGGCCAAGCCTCAAAGTTGTACCCGATCTATCACACAGTCGCATCGCATATATAGACATGTAGAAATTAAGGAAAGATATAGATGGAGGGAAAGACAGATAGCATCAAAATAAAGCCTGGAAAGGTGCTGAGGCAAAGGGACAAGATTTCCTGTTATGGTCCATCTTTTATTCGCGTTGATTTGACAAAAATTAAGAGAACATGCCATATAACTTTTTCATGGTCCAGTTCTTTTTCCTAAGCTTTTTAATAAGCACGTCCAGGCTCCAACCCTAGAGCCATAAGACCATTTTTTGAAATTAAAAAGCTGATTTTTTTTGTTTTTCTATTCTCAAAGCTTTTCAACTTTCTATTGGCTTTCGAACATTATTTTTACTTGTAGAACCATCTGATTTCTTGCTTTAAACTCTCTCTCTCTCTCTCCCCACCACATTTTTCAAATCGACTCCCTACACACACAATTGCGCATTGAATTGCCCATGTTTCCTGCTCTCACCACCTTTTGGTCATCAATGCCCTCAGAACCAAACTTCACCATACCATCTTTCACCATCTTATCTCTCACCATCTTATCTCTCACCATTCTAGCCATCTAGTTTACTTAATCTGGAACAAGCTAACTTAGCATGGCTTCAAGAAGACGGCCTATAGTTCTACTCTTATCTGTGTGGCTTTGCCTGACGTTCATCTTCATTCATCTTGGAAACTGCCATGCCTCATCAACAACAGCCGCCCAAGTCTTCAAGTTCAAGCCCAAGTACATGCAGAGCTCAGGCCACTTTTTGGGCTTCTTTCCGAGAAGGATACCTATACCGGCTTCCGGCCCCTCAAGGAAACACAACGGTATCGGCTTAAGAAGTTGGAGATCACCCTGACCAACATATCAATAGCTACACAAGTTTAATTTTTGACAAGGTGATCACCCGGTTTTTTTTTTATTTTTTTATTTTTTTGGTTTCATTTTTTTAAAATTTTTTTTCTTTAATTTCTTCACATCAAACATGAAGATTTGGTTGGCAGACAATGTATATATAGAATTGTGAAAGGATAATTAATATTTTTGGCTGTTTTATATGAGAATGATTTTAGTTTGTCCAGGTTCTGTAATGCGTATGTCTTGTGTTTTCTGAGATTTCCTACATATGTATACTAGGAGAAAATCTATTTGGTTTTATCTTAATTTCCTTTTGGTGTGCTTTAACAGTAGAAAATAACAGCTTCACAGTACACTAATTACTGAATCACTGATATGATAAGACTTCCAATGTCGTATTATTTTCTCCATTACTATACGTGTAATACTTTAGTTTCTACATCCAGAAGCTCTACATCTTTTCCCACTTTTACACTATCCAATTATTTACAAGCTCGTTGGAGGAATGATTAAAGTAATCGGTCAATAATTATTCTGATTTCTTTAGTGGAGTATTGTGTGGGTGCATGTATATCCAACAGAATCATGTAACTATGAGATTTTAAATATAATGAAAGTATATTGTATGATTAAAGAAACAACTACTATTTAAGAGAGGGCAGAGTTCTATTTATGACGAAATTTAATTTGAACTAGGATTTTATAATGTAATTTTTGTTTTGGTCAAATGATTTTATAATCTAATTATTCCACGTATAATTAACTTTAATAGTGTAATAGAATGTTCATAACGTAAATACCAATTTTATTGCAATAATGACAATATTATTTTGAGTTATTAACTGTAATTTATCATTATTGTGTAACATTTGGGTCTAAATTTTAACGATTATCGTGTAACTTTTTTTGCCATTTAGACATTGAATGTTAGCATCATCGTATAGCACTCAATTAGCCTAAACAGCAAGTGGTCCTTTACCACAGTGTTGAACAGGAGTTGAGCTCTTGCATGACGACGTGAGTTCAAAATCCGTCGGTGACTAATCTAAGGTAAATATAAGATAATAAAGAGTATCACATTGTTTATTTAAGGGTGATTTTGTATAAAATTAATAAAGAATTTCAATATTAACAATATGTCAATAATATTTATGTTAATGATAAATAGATACATAATGTATTATGATGTTTAAATGCATTTAAAATAAACAAAAAATACAAAAGCAGTCATTATAGTTGGCACCCACTTCAACTTACACTCATTTCTCATATTTTTATATTTTGGAATAGGTCAATACGGATTCAGACATTATGTTGCAGTGTTTGTTTCTTGATTCTGTTTTTTACATTTGGATTCACATGCTGTGCTGCAGTATCTGTTTCCTGGTTCTGTTTTTATTTATTTATTTATTTTTTATTTTTTAATTTTTTTTATCACTTACACGTCTCCTATGCTTCACACCTTGCGCGACTTTTGATTTTTACATTTGGATTTTGACACTGCAACACTGTCCGTTTTCTAGTTATGTTTTTGACATTATTTTAAAATTTGAATTCAGACATTGCAATGCATTATTTGATTTTTACATTTTGATTCAGACGACGCAATGTCCATTTTCTGCTTCTGCTTTTTCCATCACTTACACGCCTCCTACGCTTCACACTTCGCGCGACTCCTGATTATTACATTTTGATTTAGGATAAATTACACAAAACTACCTCAACTATGAGTTGAACCACAATCTCATACCTCATGTTTTAAACATTACAATGTTATACCTCAACTTATGAATTCGTTGCAATGTCAGACCTCCGTTAAAATTTCTGTCAATTTTGTTATTAAATAATGATATGGCAGGATTCGGCCCATTCCTTCACCAACTAGAATTAAAAAATAATTAATAATTAATTTTTATTTAACAATTAAAATTAATTTAAAAAAACTCTGTCCTCCTCCTCTGTCTTGAATGCCGGTCGTCTCCCTTCGTCCTCTCCCTTACTTCCTCTCCCTTCCCCCTTCTTCCTCGTCCTCCTTAAACACAACCAAATTTCCTTCACCTAAAACATGAAACAACACCATGTAACATTCAAGAATTTAAAAATTACAAAATTCATTAGAATTTCAGAGCACATTAAATGCAAAACTAGATCTGCCTCTAAACCCTAATAAATTCAAGGTTTAATCTCAGTTTACTACTCTGAAGTTTCTTAATTTTCAGCATTTCATATATGAAGTTTTTTTCATCCCAGTCTAGTACCTAAAGTCATAATTTTGGGACACTTTAATAAATCCGTTAAGTTTTCCATCAGAACCTTTGTTAACTGATAACGTGGCACCCAAGTGGACAATGATTGGGCATCACGTGTCAATATTGGCCCACATGAATATTAAAAAAAAGTAATAAAAAATTTAAAAAACATTAAAAAATTAAAAAAATATGGGCTCACCTACCTCACCCCCTCCCACCTAACCTTCATTCCCTTCCCCAAAATCGCAGCCACCAGTCCCCTCATTTTCCATCGGTCGACTGCCATTATTGTTTCCACGCTTCCCCAAAATACCATCGAATCTCTCCTCTATAATTTAAATATCATCTTTTCAGACCAATAAAATAAAATAGAACACAAAAAATATAAATAAGCAAAACAAAAATACCCAAATTCCTGGAGACCCGCACCGGAGAAGGCACAAGGGACACCGATAACATCATAAACGCTTAACTTGAAGGTTGGCGAAGGTGGATTTGAGGGTGCTGACCATCATCGGGTTCCATGCCCAAATAAGTGGGGAAGAAAGAGAGGGAAGAGGAGAAAGAAAAGAGCAAAATAGAGAAGAGATGGCGTTTCGCCGGTGGAATCACATGTGGCCGATGGTGGTAGGTGGTTGCTGGTTTTGTGAGTGTGGATGCAAATTTCCACCTTTTCTCCTTTGATGAAAATGCACCTGCAAAATAATAACACCTAAGATTAAGGCCAAAAGCCTCATGCACCCACGATGAATGGGGGGCTTTGGCTGAAGAATCTTCGATGCCAAAGTTAGAATTAGGAAAAGAATGTGTTTAGGAGTTTGTGGGTAGCAAATGGCTTAGCATTTTAGTGGGATAAGTGAGGTATTTATAGGAGGGTAGCTGGCCCTATTTGGGGAAAAGTGGCCAGCCATATATGGTGTAATTGGGTGAATAATTGCAAGATATTATGTGAAATAATATCTTACAATTAACATGGCAATTATTCCTAAATTAACTAGGAAGTTTTGGGAGTGCTTACCTTTTGAATAATGATTTGATGAGAAGGATTTGAATAAATACCATATTGATCACATTTGACTCTTCCTAGATTAAGTCGTTATTGTCTATTGCATGTGCGTGGGAATCCCGATGTGCCTCAAGGGTAATTTTTTCATTTTTACCTAAAAGTCCACGTGTCACATCCTGACTCGGCCCCCCACCACATCCAGGGCTCGACTCCAACGTAGCACGATATTGTCCACTTTGGGCCCCAACCACGCCTTCATGGTTTTGTTTCTAGGAACTCACACGAGAACTTCCCAGTGGGTCACCCATCATGAGATTGCTCTCATGCGAACTCGCTTAACTTCGGAGTTCCGATGGAATCCGAAGCCAGTGAGCTCCCAAAAGGCATCGTGCTAGGTAGAGATGAAAATATACATATAAGGCTTATAGGATCCACTCCCCTGGGTGATGTGGGATGTTACAATCCACCCCCTTAGGGACCCGAGGTCTTCGTCGGCACACTCCAGGCTAGGGATTGGCTATGATACCAAATTGTCACATCGCGGGCTCGACTCCGCCGTAGCACGATATTGTCCGCTTTGGGCCCCGACCACGCCTTCACGGTTTTGTTTCTGGGAACTCACACGAGAACTTCCCAGTGGGCCACCTATCATGGGATTGTTTTTGCCCGAACTCGCTTAACTTCGGAGTTCCGATGGAATCCGAAGCCAATGAGCTCTCAAAAGGCCTTATGCTAGGTAGAGATGGGAATATATAAGGCTTATAGGATCCACTCCCCTGAGCGATGTGGGATGTTACACCACGTGTCACCTCTATAATTTTTTGGATTATTTTTGGCTCTATAAATGCCCCTACACCTGCTAGGCTACTCGCAAGAAAGGGCAGTAGGTGTAGAGATCTTCCCTTGCCTTAGGAAATATAAGATTGTTTCCTATTTTGATATAGGTTCCCACTTTGATTGGAAATTAGATCCTTCTACGAAAAGGAAATAAATAGCTTCCAAAGTCTATTTAAGTCTACTTTAAGTAGATGATTAAATCAACTTTAGAGAGCAATTATTTAACCCTATAAGAGAGATAAAGCTAGAGGATATTGGTTCCCCTTCTCCTAGCAATCTTCTTCAATTGCTAGTGTAAAAGACTGTCTTTCGTTGTTTTCTTTGTCTTCACGCTGCACCAAGGTAAGAGAAAATTAATTTTCCTTGTCTTCTTAATTTTTTGGAACCTTAAGGCTTGAAATTTGACTTGACATGGGTCGAGGATGCGGTAAAAAAGTGGTTGGGGAGCCATATCATGGCTACTGTTGCTAATGTCGGCTGGCAGGGCCAGGTACGGCTCAGCTTGAGTCGAGGTGCTAGCGGTGTGGGCCGTGGCTTGTGCATGAGTGTTGGCCTCAGGAAACTGGGCTCGACCCAAGAGTCTGGGAGAGAGGAAAGAGAGGCCTTGAGCTTACGGGCCGCTGGGCTTGGCCCGTGCAAGAGAGATTAAGGGAGGCGAAAGGGTGCTTGCCCCTTTTCCATTTGAATTGGGCCAATAGACCTGTTGGGCTGAGAAAAAAGAGGACTAGGCTATGGGGTCTGGCATGGCTACTAGGCTTTCGCGGTCTTGAACTCGTGGATGGTTGTTATTTGGCCGTAAGGCCTAAAGCATGTTTTTTTTTGTGTGTAGTCGTCTAACGATTCTTTCTCGCGTCTTTGTAGAATTTCTTTGAGCATGTCTTCTTCAAGCCGTATGAGTGATGATGGTGTGCCGCCGTTGTATCGTCAAGGTAGGTCTTTGAGTAAAGTGGGCTACTTTAAGGCTACTCACTTTAAAATTAGTTCTGATGATTCTTTCAGAGATTTCCTTGAAGTATATAGAAACGTTATTTTGTTTGAAGTGCATGTGAAGCATGTCAAGGATGAGAGTAGTCGTGACTCGTGAGCCATGTAGTGGAACTTGGGGAGCTATCAATTTCACCTACTACTTTGTGTTGGGATTTACTTTTCCCATGCCACGTTTCTTCCAAGAAGTGCTTTGCTCCATGAAGTATGCCTTTGCTCAATGTTGTCTAAATGCAGTCCGTGTGATGGTGGGATTCCTCAATTTGAGCCAATTCTTTGACTTGGATCTAACTGTCAATGAATTCTGGTACTTCTTTAACATAGGCCGCATTGATAGAGTTAGGCACCTGCGATCCTGCCATAGGCTTTTCAATCATTCGAGCAAAGGAGATCATGATTGGGCCAAGGAGATTTTGGAGATAAGTGGAGAGTGAGAGTTTGATTCTTCCCCTGAGTTGCGTGTTCCGACGATTTTCATCACCGGTAAGTAGATTGCTTAGCCTTTAGGCTGATTTGTGCTTTTGCTGAGTTGCTCTCTGTCTTGTTGATTGTCTTTCTATCTATGTTGATTCGGAATTTGGCTCAACTTCTAAAACTTCTCCAGATATGAAGAAGGTGCATATTGCTTTAGGCTTTAGGTATACCTACTGAGTACCGTGAATGGTGTTGGATGCTTAGTCTTCTTCACTAGGAGAAAAGTAGGTTGCCCCTGAAAGAGAAGAAAAAATAGATCAAGGCGGAGGCATTGGCTCGTCCGATCACTGTTGTGAAGCCTGCTGTGAATGAAGCTGGAAAGAAGGGATCTTCCCCGCTTGCTCAAGAGATGCTAGTTGAGAAAAAATCGAAGACTTCATTTGCTGCTCGTGAGGGTCCACCTGCTGTTGAGAGGCTTGTGATTGACTTGACCTCTTTCAAGGGGAAGAAAGATGAAGTTGCTAGATCTGAGCCTGTGACTCCTGCCGTGCTAAAGATAGCTAGTACGATTGTTGATAGGATTGCTCAGCATGAAGGTTCCATCGTGCCCCCAGTATTGAAGTTTGTACTAAGACGTCTGTTAGAAGCTAAGTCCAATTTACCTTTGGAGAGGCTTGCTATTATGAAGAGCGATAATATGGACTCTGCCGTTAAAGTGGTGCCAAAGTCTATTCCTTTTGCTGTTGAGATTGGTTCGCCTGCTTAGAAAGAGGAGACTGCTCACATGGGCAGTTGAGAAATCCACCAAGCATACTTCTGGAGAGTTTGCTGAGATCTGTGTGCTTTTGAAGCTTGATCTGCTTGAAGATATGGACGCGTGTGCCAATCTTATTGGTGGTGTTAGAGAGGTTATTTGCCTAAGTTCATTTGCAAAGCATACGACTTAATATAGGAGGACTACTTTGCTAGCCATGATGCAAAAAAGGGCGATTCTAGCAGCTGAGTCTATGCTCCTTGACCAAGAGGATACCAAGGCTGCCAAGGAGATGGCAACGACTATGGCAGCTAAGGCTTATTCTCAGATTCAAGATCTTAAGTGTGCTATTTCTGAGCTTTGTTCTGTTGCTTACGCAAAGGATGAAGAGTTGATTGCTACTTATAATTAAGTTATCCACTTCTGGAAGATTGTTGATAAGCTTGAACCCCAAGTGTTGGAATTCTAACGTATGTTGACGATCAATGAAAGTCTAAAGAAGGAAGTGGATGAGCTGTAGTGCGTCCATGTTAGTTTGCTCGAGGAGAACAAGTAGATGAAGGGTGAGAAGGTTGGACTCGAGACTTCACTTATTTAGAGTTAGGCTGATTTCTACAAGCTGGGTTATGTAGATCATTTCTTTGGTAAGCTGTCTGTCTTTGAGTTTGTTGGGAAAGATTTCGAGACTTTCTCTACTTCTCCAGAAGACTTGCTTACTTTTACCTTCGAGGCTTCCATTGGTGACGTGGTCGGAGAAGTTGGTGCCAGGTTGGGGCAGCCAGGGTGAAGCGCTGCATGATGTCGTTGCTGAGAGTGTGGCGGCTGCTGAAGGTGTGGCGACTGAGTAGTCGTGAGATGTCCAAGCTATTAGAGAGTAGTCTTCTAGGCAGCCTTTAGGATTTTCTTTCGTTTCCTTGTTGCTTTTGCTTTGCTTAAACTCCATCAGTCTTGCTATTTGTTTATCAATTTTGCTAGAAAATTTAATAAACTTGTTTCTTTCGCCTTTCTTCATCTTCACTTCTTTTGTTTACACTTAACCTTTAACCTTTAGTCCAGCGACAGACGTGCTGCTTTTCTCTAAGCAGACAAGCCCACATAGCTTATATAACCGTAGGTTTTGGTGTAGAACATTTGCAAAATTGTTAGCCATAGGGTCGGCAGTCGGACACCTTACTTACAGAAGCAGACGAGTCCGTGTGACCACTTGGCTGTTAACTTTGGTTTTCTTCAATCTTTTGAGCTGTGTGGCCTACATCACAACATACTAAAGATTTCTGGGGCATGAAATTCGCTAACTTTTCGTATCAAAAGTACGCGGTTGTATGGAATTTCGTAGGTGAAGGTCTGAGAGAACTCCTTGCTTTTTATGTAACCAATTCCATTGGTCGCATAGCAAGTATCACAACAATTTAGGAATTAGTGTATATCTAAACGATCATTCCGTGCTTGGCAGAGATGAAGCTTATCGACTGCGTAACATGTTGGCAGTGGATAGAGCTTTGTATATGCACACTAACTGTTTAACCTTTCACAAAAATGTGCGATTGTGTAAGTTTAGCGTAGCTTACTGCTCGAAGGGCAAGTCGTAGACAGTCTTCTAGAAACCATATGTTACTTTAGTGCACTTGGTAGCAACTTTAGGGTTCTAGGGTAGCTGTCCATAGGGTGTACTGCGTAATGTGCTTCCTTCGTCTCTGAGGCCCAATTCCTTGTAGATTAGGCCAAAAACCAAAAATCATTCAGTTAGCTAAGACTTGAAAAAGACCATTGTGGCTAATTTTAGGAATCCTGGTGCAAGCCATCATGCACCTAGTTACAGTAGGGTAGCCTGACTTATCGAGTTTGGATATTCGGAGAGTATAATTTATCCTATCACATCGAAAAGCAGACCCATGTGGATGTCGGGGAATTAGTTTACACTATTGCACTGGAGAGCATGGTTTGTCCCTAAGGGGGTGCAATTTTTGTAATAAGTCCCAGAAAGCGTGCGATCTTTAATGAGAAGCAAGAATGATCAGTTATTGTAGGCATACAATCGAGCCAGACGTGTGAATGACTTCTTCGATCTTCAAAGAAATGTATCAACTTTGCTGAAAAGTAGAAATTGCATAACAACTGGATAGCCCTTGGCTTGCGAGGTGGTGCATGTCTAGCTGCTTAAGTTTTTGAGCTTTAATGTAGCAAGAGTGTAACTACCTTTGCCGTCTACTTTGCTTTTTGATCTCCTTGTCGTTCATAGTGGCGAGGGTGTAACTACCTTTGCCGCCTACTCTGCTAATCCTGTACGGACCTTCCCAGATGGGATCCATCTTTTTGGAGCTTTTTCTGCGGGCAGTGATGAAGGCTTTTCTTGGGACTAGATCTTCGAGCTGGAACTCTCGGATCTTGGCCCTTTTGTTGTAGCTAGACAAGAGCTGCTACTGGTAGGCTACAATACGGGTGATGACTTTTTCGTATTCCTCATCTGCCAAATCTAAGTTTGTGGCCATCTCATTTATGTTCTGCTTGATGCTTAGTAGTAGAGTGCTGATACTTGGCACGATGACATTAGGATGAATGATTGTTTCTGAACCAAATGCCAATGAGAAATGAGTCTCACTGAATGCTTGTCGTTTGGTTGTACGATACACCCATAAACATTTGAGAAGTTCGTCTAGTCATTTTCCCTTCTTGGCTGAGAAGGATTTCTTAAGGCTGTCGAGAATCATCTTGTTGGATGCTTCAGCCTGCCCATTGATTTAAGGATACCTTAGAGTGGACATGTGCTGCTTGATGCCATATTTTTGGAAGAACTTTGCCAATTCTTTGCCTACTAATTACGGGTTGTTGTTTGTGATGATAGATTGAGGGATACCAAATCGGCAGATGACGTTCCTTTATATAAAACGCTCTATGTCCGTCTAAGTTGTGGTTTTCATAGGCTTTGCTTCCACCTATTTGGTGAAGTAGTTAGCTGCCATGATCATCATGCCTTTGCCCCTAGTAGTGGGTGACATTGGCCCTACCAAGTCCATTGCCCATTGCATGAACGGCCAATGACTCGTCTGTGGGTGCAGTTCACTAGTAGGCAGTGCTGGTACTGACTTGTAGCGTTTGCAGCTGTCGTACTTTTGTACTAACTTATTAACATCTTGATGCATAGTAGGCCAATAGTAGGCCAATAGTAGCCTGGGTTAAGAGCATTCTGTGCTAAGGATTGGCCTTCAGAGTGATTTCCACTAACGTCTTCATGAATTGAACTTAGAACTTTTAGGTTGTCAAGAGGCGCTGGGCATCAGAGATGTGGTCCAGTGTAAGATCTTCAGATGAGAATGCTATTCTACATGTAGTAGCGTGCTGCCTTTGTTTGGAGCTTTCTAGACTCCAATCTTTCAGTGGGGAGTGCCATTGACCAAGTAGTCTATAATGAAATCTTGCTAGTTTGGAGTTATACTAACCTGTGACACCTCGGCTGCTGGTTCAACCTCTGTGCTTGGTTTGTTCAGATACTCCGTAGGTATAGAGCATTTGAGTTGATGGTCAAGGGCCGAAGCTTAGGCCGGGTAGCGCGTCTGCGTGGGCATTGTCTGTCCATAAAAAGTGAGTGTGGGTGTAATTGAAACGCCTCAAGCTACTTTTGTACCTTTTCTAGGTATTGCACCATGTTCGAATGCTTTGCCATGTACTCCTCCATAGTCTAGTTGGTGATTAACTGGGAATTAGAATGGATTGCAAGCTTTTCCACTGCCAAGTCTTTTGCTATTCGGAGGCCTGCTAGTAGGGCCTCATACTCTTCTTCGACATTAGATGCTTTGAAGTTTAAAGAGCCGCGTACAAAATTGATGTGGTGAGGACTTGTAGAGCTTGAATCGGTGTGGTGAATAGCCATGAAGTATGACTCTCATAGTCAGGAGTCATGATGTAAGATATGTGCGGCAGGTAGCCGTAGAGCTGGGGCCATGTTACATGCAATATGAGGCGATACTTAATTGCCAGTATTTGGCCACTCTAAAGCTGAGTTATAGAGCAAAGGTTGGCTGGGGTTGTGTGACATGCAGCAAGTGATGGTGCTCAACTGTCGGTATAGATTACTCATATGAAGAATGTTTTGGGGTGACAAGCATAAAACTTGCTTTCGAGTGCGTCTTTCTAGTGTTCGTTTGCCCATGGAGCGTATTTTGGGCTGAGTTGGTGCGTTCGTCAGAAAATTTTGTGTCTACTAGTGTTTGCGCCTTTATCGTCGCGCATTTGGATTCGGCAGAATAGTGCGTCATGAGGATGACTGCATGTGTCTGAAGGTATATCTTGAGCTTTCGGGTTGCAACAACTGTCGCCAAAGTTAGATTCTGAATTTTTGGTAGCTGGTTTTTGCATCGAGGAGAACTTTTGAACTGTGGAATACATGTAGTCGGGCCTCAGCTCTTATTGTATGAGGGCAGAGCTTATTGCCGCTTCAAGTACCTCCAAACATGTAAATAATAAATACGGTTGCTCGTTTGGTCAAACCTTGAATCTCCTTTGGAGTAGTGGGAGACTTTATATCCAAATCACTCTGATCTGCCTTAGATATGCATTCGATGGGGTTGGGCTTTGTTGACTCCACCAAGTTGTTGATGTGGTCTGATTGCTGCTTTGGATGAAGAAAGATGTGCTCGACTTCTTCTTAACTCGTATACTGTAATTGTTATTTGGTAGCTTCGTTCTCCCTTTATACTTTGGTAGCCTCTATGGGGGAAAAGACTTTTGTTTTTTTTTTGTTTTTGTTTTTTTTACTTCTTTAGAACTTGTACAGTGCATCGTTGGGATGCGGGCTGGTATGACTTGATCTCTTCGACTCATCTTTCTAGGATGCAGAATCAAATTTTCTGGTACTCGATAGAAGTTACCGCGCTCAGTTTCACTAGCCAATGCGACCTAGAATCTCGTTATGGGGAGATAGGGTACTAATTATTGTGAACGTCTGCTTTGAGACCATTGTGGGTGTTATTATGTCGAGTGTTATTTTACCGATGGCAGTTGAGGTGTGATCGTTGAATCTGGTGAGTACCTCCGCTCGGCGTGTGATCGTGCTTTCTAGGCTCATTTGCTGAATGACTGAAAGTTGGAGTAGGTTGATCGCACTTCCATTGTCCATCATTCTGTCGACTATAGCATGGGTTAGTTGGACAGATATCACTAGTGCGTCGTCATGTGGGAAGTCGACGCCTTCGTCATCTTGCTTGGTGAAGCCAACAATGGGTCCAGGTTAGGTGTTGATTGCCTGGACTTGAAAGGCTAATAGAGCCTATTGGATCTTCCTATTCTTAGAGTTGTTGGTAGCCTCCAAGTGCTCGGATTCGTCGGCGTATGCGTTCCTTCTAGGATGCACAACTGGTTTGTCCAAGTATATGTCGACTTTGCCTTCTTTCACCAGCTTCTCTAGGTAGTTCCTCTAAGTGTAGCAGTTATTGGTTGTGTGACCGGGACCTTGATGGAATGCGGAGTACTTGGGTGCTTCGACAGCTTGAACCATAGTTCACTCTTGATGTCACAGAGGATTTGGTGGATTAAGATCGATAACTTAGAATAGTTCTTGGACATCGGGCCTTCTTTAGTTAGGGATTGGTCCCTGTGCTTAACCTCATGCCTGTTTTTGTTATTGTATTGCTTCCCATCCTCATTCTTTTGAGCTACTGCCGATTTTTTTCGATGTTGCTCAGGTGCCTTGTCTGCTCGTCGAGCTTCTTCCCAAAGTGCATGCTTCTGTGCCAGAGCGAATGAGTTTGCCAGAGTTAGATTTTCTCCCATGATTAATTCTCTGAATAGTAGGTGGTCTGTTGTGAGTCCTTTTTGGAAGGCTCTACTAGCTATCCAGTCGTTGCATCCAACTATCTTCGCCTTCTTTGCTTTGAACCTTTTCACATAGTCGCATAGCGACTCCTTTGGGTTTTTCTTGATGTTAAACAAGTGGTCGAACTTGTTCTTTATCGAGCGATATGATGAATACTCTTTGGTGAAAACTAAAGAGAGCTCATCGAAACTCTAGATGGATTATGGCGGCAGGGCGTGAAACCAATCTTGTGCTTCGCCTTGGAAAGTGGTGGCAAATATCTTGCACATGAGGGTATCGTTGTTCCATTAAAGGATCATTGCATTGCGGTAGTGCTTTAGGTGCCTCTTCGAGTCTTCATCTCATTTGAAGGATGTGAAATGTGGCATCCTGAACTTGTGTGGTGGCTTTGCCTGCTTACGTTGGTCATCTTGTCCATGAAGGGTGACTTGCTTACGTTGGTCATGTCCATTTGGAATGCCTAGCCTGTAACTTCACTGCGTTGGAAGTCGCGCAATTATTTGGTCATGAGCCTTTTTACTTCTTCCTGAATTTAACTTTGTTAGGAGTAGCGGAGCTTTCAGTTACCTTTGATCGTGACCTGCTGGTCTAGGATGTTCTTTCATGTGCTCTGCTTGTCTATGCTGTGGCTGCGGTGCATGTGGTATGCTCTTGGCAGGCAAGCATATTACTCGTAGGCTGTCGGTTAAGCTTGAGCCAGATTGAGTGATTGATTCTCTCCATCCGTTGTGCCACTTACTTCAATTTGAAGTGGAAGTTGCTCATTGTGGGCTTAGCTGTGAATGAACATTTCACCTGGAAGGTTGTTCATGTTGATTATCTGAGTATGGCCTAAACCGTGAATGTATGGTTGTCTGTGGGCATAACCGAGAGTGCACGCTCACCCGTACGCTAAGATGAGAGTATACATTATTTTGGGGGCTTAGTGGGAGTGTACATTGGCAGAAAACTCGGTTTATAGCTGGTCGATGGGCTGCGTATGTGCCAGCATAATCTTAAGATGAATCTCGCCAAATGTGCTTTCGACGTATTAGCTAGTAATTTTTTAGGATTCCTTGTACATCATCGTGGTATTAAGGTAGACGAAAACAAGGCTCAAACAATCGTCAACACTCCATCCTCGACGACTAAGAAACAACTACAGTCGTTGCTCGGCAAGATTAACTTTCTCCGTTGATTCATTGTTAATTCGACGGTAAAAATGAAAGCCTTCTCCACGCTCTTGAAACTTAAGGATTTTGACATCTTCGAATGGCGTGCAGAACACCAAGAGGCTTTTACGCAGATCAAGGTCTCCTTCAAGACTTCACCCATCCTGGTCCTACCACAACGTGGCAGCCCTCTCAAGCTGTACATCTTAGCGGCCAAAGAATCCATCAGATGCCTTCTTGCACAAGACAATGATGCTGGGCGAGAACATGCCATTTTTTATCTTAGCCAAAATCTTAACCCACCGGAGATTAATTATTTCGCCGTCGAGAAGCTCTGCCTAGCTTTATTTTTCACTGCATCAAAACTCAGGCATTACATGTTCCCGTCGGTCATTCAGGTCATTGCCCAGACCAATGTCATTTGTTATATGCTCACTCGGCTGATAGTAAAAGGCCGAATCGAAAAGTGGACAATGGCACTATCTGAATTCAGTTTGCAATATGTGCCCCAAAAAACTGTCAAAAGCCAAATGTTAGCCGATTTCTTGGCCCACCATCCTTCTTTATATGGTTTTGGGGGCAACGACGTTGAAATCGGCATGGTGGAAACACATGATAATTACTGGACAATGTACTTTGATGGTTTTAGTACTTCAGTCTCGGTTGGAGTTGGGATCGTTATTCAATCCACAAATCACAACCGTTGGTATTTTTCTCTCAAGCTCGATTTCAATTATACGAATAATCAGGCCGAATACGAAGCCCTTATCATCGGCCTTGGTGTCCTACACGATTTACGGGCAGCTCGTGTCCTTATTCTCGATGATTCTGAACTCGTGATTAACCAACTTAATGGGAATTTTTGTTGCATGAGTTGTACTCTGGCGCCTTATCACATGGTTGCCAGTTATTTGGTCGAGTTATTCGACGGTGTTACTTTCAAACACATTTCATGAGTTCACAACACTGACGCCGACGAATATGCTCAAATAGCCTCCGGAGCACAACTGTTGAAGGGTAAACTAGGCCAATAAATACATGTGTCATGACGAACACATCCAACCTTGGTAAATTAACAAGTTCTCCAACGAGATTGCATGATCCGTATACGAGTCATGTCCTTACCTTCGTTGTTAGAGCGAAAGGACCCTATAGAGGTTTGTGCAGTCGAGCCAATGCCAGATGACTGGAGAAAAGGTATCTTGACAATCCCAATGGTAAACACGACCGAAAGACAAGGGTTCAAGCCACGAACTATGTAACGTACCAAAATGAATTATACCGAAATGGTGATGATGTTTTGTTACTGTTATGCCTCATCCCTTAGGAGGTTGCTTAAGCAATCACAGAGGTCCATGAAGGAATTTGCGGGGCTCATTAGTCCAGATGAAATATGTGATGGTTGCTTCGTCGACATATCTATTTTTGGCCGAGTATATTGAAGGATTGTATTGAGTTCGCACGAGCATGTGTACAATGTCAAATTCATAGGCCAATACAGAGAGTCCCGGCCGAATCACTTCATTCGGTCACCAAACCATGGCCGTTCAGAGAATAGGCCATTGATGTAATCGGTAAAATTGCACCATCTTCCAGTCAGCGAAGCATGCGTGGATACTTGTCGCGACAGATTGCTTCACCAAATGGGTCGAAGTTAAGTCATATGCTGAGTTAACATCTAAAGAAGTCTGTAATTTTGTAGAAGAAAACATCGTGACTAGATTTGGCGTACCAGAAACAATCATAACAGATAATGGTATGATTTTTACATCCGAAAGGTTTAAGGAGTATACGGTAAATCTAAAAATTTGACTCGAGCAGTCTACGCCGTATTACCTGCATACGAATAGGTAGGCCGAAACAAGTAATTAGGTTTTGGTCGGTATTCTAAAAAAAATGTTAAAAGATAGGCTTGGTATGTGGCATTTAAAGTTAAACGAAGCGTTATGGGCTTATCAAACTTCGTTCCGATCAGCCACAGGGATGACCCCATACAAGTTAACCTATGAACACGATGCGATGTTACCGGTCGAGCTAAGTATAAATTCGTTGCGAGTGATTGAACAAAGTAGTTTGTTTAGTACTGAGTACAGGCAGGCTATGAGACAAGAGTTAGAAGACTTGGAAGAAATTCGGCTTGATGCTTATAATTTATTGGTGGCACAGAAGAAGATTACCGAGCGAGCCTATAATCTACGAGTCAGACAAAAAACATTCGGCGAGGGAGAGTTGGTTTGGCAAACTGTGCTGCTCGTGGGGATTAAAGATCCCAGGTTCGGCAAATGGTCATCGAATTGGGAAGGACTGTTTGTCGTTCATAAGGTTCTCGGCAATGGGGTATACCACCTCAAAGATCGGACTGGTTTAATTCATAAATTGCCAATCAACAAGAAATTTCTAAAGAAATACTATCCAATCACGTAGAAGACGCGAGAATTAAAAGGATCATTTCATTAATTTTGCAAAAAGGGCATACAAGTGGAAGTTACAAAATATTCCTAAGGCCAAAATCCTAAAGGGTCGAAGGAAGGAAGGCTTCAATAGCAGCCTTCAGTTCCAACCACCTTACTTTGCCCATTGTGACTTTGGCTTGCCTCGTCCTTTTGTTAAGTTAAAGTTGTTGTCTGCCTTGCGCCAACTATGAAACCTGTTAGTCGAGCCTTATTTGCTTCAAAATTCTTTTCAAGATTCGAAGCGACAACCAACCTTTACCGTTGAAGCTCAGCAATTTGACATTGTAGCTTGGCGATCTGATGATCAAAGTCGGCCAGCTGTGTTTTCTTTACTTTAAAAGCCTCAACCTCCAGTCGACTGGCATCATGAGCGGTCTTTGCAGCCATTAGGTTGTCCTCGGCCCAGAGAGCCATTTTCAAAGTGGTAAAAAACTGCCAAGTCCGCTCTAGGATATCGGATAGGTGGACAACATTCTCGGTGCTCAGCAAGCCACCAGTTGCAAGATCATTTAGGCACTCTCCTACATAGTTGAGGCCTTTACACTGAAGGACTTGTGAGGTAGAAAGGGATCAGAGTTCCTACAACTTGGCGAAGGCATTAGATTCGGTAGCGGAAGGCTCGGCCGACGCAGCAGATGGCTCGACTACTCCAGAAGTATTCAAGTGGAGAGCGTTGAGCTTGACTTCCCATGAAGGCTGCACATGAAAAGGTTTTAGACAAAAGAAAAATCGTAAAGAATATAGCAGAGAGAATGTTTTTTAGACTTGTTGAGAGGTGACTTCGGCTATGTCCCCTGGTTCATTGCTCGAACCTGGAGAGCTGAATGGCCGGGCCCAATGTTTAAGACTGCTTCTCAATTCAAGCGGCCGATGAAGGTTATCTACGTTTGACAGCCACTGAGGTGGCCAGGAAATATAGATAACACCATTCGGCGCATATAATTTTTGGTGAAATGAATAATCGGGCACCTGACATTTAATATTTTTTCTTGGTTCAGACTTGTTATAGTAAGAGAGAAAGGGATCGTTCCTTACAAAAGCCAAAGTGACTTCTTGTGGAGGAATACCAAGGTCTTGATCTTGCAGATGGATTGGTGTCTCCGCTGTCGCTTCAGGCTCGACAAGAGCTTTTTTCCACGATCGGCTGTAGGATGATCGATCTGGTCAGTCGCCTCAACCATAGGTGGAGGATTGGTGGTATGAGGTTCAGTTGGTCAAGGGCGACTTGATAACGGGATTTCTTCGTTGTCTTCGTCCTGAAATAAAAGTTGTTAGTATTCGGAATCAAGTTGAAAAGAAAAGTTGCAAGCAACATGATCATACCCCTTTATCCAAAATGACTACTGGTTTTGTTTTTGGATTTGTGGGAGAGTTTGTCTCGCCCATAGTGGCCGCTTTCCCAATGGTAACAGTTACTAAACCGATAACAGAAGTGACAGCTGGTTCCAGAACGGCAAACACCTCGACCAATGGAACAATGATTGGTTCGATCACTGCTGGAAAAGCGGGTTATAATTCAGTCGCCTGAGCCACTGAAGGATTTTGCGGTCCTCTTGCTGAGGCCTCGACAACAGGAGGATGAGGGAAACGCTGGGAGCAGTTGCCCTTGTAGTTTGACTTGAGATCACGAGAATCTCTCGCTTACCTTTCTTTGCTTTCTTTTTGACGCGTTTTTTGGGCTGGGCAACGTTTCCGGCTATTTTTGTCTGAGGACAAGGCCATTTGCTCAGCGTGAATGGCATGGTAGTGGCCACCGCTTATGTAGGAGAGACCGCGGAAGCTTGAGTAGTTGCAATCTTCTTTAGAGGAGTAGGTTTCTTTTTTATTGCAATCGTCACGGCCGTGTCGGCTCTATTTGTTGAACGACTCACTGAAAATAGACTCAAGTTAGGATGAAAATTTTGGGCATAAGATAGAAATAAATAAATGATGTATACCTTGGGCTGCTTCTTTGGATTTTGGAGCATAAGCTTTCTTTGGACGGTCATTGAAGATCTTTTTGATGGCATCCTCGATCGGTGTGCCAAAGAATTCTTGGATGTATGCTTCCCGCCATTTAGCAGTGCTATGAGTTTCAGGAACGTTCGGCCGAAGGCGGAGTTTTGTGCATCTTTCTTGAAATTCTCGCTCGGCCTCTCTACACTTTTTTTTTGGGATGAACTAGAGAGACGTCTTCGACTTAGAAGGGATTGGGAGGTGAGCAGGGGCACAGGGCATCCTTGAAGGTAGCCAAGTTACCGAGCAGTAAAGTGGGGATGGTAGACTTCCCAACTTGCTCGTCGAGCATCACAACCAAGGGGAAGGTCGCTAGTTAGCACGAACGACCCCCAGTTTTGCAGAAGGTCGGTGTCTTCGATCTCAGCCCAGGCTGAGGATGGAAGTTTGATGGAAGATGGGTACTCTTGATGATGGCAGATCAGGAACTCGTCGTTAGAGAGATCTTCTAGGCCGAAGAAGTATTTAAAGAAGTTGGGGATTTCTGGCCTCAGTGTGGCGAAATAAACTTGCAACTAGAACTGGAAAACCCAGAGTGGGCAATTCTGGTGCGGGTTAATTCTGGTGACGGTCGTTTCGACCAAGCAACGCATGAGGTTGGCAAGGATGACTGAACTAAGAGCTAGGGTGTGACCACCGGCCATGGGCTTCGGCCACGGGCATGTTTTCGATCAAACATTTATTCGACTTGGTACAAACAATAAATTTGTTGTACCAGTAGAATAGAAAAGCTTCATGTTCCCCTTCTGAATGTCATCTTCTCCTTGGCCAGCAAAGTGGTAGATGAAAGTGTTATAGTTAAAGAAGTTCTTGTGCAACTTTTGGACTTCTTCTTTTGGGGCTTCTTGGTTTTTCTTCTTTAGGGCTTCAACGACACGTTATTCAAATAATGCTTTAAGGTCTAAGTTCAATTGATACCTAGGAAGGACGACATCAACTAGAAGACCAGATGGAGAAGTACCAAGGACAATTGATATGTCGAGCATGGTTGGGCTAATAGGGTCGAGAGGGAGTACCATGGTGTTGGTGGCCGAGCACCAAAAACTCAAGGCTGCTATGAGAAGCTCCCGGTCTATAACAATCTCAATTGTCGAGAGCTTGATAGGATCATAAATACCAAGAGTTTTCCATTATGTGCTAAAGAACTTCTCCATTCGTTCCACCCAAGCTACCCAGGATGCAGTGGGCCAAGATCCTTGAGGCCTGGCCGAATCCCACTTCGACCAATCATACCCCTAGCGCAAGGGTTTTAAGCAGTTGGCTTTGAGCATTTCACTAATAGTCTCTAGGACAACGTCTTTGAAAATAGGTCCCAATATCTGGTGGGAAGCAACTGAATCACCTTTAAACCGTAAGGTCTTGATAGCGTTGCAGTCGATGAAGTCTTTGCACTTGGCACACTTCTCAGAAAGCTTGGTGATAAAAGTGTTAGAAGCCATTGTTGAAGAACTCAAGGATTTTTCTGGGTTTGGGATTGGATCTTTCTGGGTTTCGACATCTTCTAAGATATGAGAACGAATGGCAATGAAGATTCAAAAATTTTGAAAGCATAAAGTTTGAATGAAAAAGAGCCGGGTATTTATAGGCATTATGGAAAGAAGAGCAACCGTTGTTTTTTTTTTTTTTTTTTAAATAAGGGGTAGAATCGACTAAAAAATTTGATAATCATAATGGATATTCAGAAGACCCAGGTGAAGGGACCGAGGTTTTCGTGGTTTGAGGATGCATGTTTGCGTGTGATGGCGGATTTAATGGCAAAGAGATGGTTCGATGGTTGCACGTTTTAAGGGTCATTATTAATGACAGACGATTAGGCTCAGGAGTCGCCACGTGGCAGGGTGTCTGACAGAATTAAGATCGTGCAATCGTGCTTCATAAATGCGCTTGGTGTGTGGAATATTTTCATCGTCTTTTAAAGATACCTTTAGGGTTTGATTTCATTTCTTCAAGGTCGAAACTCGGCTAAGGAGTTCTAGGCCGAAGACCTCAGAAGCGAGGGGGAAATATTTAGGCCCAAAATAATATTAGTAGGCCAAACGTAGGTTTATGTTCGGTCCACAGCTCTTCCAAAAATGCTATGGGCCGTCTAGTGGTCATGAGCCGTCCAGTCAGGTCGGCCGAGTCCTATTACAAGAAGGATTGATCTGGATAAGGGTGAATGAGCCGAGTCCTAGGATGATAAGGAGTCTTAATAGAGTGATGTTGAGATTTGAGAAGTGAATGTGGCTGGATAAAGAGTTTGGTTCAAGGTCTTAATGGAGGTAGGATTGGCCGAGACTTGGTTACATTAGGATAAAGAATCCTAATCTGAGTATAGTTCTGGTTCGACCATGATGAGATTAGCTGCTATAAATAAGAATGGGTGCATCATTCTAAGCCCCCACCAATTCAACACACAAACTGCCCTGCGCAAACTCTCGCTCTACGCGAAACCTCTTAACAACCTTGAGATTTTTATTTTCTTTTTGGCCAACACACCTTCAGTTTGGATAAACAGCACTGTGAAGGCATCTGGTGAACATCTTCAGTTTGGATAAACAACATTGTTGCCGTGAATCAGCCGACCGCGAAGCACCCTCAGTTTGGATAAACAACATTGCGTCGAGATCGACTGGTTACCTATCTAAGTCTCGATCGAGAAGGATTTTCGAATCCTTATTGGCAGAGGTCATGTCATTAGCCTTCTAGGCGAAGTGAGGTGTTACAAGTTACTGGGCTCGACACATTGAACGCCGAGTTGTTTTATGATAGGATATTCACAAGTAAGTTTTAGAGTTCGGCATTCTGACGGCTGGACCACATTCACCATCAAGACATACATCTCTTTTAAGTACTTGTATCCGTATAGTTTGGTGCCAGTTCGGCGTGCTTATATTCTTACGAATATAATCACTGTGACCGAACCCGACGCCGACGATCCGTGAACTTCACAAGATTAGCAGCCTTGTCTTCAGGCTCTAGAACCCGAAGGCCGAGACATGTTCTTTCCTCGGCCACAGTAACAAGATTAAGAAGGCAGCAGCACGCCCAACGCCACGCAATACATTCTACTCCCTGGCCGAGCTCGATCGACGAGTTGGCATGCCCTGCACACAACCGAATGACATAGTTAGCTTATTAATTACTCAGCCTATGCGCCACATAGGTTTGGTAGTTTTTAGGGTCAACAAATTTACCCTTAGATTTAACACTGCAACGCAGTATCTGTTTTCTGATTCTGAATTTGCAAGACCGTAGAACTCTGTGCTCTCTCATTTCACTGTCTTTCTCTTAGCAAGCTCCTCTACTTAGCAGGACCAACTTTCCTCTCAGTGATGGCTTGGACCGAAGTTTAATCTTCAATAACATATTTATTCACCGAAGTAATCGAATCAAACCCCATCGTCTCTACCATTTAAAAAAAAAAAATCAAATCGGTGGTTGGCAATCCGAGCTCTATCGCGTTAGGGTTGCAACATATTTGCAGAACTAAATGATAGCTATAATTTCTACAAATAAACACAAGTTTGAATTAAAAAAAAAAAGAAAAGAAAACCTGATCTGTTTGTTCAATACCCACCCCATAATCCATTACGCACCCACCCCATTACCCACGTCCCCAATGCAATCACCATACCCACCCTGCTATGCGTGTAACAAAGTTTGACACGTGTTCAACCATACGAAAGCTTTTCAAAGCTATTTAACCAAAAAAACACTTCAGACTTGAAGAATAAAAAATGGAGGCAGATAAACCCCAATGTCCGTGAGGGGAGGTTGGGTTTGACGGAGGGGAGGCAGATAAATCCATTAAGCAGTTGAATACGACATCACCAAGCTCCCTTGCGCATGGCATGAAGGAAAGGTCAAAGGAATTAAAAATATGATTAATCACAAAATCCTATCTTTAATATATTCCTGATTGAAGATCAACTCAAAAACAAGTAAGGAATCCTTATCACAATCAATCAAGGATATTTACTTCATCATGACAATATATTATCTTCTAATTAATATCTCTGGAATAATTCTTTCCTTATCCATCCTATGGATGACTCACTTTGGCCAATGGGAAGCTGCCACGTGTAGAACAAAACCCTACACCTAGGTTGGCCACCTCCTTATGAATTCCTTATTTCCACCAAGTTTTGGTAAGCTTTTTACTACGCATACAAGCCCTAAATGCTCACTTTTTTTTTCGGAGAAACTAACTTAGGCATCGAAGAAACTAACCTAGGTGGCTTTGGTCCTTGATTGAAGGTGTTAACGCTTGAAAAAGGCTCTCACATTCCCTTTTCCAATTTCCTATTACATATGTCACACCCCAAAAATCAAGATGTGAAATTAAGAGAAATAAATAGAACCAAGTGGTTGTTTAGGTGTCATATCCCAGTCTCGACTCCGCCATAGCACGATATTGTCCATTTTGGGCTTACCATTCCCTCACGGATTTGTTTCTGGGAACTTAGACGAGAACTTCCCAGTGGGTCACCCATCCTAGGACTGCTCTCGCCTGAACTCGCTTAACTTCGGAGTTCCGATGGAATTTGAAGCCAATGAGTTCCCAAAAGGCCTCGTGCTATAGGGAGGGGAGCATGTACATATAAGGCATATCATCCCCTTTCTGTTGGTCGATGTGGGATCTTACAATTCACCCTACTTAAGGGGAACCCGGCGTCCTCGCCGGCACCTCCATACCGAATGGCAGAGTGGCTCTAATACCATTATGTCACATCCCAGTCTCGACTCCGCCGTAGCACGATATTGTCCGCTTTGGGCTTACCATTCCCTTACATATTTATTTGTGAGAACTCAAACGAGAACTTTCCAGTGGGTCACCTATCCTAGGACTGCTCTCGCCCGAACGCGCTTAACTTCGGAGTTTCAATGGAATCCGGAGCCATTGAGTTCTTAAAAGGCCTCGTGCTATGGGGAGGGGAGCATGTACATATAAGGAACACCGACCCCTCTCCGTTGGTTGATGTGGGATCTTACATTAAGAGTGTAAAACAAATATTAACTAAAGATTATGTCAATGAAAAATTGAAACTCAACAAATATATTAAACCAAACTACAAATGTAACTTTAAGAATTAGAGTTAAGGACCTCTTGCTGTAATACAAACTGCAAAAATGATCTATACAGTAAAATTCACTAAAAATAACTCGTCAAATAAAAAAGTATGAAAATTTCCAGATCCAAAGTAGAGCTATAACGCTAACTTGTTTAAAAATTTAATGGGTTTTTGAGTTCGGGAAGTAAAGTAAAATTTAAGTCCAAGACAGTTATGTTGTTGTTTGTTTTAGAGGAAAAAAAAAAAAACTTCAGCAGCCTCGATCACTTTAAAAGTCTTTGGAAATGAAATCGATTCCGTTCTAAGAAAAGTGAAAATAATTAGTAGATAATCAGCCACAAGTTTGAATATAACCAAATTTCATAATAGTTCTCAAAATGTAACAGATCAAGCCTCACAGATTTTAATGAGTTTACCAAAGAAACTTCAAGGCTTCTTACAAGAAAAACATGTTCAGGTCATTTGATGAAAATAAACATGAGCAGAAATTATGAATGTCAAAAGACAAGTGATCAAATGTTACATGGTTCACATTGCCCTGGTAAGTGGAGGCTCATTGTGGCCCATGTCATCTTAATTTACAATGCTACAAAAGGGTCATTTACAGACTAAGACGAACTAGACAAAATATTTTCGCAGCTCACCCAAAAGATATATACGTCAGGACTCCTTTCTACTAGTCCACAATAGAGCTGCAACTCAAAACTCAGGTTGTCAACCTTACACCACCTGAAAATACATTTTTAGAAAACAAGGTGAGCATAAAATGCCCAGTAGGGGTTTTCCGGTAAGTCCATAGTCATTTAAATTCTTGGTGCATGCCGAAAAATGATAAGAGCAATTTAGAAACATTCACATCCACTACTATGTAATTCAACAACGAAAATATGCTCTAAAAATGCTTGGAAATAAACATACAATAGAAAAACCAAAGTTTCAGAGCACTAGTAGCTTTGATAACAACACGGTACACGACACATAGTTCAAAAGCATTTCTTTTGTTTTAAGAACAACGGAGCCATTATCATTTAAAGAAAAATAGCACAACTAATCACAAACATTTTCTTGTATCACTAACAAGTGATTAGCAGATTGAAAAGAATCGTAGTATACCTAGCCAATATACATCACACATATTTATAACATTGATAACTCATTCTCGTAGCCCCTAGATGGAGCTTCCCTTGGGGAACATTGGGTCATTGTGCCCATTATCTAACAATTTCATGGGTCATTGTACCCATTCATACATTTCACAACATTCTCATTGCAGATGTATTATACTACTTTCCATCTACTTTCACAATCAAACATTCATCTCAACATGCTTCAAAATTTCATAACGAGTAAAATAAAAGGCATGCACATAAAAAACACAATCTTGAAAAAACCTTTTTACTTTAAACACACCATAGTTGTAGAAAGAAAATTAAAGTCATTAGAATCAAACCATACTGAAACATCTGCTTCATTTCTTTCACATAGTCGAAAATGGAAAAGCATTTTAGTAAGCTCGAAATGGAGCTAGAACGCCAACAATTCCTCCATCAAACCAAAAGGAAAAAATCCAAATAAAAACCAAATATTTTTTTTATATTAAAACACCCCTACCTCAAAAAAATTTGTTGATGTTCCACTCCCATGGTGTTTGTCGACCTGCTCCGTAGTCACCTGATATCCTTCTCTTCCATATCTATGAGTAAGAAAAATCATTACTCACTGGTTGTACAAAATACCAGACGAACATGTTGGATATAAGTCAACAATCTGTGATAATTTATATATGCTAATAAATAATAAATGCAATAGAAACTAACAAAATATAAACTAGAATATGAATTATAAAACAGACAACTTGAAGATCGAGGCTTGCGTACCGCAATGTCCTTGAAACAGAAATTTCGTCCCTACTCTGTGCTTGTAGTTCTACGGACGTATGCTTCACCAGGATTCAACGATCAAGTTAAAATTCCAGCACCGGAAAATTTAACTTCTGGCGAATTTAGTGTGGTTCTCTCAGTAAGAAGGTTTATGAATGTAGAAGATGAAGTTTATTATTTCTGTGTACTAAATGCTATGCAGATGTATGTATATATAGCATATAGATGCCTGTTTGCAACATGTATGAGAATGGGGTGTGACTGTTGGGAGACATCTCTTCAGAAGGGTGCTTTGCTCTGTGTTCAGAAAGAACTCTCAGACTTCATCTGAAAGGATGAGTCTTTTCATAAAAAAATAATTAATTAATTAAATTCGAATTTAATTAAAAAATAATTAAGTAAATTCGAAAAATAATTAATTAAATAATTTAATTATTAGACAATTAAATATATATTAATTATATATTAATTACCAATTAATTATTACACCCCAAAGCCCAACCCCAAGGGTGAGCCCAATTTTAGTCTCCAGGCCTATTACTCCAATCACTTTCTTTAAAGGACAAAACCTTATAAAGTGATAAAATCTTTTGGGAATGGCCAATGTGGGACAAGGAAATTTCTACTCAAACTACTCAAATTTCCAACAGAACAGACCCTAATTCAAGCTTAATTGGGGGACTTTAATCAAGCACTTAGTGCTCATCCTTAAAACTATAACATGGAAAATGATACTTTCAATTTTCCTACTCCCACCAAATCTAATTCAAAGGTTATCTAACCAAATAGCTAATAAATTTCAATGTAAGAAATAGATACCTCTAATGGAGACGAAGGAATGAATCTTACTAGTCCAAATCTTCACAAGCAAAGGAAAAGAAAACTAAGTTCCTCCTCCTAAAATTTTGGCAAGAGCTAAAAGAGAGGAACCTCTTCATCTCCCTCGGTTGAAGAAGAAAGCAGCAAGAAAGAGGGTTTTCTAGAACAATAAACTTTCCCTTTTTTACTTATTTGTTAACGTAAGCACCAAGATGACAACAAGATGAAATCGTAGACGTATGTTGCTACTTCATGATCCTTTGAGATCGCCATCTTCATAGCCTCAATTCTGACTTCTTTCTTATTGTCTTGGAAGAAGTATGTCATCCCTAGCATGTACAAGGCGTAGGAATTGCCGCACTCCCTACACCATTTCAAGAACTTGGAGACATCTTCCTTATTGGTCCATGAAGTAAGGGGGTTGAAGCCTTCAAATTCCCTAATGTTGACGTGTTCGAATAAGTGGTCGTCTTGAATGATTTGGTTGAACTTCTTGCACACCATCTTTGCTGAAAACAGGTACCGGGACGCAACCTTTATCAGTTTTTGGAGAAGAAGTTCGTCGGGAAGAGATTGTATGGGTGTTGAGGTAGTTTTGGCTTTCTTCATCTTTTGGACAAGAACTTGTGCTTTTGGTTTGAAAATTTTGTGGTTTTGACTTTGTATGGGCGTAGAGATGGTTATGGTTTTAAGAAGTTGTGGTTTTCAAATAAAACACAAACCCTTATGAATATAACTTAAATATATGGTTTGTATCTTTTGGACAATTAGGGGAAGAGATATGACGGTTTGCAACAATTTCACCTTGGAAAGGAATGGTTCTGATACGAACCTTTTTATGGTGAAGTCACAAATATCCCCGTTCAAATACCCCCAACAATCATATCTTTCACAATTAATTAAAAAGTTTTATTTTTTCTTTATTAATTAATTAATCTATTTCACTACAATAATATGTATATTAGTACACCAAAGTTACGGTATACCTTCACACATGATTACACATATTATGAAAACCATGTTTTCATAATCGTATTCCAACACAAATACATGAATTATAAGATCAGTATTCTAGAATAATGGCCAATTGTTGGGTATATATACAAATCCCTGTTAATTATACATACAAAATCATGTTATCATAATCATATTTGAACACAAATACATGAATTATATGTACATTATATGCACATGTTATGCACATGATATGTAACAAACTCCTTGGCCATAGAGTTGCTTATGGATTTCTAAGACACATTAGGATGGTCAATTTTACTCAAATAGGAGAGATGGAGTTTTAAGGTATATATGAAAAATTAGTATTGAATCGATTATATCATAAGAATAAAACTTGTTTACGAGCTTTAATAAAAAAAAATTACCGCATTAAATTAGAATAAAAAATTAAAGTCATGACTCAAAACTATATTACTATGACATTTTCTTTGAACATAATTAGATCTAGGGATTCATTAGATCTTCCTCTAAATTGTATAGAACCAAAAAGGAATAGAATTTTATATGGTAAAACATAAGGCTGGGTTTAGGAAAAAAAAAAACAAAAAAAGATGTAAAACCCATCAAGTTTCGAACCCATGCGTTGTTGAAACTACCAAACTATACTCACTGACATGATGCTTAATATTGTTTATACTTGCACACCATTAATATATATTACAAAAATTGTAGGATGGGCATGGACCAACCTTTCCATCCATGTTGCTTCGCCACTGATCAATTTCCCTAACCTATAGTATTATATTATATGTTGGAAATGAAGTAGGGAGTGTGAGATTTGATAATAGACTAACATATATGTTGAAAATGAAGTAGCCTAGGATTCCTACAACTTTTGTAGGTCACATGCAATAAATCCTCACCACCCAAACACTTTCAACACAATCTCTCTTTTACCCAATGGGTTTTCTTTCACATCAATGATATAGTTGTATAAATAGGCTTCTCACACTTATTTTCCATAACAATTATACCCATACCAAAAAGCGATTCCAATTCTCAAATAGCCAAAACAATTCACAACACCAAATGTCAAAGTTCAGACATGAAACTGAGGGTTCTAACCCCAAGTTCCATGGGTGGTACAACATGGAACCTTCTCCACTTCTAGGATCACCCAAGGCAAATCCTACATTATCGTTTAGCTTTGTCGACTTGGAGACACTGCTGAAAAGTATAGATCAGGTCTATGGGAGACTCAATTATGAGACAGATGCCGTTGAGTATTAGAACCATAAGCTAATGAAGGCAAAAAAAAAGCTTATAGACCTCAACGGTAAAGCCAATGAAGCACTTTACCATGCAAGCAAACAAAAAATGAAGGCTAACACATCTCGAGAAAGGACTCATCCCTAAATTTTAAATTGTAGTAGAAGCGTCCCAGCCATATTGAGTCGTACGAGCGTTCTTAGCAGGGAAAGATTGAAATGAAGGAAGAACAGAACAAGGGGTTGAGGATTTTTGTGAGATAGCCAAGGGAAATGAGCCCTATAAACCACAATGGGATTCTTTGACAATGAAGGAGGTCTCATCGTTTAATAAAATTTAGTATTGGTGATTGTTCGGTGAGCTTTATGCTTAATAGCTATGGTAGACTTAATTTGAAGGCTTAGATGTAATGTAGTTGTGCAATGTATTTGCAAACTATTATATGAAAATAAAAATTAGGACTATATGTATCCTTGTTATCTTTAGCGCCTACCATGTCATAAACTACGTTAATGCGAAAAGTATCAAATATGTAAATACGCACCATATACATGATATGCACACGGAATGCACATTATATGTACATTTCCTGCACATGGTATGCACAAAATTGGAAATTGAGCAACGAGCTACTTTTCACCTTAATACGAAACTTTAATGGCAACCTATTGGTATAGTGATACAATTTAAACATAACTGTTACGTATGAAAGGTTACAGTGATAGTTTGTATAATCTTGTTACTTATATCAACCACTGCTTAACCGTGCATGTGGAAAGCATAATACTCATTGTCGTTAATAACCATGAACATTGTATGCACACCACATGCACATTACGGAAAAAATTTCACAAATTTCTGCAATCCAACACTTCAACCAAAAATGGTTCCATCCCAGTTTTGTAGCATGTCAAAAAGTAAAGTTTATTCCACAACCTATAGGCCCCAAAATGAAATGCAAACCCTAATTTAACTTCTAAGTATTAATTTACCTTACAAACAATCTATTTATTCCATAAGTCATTGATGTAGAAACTTGGAACTAAACACCATACCTTATTATGTTTGCAGAGGCTTCAGTCATCGGAAAAAAATGGAACTTTCGGTCAAAGCAAAAATATGGTACAAACTTCCTATCTTTAAGGATGGAACAATTTGTTGTGTTTGGTTATGGAACAATTACACACATAGCTCTAGATTTGATCTCAAACCCGAAAACCCGGACCTCACTCTTCTCAGCTCTCTCTCGACATCCCTGTGTTTGAAATCAGAGGTATAGGGTCAACCCAAAACCCAGCTCACTCTTTTAACCTCTATGTACTTCCCTATCTTCGAAATCAAGGCTCACACATTTGAGCTCAACCAAAAAACCCAAAGCTCATACCTATTTCTCGACATTCCTTTCTTCCAACCCAGAAAAATGACGTCATCACATGTGAATTTTTACTATTCATATGTGGGTATTTTCGTCATTTCAGTTTTGTGCACATTGGGCATGACTTGTGCATGACAGATTTGTCCTATTTTAGTCATAAGATTAAGAAAATGGATCATTTTTTGAAAATTCCCAAAAAAAATATTTGGATTTATTTATTTATTTTTAACCAAGGGTTAGTCTCAATAGTAAAAGATCTTTTAATGGGCCAAGGACCAATTGGTCCAAACCTCAAATAAGGCAAACTAATTTTACTAACAATGGCCACAACTAATCCACTTTTAATCCACCACTTAAAATTTTTGGGATATTACAACGTAGATTTTCCTACACGTTCCTACACATAGATTTTTTATAAGTTCTTTGAATAGCCTTGGGAAGAAAAATCCAGTGGTTAGAAATTGCAAAACCACAATGAATGAAACACCTTACATTCAAAGATATGGACCAAATGATGGAGACAATAACATGACCCCACATCGCCACTTTTGAGGCTCAACACAACGACTGAAGCTTCACTACCACTGCGTCCATGTTAGCAGTGGCGTCAACCACTGCAATGGCCTAAGTTGTGACCCCAGGCTGAGTTCTAGACATCGCTACTGCAGCAGTCCAAGCCCAGGCCTAGGCACTTGCAGTAGCAGTAATCAAAGCCTATGAAGTGGCCCAGCTTCTAGAAGCCCCAACGCATCTCCAATGGGCACGCAGCCCAGTCCGTGGGCTAGTAGCACCCAAAGTTGCTTAACATGCATATGCCCAAGCCTAGCGTGAGCCAAGCGCGCTCTAAGGCTATGCGGGTTGACCCACTCCTCAACCCAAGCTCCAACCTGCACTAGTAGCCCGACCACATCTTCAGACTGGTTCAACTAACCTAGCTCCAGGTTCCAGACTGGCTCCGACCCAGGCCAGATAGACCATCAGATCGACGATTGAATTGAGAGTATTTTTCCTTGTTTTTTTCGTAGATTTGACCCATCTCGGCTCAAATTTTACATTTGGGTCCATTACACTTCCACTACCTACGAAGACACCTACCATCCGAGCACTTCCACTTTAAATGATGATCAACACCAGTTTCGGTAAGTCGTTGATTTGGCAGACGCCTTCACCCATTAAACAACCATGGTGAGCCAGCTCTTGGGGCACAACGAAATGCAATGCACCCCTGACGAAATATCTGTGGGACCATGATTTTTTAAGGCCAGAGTAAGGCTGATTCGAATACAATTACCTCAGAAGTTTGATTATGGACTCACAAGCTCTGGCGAAGTTGTATTAGACAGACTAACGGTGTCATGATCACCCTATCCTGTCTCAATAGGCGGAGTCGATGACTATGCTTGTTTCGCAAGATACATAATCTGATCCAAATATGGACAAAATCAGATCCTTTAAGTTTTGGAGTTCCTAAAACCTAGGAATTGGCGTACTTCGCAAGTTATCATAACTCCTAAGAGGGTGCAATATCTACTTATAGGTATTCTCCCAGCTTAGAACTAGGATTCTATCCTAAAAAAGTCTCTCTAGCCACATTATAAGTACACCCATCTAGGATTCATTTATGGTAACACAATCTAGACACTTGAATTATACCACTCTTGAGTCTGAAATCATTACTAACTTGACTGTCGAAGAGCCTTTGGCCGGCATACCCCCTGGTCTTAGGCTTTCTCATGGTTGTTTACTGTTTGCAAGTTGCTTGAGTATGTACCAACAACCACTCATGGAGGTGTGCAGATTCGGTTCTAATAGCGGGTGCTTTTATTGAGAGATAACTCCTATTCCTCTCAGCTAGATCACTTTACCAACTGACATGTATGCCAAAGAAAGCTCGGTTAACCCCACCAGTGGGGATAATCCACTTTCTGAGTCATCCATTATTCTTGGAATTTGGGGCATCATTTATCTTGACGAGCAGGACATCATCTACCTTATGCCTTTTATGAGGTGGAGAATCACCACGAGTAGGCAAAATGACCACTTCACTTCGAATTTGATAGCAAGTTCATTATTTCTTGCTTTTGTCAGAAGGCATTGCAGATTCACGAGAAGCCCCATTTTGTGGCGCAGGTGACACCAAAGTTTTGCCTTTCACTTATTCGGCAGGGGGTAGACCACTCGGTTGATACCTCGGAGGGCTCAACAACAAACGTCACTCTTTCTATTCGGCAAGAATGGTTAGTGCACACCGAACCCTTTGACATGCTCGATTGATAATGATTTTCTTCATGATCGACTCCCCTAACAAAAAAAAAAACACACACACATTTCAGTTAGCATGGGGGCACTTAGAAGCGGAACATCTTTATTCCAGAAAAAAAACATCTAAGAAAGAATGCTTATTAGAGCAGGGCACTGCGGGATTTACATATCATAATTCTCAGCTTTCCAACTATTGTTGATCTCAAACGTTGGGCACTTGACTTGGCTCGCTTAACAACTTGATCTTTATATCCTAAAATGCGATAGGACCCAATACGCCTTATCTAAAAATCAAAGGACTCCTGGAAGGTTGACTCCACCCTGAAGAACTCACTCAAGTTGGAAAAGCACATCATTGCTCTATATCCATTCGATGCCAACTGGGCGGGAATACTAAAACCGAGTGTTGAGAAACTTAAACCCTCAAGATATATAGAATGGGTGAAATTTAACCGAATGTGTCTCGAGGTTATTCTCATTCACGCACCATTCAAGGTAAGAATAGTCACCGACCAACTTAGCTTTGACTCCTTGAGGAAAAACGAAAATGTTATGTTGCCCCAAATCACGATACCTCTTAACAGTATCTGATTCGGCAAAGAAAGAACAAAAAGGTTCACAAATGTGAGCGAGCCGCCTCGCTTGTACAAAAGAACTTTAGAAGACTCATATTGAACTGTGGATTTCATTGAAGAATACATGATTCACCTATCAAAGAAAAGAAGGACGAAGATTAAGAATTATAAAATAGAAAGCACCGGCCCAAGCCTCGACATCAATAGCCGAACAATTCCTAGTCAAGTCAAGCCGACCCAAGTGGAGACACCCAGCTGCCAGCACCGTAACCAAGCACACTTGCGTGCACTAACAACTGTAGCGCCAAAGGTTTTTCGGCAATTTCTTATTTTTCCAACATCAACGCGGAGTTTAATTTTTTATGCTCACCAAAAAAATAAGAAAATGATTGCTCTTTGTTCCCAATGAATGCTTACTTTAATATCTGTGATGCGAAAGAAAAGTGTCACATTCATTGTAGGAATTTTGAAGGAAGTAAATCTCCCAAGCCAATTTTGAGATTAAGGAAGAAGATTGTTTTCCCATTCAACTTTGAAGATTGTTTTCCTTTTCCACCTTGAACATCAATTTCCTATTTGATTTTGAAGAGCAATATTAATTGGGAGATTACAAACTATAACTTTTTCGGCTTCCTGCGTCTACCCTAAAAAGTAGGGGCATTTATGGAACGTAAAATATCCCGACTACGGGAACACACTACGTGCATAGCTTATCAAATATGACTATTCTTCCCTTGACGAAATACGCAAATTATTAGTCGAACTCTAATGGGTTAACGGGCCACATTCTCTACTAAGGCCCTAGGAGCCCAAAATCAATAGGGCGTCGGGCCCAATTCATTGCAAATAGTCCAAGTCAATCGTCACACTACCTGGGCAACCCTGATATATAATGGGCTTGCTTATCAACCTCTTAGCATGGCAAGACTCTTTGAAGCATATTCTAAGAATCTCATAGGAATATTCCTCCATTAGTATGCAGACTGGGTAACATTATGTTAAAATGTTCAACGAATCTGGATGCTAGGATTAACTCCTTTGTTCTTTATAGATAGCCAAGGTCATCCGCTTTATTCCGGTAATTAAGAACTCTCACAATATTTTTATTGTTTCCTATAATCTTTCTTACTTAGGCATCATAGGCCATTTGGCTAACACTACACATGTGTATATCTAACTTCGTTTGTCTCTTTTCTTTATGTGGGTAGATTTTCGTCAATTCAATCCCGGGAGAAAATTTACTCTCGCATGTTTCTTAAAATAATTTGTGAAGTCGCCTCTTGAGTTCTAAATGACATAGGGCCTAATGCTTCTGGATACGGGACAAGTTGGCCAATCTATCATTGTTGCAGCACGCAATAATAGAGAAAACACTATTTTTGTAATGGAGGTTCTCGTTCTTCGTGATGCTTTAAAGTTCGCGGAGTCCAAAAGGTTTAGTCGTATTTTGTGGAAGGGGACTCTGAACTTATTAATTGAGTTATAAATGTTGTACACTAGAAAAATCATGCCATTATTGAAGACATGAAGTAGCTTGCGGGTTTCTTTTCAACTATCTCTTAGAAGCATGTCTTTAAGGAGACAAACTTTTTTAGCAGACGTTACTACTAGTATTGACTTGTCTAGCCATGACACTTGAATTTGAAAATGGTGCTTGCTCTCTGAAGCAAGATTGAATTTTGTTTTACTTATACAGGGCCGATCCTGAGATTTTGGAGGCCCTGTGCAAGACTTTAACGAAGGCCCTTAAATTGTATAGAATTTTCATTGCTATGTTTTCTTTTACATTTTAATTTTTATGATTATGAATGAATTGAGATTAAAAAACAAAAACAAATTTAGGTGTGGTGGACCGGTGGTTAGGTACTTATTTGCATCCCTATGTTTTTGAGTTCGAAACTCCTAATTTATAAAAAAAAAAAAAAAAAATTAAAAAAAAAAAAAAAAAAAATATATATATATATATATATATATATATATATATATATATATATATAAGAGAGAGAGAATAAACCCCTTAAAAGGTCTAACATTATAGTTGCTATATTTTCTTTTACATTTTTAATCATAAAAAATAATAATGTAAAGGAAAAAAAAAATTCTTAGTGTGGTAGCTAGGTGCCTATTTGCCTCCCCTAAGTTTTTGGGTTTAAAACACCATGCTTTTAAATACCAAAAAAAATTAAAATAAACACAAACAAAACCATGCTTTTAGATACCAAAATAATTAAAAATAAAACACACAAAAAAACTAACTCTGGGAAGACTCGAACCCAGCTCCTAGGTTAAGGATAATACGCTCAAGATAATTGCACTGAGAGAACAATTGATTATATCTTTGCATGTTTAAATTTATATATGAAATATATAGGTAAAGTAAAATCTTTAATCGGGGCCTTCCGAATTTGGGGATCCTGTACGGTGGCACCACTTGCATACCCTCAAGGCTAGCACTGTACTTATATTAGTACTGGTTACAAATTGTAATTGTGGATTTTCGTTATGAAGTTTTGGGTTTTTTGTTGAAATAATCAGTTTAATATGTCGTCAACATCTTATCGTTGTGTTATTGATATATAATTAATATGCTATCAATATTTAATTTTGAACAATCTAAAAATAAGGACTAGAATTAAATCATTTCAGCCAAAAGTTTTTTTTTTGGTTAAAAAAGAAAAAGTATCGTAGTGGAAGGATAAACTAGCAAAAGAAACAAGGAATAAGGGGATTTAGCCAAGTTGCTGAATATTTTGTTCAATTGTAATGGGTTGATCACGAAACTACTAAAACTCAAGAAACCACAAAATTCCCCACAATTATTATTTTTTTTTGTCAAAGAAATGGAGGACAATTCTAACCCTTTTTCTTTCCTCTTCTTTTATCCGTTCTTATTTGAACGGTCACGATTAAATCACGTCAATATTTTATATTATTCTTTTATAGAAAGAAGGCGAGAATAGGAAATGAAAGAATTTTACTCACAAAAAAATTCCTCACAAATTCAAAACTTCCTTTTCCTTCATCCCCACTCTCTGCCAGAGTAAGATTATTTCCTTTTATTTCTCTCTTATTTCCTCCTCTAATCACACTTTCTTTTTTATCTTTTTTTTTTTATAAAAATTTAAAATAAGATGTTAACGCATATTAATTATATTAAATTAAAAAAAAGAGAATAGAAGAAAGAAAAAGAGAAAATCATACTATGAAGTCTCGATTCTCCCACCAATGTCCGTCCAGGAAGATGACGATGATGATGTAATACCCAATAAGACAGACCAACCGAATGCCATGGTGGGCGCCACCGCTCCACTTCGTTGCCCATTCCTTCATGGTCCCCGCATTCCCCACCCCACGTTCTCTTCTCCATTGTACGCTTGTTAATTAAAAGGCAGTCTATCCCACGTGTGTAGTAGTCGTGTTATTCTACATCGTCATATCCTAGCCCCACGTCGATCCTAATCATCCTTACTCCTACTCACCCAACGGCTGTGATTGGCAGATTGCAATAGTGTACATACAGCTGCAACCTGCAAGAGCCGATTCACCGTTACGAGCATCTCATTTTATTAATCCAATGTCATCTAATAATAATATTATTAGTTTTTTTACATGCGCTTATGTGCATATAAAAGTTATTTTTTCAATAAAGAAACGCACATATAAAATTCTAATTTTTTTTTTTACACATTTGCGCTAAGGGATGTGATATCTACACATGATTTTTACTTCTCATACACATTTTTAATTTTCAACCGTCAGATCGGATGAAATGAAGAAGATCAATAGACATAAATTAACAAGAGATGTGTGAGAAATAAAAAAAAAAGTGTGGATAGCATTGCACCAAATGTAGACAAGAAATTTACCGAATTATATCACGAAGAGCTTTACTTTGAAAGAATATCAGGCAAACAGCCAAGAACCAAGTACTAGAGAATATTTTTTATTTTTTATTTTATTAAAAATATACAAAATTCAGAGTAAAGTAAAGTGGCTGACATCAGCGTACCTTTGACTACTTACTCTCTTTCTTCATTTCTCTCTGTTGTCCTGTTTAATCCCACTCCTCTTTTGTCTTGTCCATCCTCCCTTTCTCTGTCTGTCCCAACAATTCCGAAAGAATCGAATACAGAGACAGCGACAGAGACACAGATGGTGAGGGACGATAACCCATACATCCCGGTGCTCAGCATCTTCCGGTGCCCGATATCGCTGGACGTGATGGAATCCCCTGTGAGCCTCTGCACCGGCGTCACCTACGACCGCTCCAGCATCCAGCGCTGGCTCGACGACGGCAACAACACCTGCCCCGCCACCATGCAACTCCTCCACACCAAAGACCTGCTCCCCAATCGCACCTTGCAACGCCTCATCCGTATCTGGTCCGACTCCCTCCACCTCCCCCCACGCAACTCCATCTCCTCCTCGCCACCCTCTTCCCCCCTCCAACAACCACCGCCCAAGGACCACCTCCGCCACCTGATACACCACATGGACACCGACCCCCTCGATTCCCTTTCCAAGATTGTCAGGTTCGCCAGAGAGTCCGACGACAATCGCAAATTCCTCGCCGAAAGCGCCGGCTTCATCCTAGTCCTCGTCGAATATCTCGGGGGCAGCGGTAATGCCGAAGATAAAAACATCGATGTCCTCGAACAAGTCGTGATGATCATTGATTTGGTGAAGGACGAAATCCAAGACCGGGAGGAGCTGTCGAGATGGATGTTGAAAAAGACCGGCCGCGATTGCTTGGCGTCGCTGCTCCTCATTGCACAACATGGACACGTGAATTCTCGAATCGCATCGGCTGGGGTTTTGGAATTAATCTCGGTAAACGCCGAGGCCAAGATCCTGATCGCCGAGAAAGATGGGTTTTTACACCAACTGCTGAAATCCACGGCTCGGGAGAAGGATCCGACGGTCATCGAAGCGAGTCTCTCGTGCTTAATCGCCCTGTCGACGCCGAAGCGCGTGAAGATTATATTGGTCTATTCGGGAGCAGTGAAACAGCTGTCCAAGTTGCTGTGGGACCCCAATTCCACGATGGCGACGGTGGAGAAGGCGTTGAAGGTGCTGGAAACGGTGTCGTCGGTGAAGGAAGGGCGGGCGAAGATATGCGGGGACGGGAAGTGCGTGTCGGGGATCATGCAGAGGCTGCTAAAGGTGTCGAGTGCGGCGACGGAGCAAGCGGTGACGATACTGTGGAGCGTGTGCTATTTGTTTAAGGAGAGGGCGGCGCAAGAGGCGGTGGGGAGGGCGAATGGGTTGACCAAGATATTGCTGCTGATGCAAAGTAATTGCTCGCCGGCAGTTCGGCAAATGTGTGCCGATTTGCTCAAGATATTTCGTGTGAATTCGAAATCGGTTATTTCTTGTTATGATACTAAGACCACTCATATCATGCCCTTCTGAGATTTGAGAGACGAAATGATATTGTAAATGACACAAATTTTGGTAGTCCAATACAAAGGAGAAATTAATTTTATTTTTAGATTTTATTCTTTTTATTTTTTTATTTATGGATTGCTTCACCTATTTCAAATTCTGAAAGGTACCGTTTGGTACGCAGACAGGACGGGACGAAACTGATGTTATGTGTTATGTTTGGTATGCAATGAGATTGTTGTTCAGTTCTGCACTTGGTAAGCGCATGGACGGAATGGAACCAAAAGGTAAATGACTAAATTATCCATGTTCCGTCTGTTATTTGGTACATCGTTTATGTGTGGTACGGGACGGGACATTTATTTTTTTATTTTTATTTTTTAACTTTTTCATATTTGAACACATATATACTTATTCATTATTTGTTTTTCTCCCATGAGCTAACTTTATAATGAGATAAGCATTTCTACAATTCTAGTAGAAGCAAGCATGCGCATAATTGCTTCCTAGAAAGGCAGTCCCAAGAGAGGTGAACAACCAAGTTAAACATGTTCCAAATTATAGCATAAATCACGGATACAACAATGGAAAACATAGATATTTTGATTGGATTCATTTCGTTTGGCAGAATATGCTGCTTCAAAAGCGACACTAGATAGTAAAAGTGAAAACGAGTAATAAAAACTGAAAATTTACTCGAGGAATTGTAGTAAAATGGCAAAATCAAACAAATTGGTAGAACTTCATGTCGTCTAAGATGACTAGATTAGTAAAATTCTGAATAAAATTCAACAGTACCAAATCGAAAACAAAAGTAGCATCCTGAATAAAATTTCTCCCAAAATTCTAAAGACTAGCATATAGGAAACACACCTAGCAAAATATTTCTTGAACTTGTTAGGCAGATAGTGACGAGTCTTCTTGTTTGACCCATAGCCAATGTTAGGCATCAATGCACATCCTTTGAACTTTCGCCTGACACGTGAATCAATACCCTTGGGGCTTCTCCAACTTTTCTGCCATAAGCAACATGCATTAAAACAGAACAACTTAATGCTAAGGCTACAGGAAGCGGAGATGCACAGAGAAATATGCATCCTCGAGTTAGTTAATCAGGTCACAAATGAAAGAAAATCAATATATCTCAGAAATAAGACATTGAACCACATGATCACCCTACATGCATCGACTATACAGACACATGGAGACAAGGGTAGAATCATGGATGCTTAACAGGCAACACTATCTACCCTAAGCAGAGAACATTAACATTTTCATTGCTGATCAGGAAAAGATGCACAATGAATTCATCGCCTCTCTACAAGTCATTTTTGATCTTTCTCACATTCTAATTCAATTTTCAGCCATTGAGATATAGAAATCTCAAACTACAAACAAAACTATGAATCATTCCACAACTGCAATGAACACGTCCCATGATTCAAGGTTGTGAAGAGCACTTGACCACTGCAATGCCCAACATCATTAAAGCGATACAGAACCAGCATTATAAAAACAGTTTGACACCTCCCATTCAAGATTTAAGTTTAAATGTCAACTTTATTGGACCCAAATCACTACAAACAAAGACAACTGTAGTAACTAGTACTTCACACCATTAACTAGCAGATCTCACAATTAAGTGAATTAACCCCAATTTACCCATAACTTAATAGGTTATGAATTTATTAATCCCACTCAAATAGCCCATTAAAAATTCATACCAAAACAGAAAATTTCTAATACATTAGTGCTGAAATCCCCACATAAATGTAATGATTCAAAAAATTAAATAAATATGAACAGAAATGAAATGAGCCAGAGATTCATACCTTGACGCAGTGCTTCCAGTCACTCTGAGGCCTCTTGAAGTGTGTCTTGCACTTCTTCACAATTGCAAGGGGACGCCATTTTTCCTGTCACTAAAAAAACAACAGCAAAATCACGCGTTCAGTAAAATTAAATTTGGGGAAAAAACCCATCTAACCATTGTTGCGAATACTAGGTTAGAAAATCTTGGATTTTTGGAAACGGAGGAAGATCAGAGATTAGGGTTTCTAACCTGACTGAGATGAAGAGCAGTATGGCGCTATGAGTCGAGGGAGAGGCACAAATAGAACTAGGGTTTCAAGTGAGGGAATATATATGGAATAGTTGTAATCTGCTGCATCGGGTCCGCATTGTAAGATTATTTTTGTTTTTGGAGTCGAGGGAGAGGCACATAAAAATTTCAACCGAAATGCAAAACAATGAAACAAAATGAGCATAAAAAAATTGAATCAGAAAGATTCATCGATTAAAATAAAAAACTGAGATTCAACAAGCTATGAATCGCATACCTGGGTTAATCTGCGTAGCGATAGTAGTGGCTTCGTGCTGATGCGTGTTGGTTGGGTGCAGTCACCGGCTACGGGAGAGGATGAAGAGAGGATGAGGATGAGGAAGAAGGATGACGGGAAGAGAAAGGCCGCAGCAGAGATGGTTAGGGTTTGTTTTATGATTTGGATGGTGTAAATATTGAAAAAGATAAGGGGCAATTTTGTCTTAAAATGTTAAAAATTTGTGTTCCACGGATATGGAACCAGTCGTTCCAGGAGGGAAGGTGGAACGAAAAATCAGCCAAATTTCTTCCTGTGGGACAACGCGTTCCACTGTTTTTGGGCGCACCAAACATGGGACGGAATGCCTCGTCCGACTGCGTTCCGTCCCGTACCACATACCAAACGGTACCAAAAGGAACAAGGGGTTTATCTCAATCCATTTGGTAGGAAGTAGTATGAGCTAGAGTTTATTGATGAGAATGGCTGAAGTTTGTGAAGGAGAATCGACCCGGTTATGTTTGTAGGTGGATCTTTCACGTGGAGTAATGGACTACTCAATTCAATTACGTGGATGTAGTCACTAAGCTTGTGGTCTGGGCTAGGTTGCCCAGGTCTATGTGCAATACAAAGAGGAGGGCATCACTAGAGATATTACTCAACCTTTTGGGAGAGTGATCAAAGTGGATGAGATTACATTGGGTTCGGATGGGCTGTTTCTCAAGGTGTTGCTTGAGGTGGACCTTAGGTTTCCATTGAAAAGGGTTTTAATAGTTAACGAGGATGAAGATAATCCTATTCTAGTGAGAGGTGAAAAATTGTTCAATGTTTGTTTTACTACGGCATGAGAAGATTGGAGGGTCATGTTTGCCCTGAAGAAGATGCTGATGATGGCTGTTCCATCATTGACAAGGTATTTGAGGATGAGCCTTTGTTTTATCATGAGGATACTCTGGTCGATTATGTCATCAAGTTCAGTTTGCGTAAGGATGTTATGCTTTTGTTCCCGAGTGCTGTGAATATGAAGGAGGATGAGGGTCTTGAAAATGAAGATATGGGTCACGGGATTGAAGAGGAAGGTCCTGATGAGGAAGGGTGAACTACTGTAATTCTTAAAAGGCACTCAATCAGAGGGCATCCACGACATAGTTGGGATAAGGTCACTTAACTATGAGGCATGTGATGTGAATGCACAACAAGAGATCTTTAACGTTCAAACCATTGAGGGAGAATATTCTAGGATATGATTAAGAATCTCTGGCTAGAGTATGAATGAGATTTATGAAGTTGTTCCAAATCACATTCAATGTAATCATATAAGTAAGAGAATCACATTGGATAGTAAACATGAATAAACTATCAAACCAAACAATGTGATCAAGAGTATTGTATTAGAGAAAGACCGTATTGCATTGTAATCCCAAATTGAATAGGTTCTCCAACCTCTTTTGATTAGCTTGGGTAGCTATGACATACTGCTAGGTGTCACTAATGGCTTGTGAAAGTCCTAAAGGTGTATAATCACTAAAGGGAGAATTGAAAGTAAGTTTCAATTCACAATCATTTAGTAAGAGTTCTAATCGCCCACTACCTCGCTAAAAGGAACCTAGCGGATCACACATCGTGTAAGCTATTTTTGTGTGTTTTCAGGTTCAAATGACAAAGTTGGCAAGAAAGTGCAATTTGGAGCAATTTGGAGTAGTTTTGGGCCAATAATGGATAGCACATTGATAGGAGCATATTTATGCGACTTATTTAGCTTGTTTCTTGGCATTTATGTTGTTAGTTCGTAGTTATTTTAGTATTTTAAGCTATTTTCGTGTATTTGTAGGTCCAAAGGGTTAATGTGGCAAAGAAGTGCATTTTGGAGCATTTTGGAGCATTTTTGGGTATGGAATGGATAGCATATGCTTGGAGCAAAAGGAATGGATGAAATTTGAAGTTTGTGCATCATCCTCTCCCTATAAATAACCATTTTAGCACACTCATTTCACCCAACACATTTACCTACCACTACATCCACTCATTTCACCCAACACATCCACTCATTACAACCACCCAACACATTCACCTACCACTACATCTGCTCATTTCACCCAACACATCCATTCACCTACCACTACATCCACTCATTTAACCTAACACATCCACTCATTACAACCACTCAACACATTCACTTACCACTACATCCACTCATTTCAACCACCCAACACATTCACCTACCACTACATCCACTCATTACCACCACCCACTACATCCTCTCCCTAGCCTATAAATACATCCATCCACCTTTCACCATAGGGAGAGATATCAATCCAAAACACACACACACATCATCTACACAATTCTCCACTCTTTGCTGCATTCAATACAACCTTCATCCAAACACATCCATTCATCTTCACATCCATTCCTCCATACAAACAAACCTTCAAACACTTACCAACACCTTGTGCCGTAGCAAAGGAAGGGAAGGAAAGTGCTTGGATGTGCTTGTTGTCCAACATGGATCATTGGAGCGTTTAGGTGTTTTCTTTCTTTTGTTTCCAATGTTTAAATTCATTTTCTTTTGTTTTGTTGTGAATATGAGTGGCTAAACCCCTCTTGGCTAGGGGTGATTTCAAAGCCATGATTATGTGTGTAATATGATTTGATAAATTCCAGTTATGAACTCTTGAATCGTAAATGCAATTGGCTTAACTATTTGATTGATAACTTATTTGTATTTGTTGATTAAGGGTCGACACTTAATTGGCATGCATAAATCCGATGCTAGAATATAAGAAAGTTTCACATAATCGTTACAAACTTATATTCATAGTGGAGGTCGCTTATTAACGATCGCGTTAAGTTTAATTCTAGCATGAGTAACATGATGTCATAGTTGCAAGTGCTTTGTCAATGCTTATGATTTTCATTATATGTAATGATCTTTGAATGTATCTCTATTATGATGTCATGTAGGGAACTTTAGAAGAATGTTTTGGGTTGTCGAATGATGTCATCCAATCCAATAAAACAAGGAAAATCTGAGAGTTAACTAGTGATGTCACGGTTAATTTGGAGCATTGTCGTTCATAATTCAATGAAGTAGTAACTGGAAATCGAGTTATTTGCATACATGTCATGTGTGGAGAAAAAGCCTCTAGCTATCCCATCCATCATCTTATTTCTCACATTTGTTTTACAATCTGTCTAATTTTTAATACTTATTTGTTTGTTTCAACTTTATCCAAATCAAAACCCCCTTGTAGTTTCTTGTTTCAAAGTGTTTCAAATATGTTTTTGTTGTGTTCTTAAGTGTTTTGATTCAAGTAAAAGTCAATTTTCGTCCAAAGTCATTCTTAGTGTCTAGTTTAAGTTTATTTGGTTGTTTTAAGCTGTTTTGAGTATTTTAAGTTTGCTTTGAGTCTTGTGAGTCTTGTTAAGTGTTTTTAAATTTAGTTTTATGTTTTTGAGTCAATTTAGAGGTTATTAGCAAGGCCTCCTAATCCCCGGTCCAGAACGATCCCTACTTATACTTGTACTACAATTGTCAAAAGAGAGTTAAATTTGTGTGTTAAGATAATTTTCGCAACAAGTTTTTGGCGTCGTTGCTGGGGACTAGCAACTTTGCTAATCCCTTGTTATTTCTTTTTGTTTATTTTCGTGTCTTTTGTTTTTAGTTACTGACTTTGTTTCTGTTTGTGTTTTTTTTTTTTTTTTTTTGGTTTTACTTTTGATATTTGATTTAGTTTTGTTTCCTTGATTTCAGGTACTAGAGAAGTAAGACATGGATTTTGCTACCATTCAAGCTCAATTGGCGGAACTTACTTCTCAATTGTCACTATATGTCGAAAGGACCACAATGCAAAGTGTCCTTACATGTGGTGTGTCCTATGGGCAAGGATATCCAACTCAGCAATATTCTCAATTCGTTGCGAATGAAGATGCTTGGGGTTATCAAGGTCATAGCCAATCATGGGACAACATGTTTTCGAACGCTTACAATTCGGATTGGAGAGATTATTCAGATTACATAGAACCTCAACAATTCCAACAAGATGGATATTGGCAGCAAGAAGAGGAGTTCCATTCAAGACCTATACAGCCATCACAACCTCATATACAATATGCTCAATCAAACTCAAGTTCATCAATAGATTATGATCGAATTTTTGATGAAATAAATTCTTTGGTGCAGGGCTCACAAAATCAAACCAAGGAGGCTCAATAAGATGGATATTGGCAGCAATATGAGGAGTTTTATTTAACACCTATGCAGCCACCACAACTTCCCCTACAACAATTCCAATCAAAGGAATGTATTTCAGTCACTCTAGGGCCTCTTGAAGTGCGTCTTGCACTTCTTCACAATTGTAAGGGGACGCCATTTTTCCTATCATTAAAAAAAACAACAGAAAAATCACGCGTTCAGTAAAATTAAATTTGGGGAAAAAACCCATCTAACCATTGTTGCAAATACTAGGTTAGAAAATCTTGGATTTTTGGGAACGGAGGAAGATCAGAGATTAGGGTTTCTAACCCGACTGAGACGAAGAGCAGTATGGAGCTTTGAGTCAAGGGAAAGGCACAAATAGAACTAGGGTTTCAAGTGAGGGAATATATATGGAATAGTTGTAATCTGCTGCATCGGGTCCGCACCGTAAGATTATTTTTGTTTTTGGAGTCGAGGGAGAGGCACATAAAACTTTCAACCGAAATGAAAAACAATGAAACAAAATGAGCATACAAAATTGAATCATAAAAGATTCATCGATTAAAATAAAAAACTGAGATTCAACAAGCTATGAATCGCATACCTGGGTTAATCTGCAGCACGATAGTAGTGGCTTCGTGCTGATGCTTGTTGGTTGGGTGCAGTCCCCGGCTACGGGAGAGGATGAGGAGAGGATGAGGATGAGGAAGAAGGATGACGGGAAGAGAAAGGCAGCAGCAGAGATGGTTAGGGTTTGTTTTATGATTTGGATGGTGTATATATTGAAAAAGATAAGGGGCAAATTTGTCTTAAAATGTTAAAAATTTATGTTCCACGGATGTGTAACTAGTCGTTCCAGGAGGGAAGGTAGAACGAAAAATCAGCCAAATTTCTTCATGTGGGACAACGTGTTCCATTGTTTTTGGGCGCACCAAACATGGGACGGAATGCCTCGTCCCACTGCGTTCCGTCCAGTACCACATACCAAACGGTACCAAAAGGAACAAGGGGTTTATTTCGATCCCTTTGGTAGGAAGTGGTATAAACTGGAGTTCATTGATGAGGATGGCTGAAGTTTGTGAAGGAGAATCGACCCGGTTATGTTTGTAGGCGGATCTTTCACATGGAGTAATGGACTACTCAATTCAATTACGTGGATATAGTCACTAAGCTTGTGGTCTGGGCTAGGTTGCCCAGGTCTATGTGCAATACAAAGAGGAGGGCATCACTAGAGATATTACTCAACCTATTAGGAGAGTGATCAAAGTGGATGAGATTACATTGGGTTCAGACGGGCTGCTTCTCAAGGTGTTGCTTGAGGTGGACCTTAGGTTTCCATTGAAAAGGGTTTTAATAGTTAACAAGCATAAAGATAATCCTATTCTAGTGAGAGGTGAAAAATTGTTCGATGTTTGTTTTACTACGGCATGAGAAGATTGGAGGGTCATGTTTGCCCTGTGGAAGATGCTGATGATGGCTGTTCCATCATTGACAAGGTATTTGAGGATGAACCTTTGTTTTATCATGAGGATACTCTGGTCGATGATGTCATCAAGTTCAGTTTGCGTAAGGATGTTATGCTTTTGTTCCTGAGTGCTGTGAATATGGAGGAGGATGAGGGTCTTGAAAATGAAGATATGGGTCACAGGATTGAAAAGGAAGGTCCTGATGAGGAAGGGAGGACTACTGTAATTCTTAAAAGGCACTCCATCAAAGGGTATCCACGGCATAGTTGGGATAAGGTCACTTAACTATGAGGCATGTGAATGCACAACAAGAGATCTTTAACGTTCAAACTATTGAGGGAGAATATTCTAGGATATGATTAAGAATCTCTGGCCAGAGTATGAATGAGATTTATGAAGTTGTTCCAAATCTGTTTGGACCCAATTTTACACCATCGACCCAAGCGATTGAGGCCGTTAAGTGAACATGGTTCCCGACCGTTAGATGGAGAAGTGAGGATAATTTTGTTATTAAAGGATAATGTTATGGTTTTTTTTATCATAATATTTATTTTTTAATAATGGTTTATCTCGACATTTTCTTATGAAAATAATTATCTCCAAACAAGCAATATAGTTCGAATAGACTTGGAATTCTTGTTATCAGATTGGAGGAGCATGATGGGTGTGACTAGAATTGTCGAGGTGCATGATCTTCTTCTATGTGCGGGATAATACCAAGATGAAATCCCTGATAACCACCAAAAATATTGGAGCCACACGTATCCTAGATTGAGATAATTGTTGGCATAAGAATTATATGCTAATAATTAGCATAGTCTTTAGGGGATAAACACGCATGCATTGATGGTTTGATTCCATCAAATCATACGACCAAGATGATGTGGAGATTTTGATGCAAATTGATGGTTTGATTCCATCAAATCCTACGGCCAATGATGTGGGGATTTTGAATAAAGCATGGTTTGATTCGGTTGGATAACCGCGTACAATTATGATGGTTCTGATCCCATCAAATTGGTATTGACGTAATTTAAGATAAGGACTAGTGGAAGATTAATCTGCACAAGTCATGCCAAAGGTCAAATACAATTCTTTGGAGATTAAGCCACGTCAAGCATGCATGTCTCTATAAATAGGTGTGAATGTGCAACGTTCAAGGGCCCTCCAATTCAACACACAACTGCCCTGCGCAAACTCTCTCAACAACTTTAAGATTTTTATTTTCTCTTTTCGCTGACACATCTTCCGTTGGCATCAACAACACTGTGAAAGCAACCGGTGATATCTTAAGTCGGCATAGATAGCTCTGTCGCCATAGAATCAGCCGATCTCGCAGCATCTTCCGTTGGCATCAACAACATTGCGGCGATGACGGTTACCTATCCAAGTCTCGGTCGTAAAGGATTTCCGAATCCTTATTGATTGAGGTCATCTCATTAGCCTTCTCGGCGAATTGAGGTGTTACAGTTTACTGAGCTCGGCGCATTGGACGCCGAGTTATTTTATGATTGGATACTTTCAAGTGGGATTTAGAGTTCGGCATTCAGACGGCCGAACCACGTTCACTATTAAGACTTATATTCACTTTGAATATTTGTGCCCTTACACTTTGGTGTCGATTCGGCGTGAGTTTACTCTGACGAATAACATCACTGTGATCGAATCCGACGACGACGATTCGTGAACTTCGTAAGAATAGTAGCCTTGTCTTCAGGTTTGAGAACCCAAGAGGCTGAGACGTGTTCCTTCCTCGATCGCAATCGCAAGACGCAGAAGTCAGCCGCGCACCCAATGCAACATCAACAAATTTACTCCTCGACCGAGCTCGGCTGACGAGTTGGCACGCCCCGCATTCACTGAAGGACGTAGTTAGCTTATACATTACTTGGCCTGCGCGCCACGTAGGCTTGGTAGTTTTTAGGGTCAAAAAAATCACATTCAAGGTAATCATATAAGTAAGAGAATCACATTGGATAGTAAACATGAATAAACTATCAAACCAAACAATGTGATCAAGAGTATTGTATTAGAGGAAGACTGTATTGCATTGTAATCCCAAACTGAATAGGTTCTCCAACCTCTTCTGATTAGCTTGGGTAGCTATGACATACTGCTAGGTGTCACTAATGGCTTGTGAAAGTCCTAATGGTGTATAATCACTAAAGGGAGAATTGAAAGTAAGTTTCAATTCACAATCATTTAGTAAGAGTTCTAATCGCCCATTGCCTCACTAAAAGGAACCTAGCGGATCACACATCGTGTAAGCTATTTTCGTGTGTTTTCAGGTTCAAATGACAAAGTTGGCAAGAAAGTGCAATTTGGAACAATTTGGAGCAGTTTTGGGCCAAGAATGGATAGCACATGTATGGCGGATGGACGTTTTTGAAGATCAAAAGAGGCTAGGAATGTGCTACAAATCTGGAGAAATCAAATCAAGACTTGGAAGATTAGGAATAGCTAAAAGGAAGGAACATTATCCAAAACCTTATCTTATCCAAACTAACCTTATCTTATCTTATCCTATCCTAATCATATCCTATCTTAATTCCAGCTGCAAGGGGGAATCAATTTCACATTAAATCACCTAAATATCTGGTTCTAGAAGCCCTATCCTCTGCCCTAAATTGGTGCCACACCCTCTTATCCCTTTCCTTCTAGAAACCTGCCATAACCCCTTTCTAGAAGCCTAGAAACCTGCTGTGTATCCTATTCCCTTTCCTCCTAGGATCGTGCTATCCTTCTCCTCTAAAAATTATTATTGTGCAATCCTTTTCCTTTCAGAAATTGTGCCGAACCCTAGCCCTATAAATACCCATCTCTCACCACAATTTCACCACACACAGAAGAGAGAAATTAGAGAGAAAAATACACAAGAGTGCCGCAGGTTTATGAGGTTTTTAGAGACTTGTGCCGTGCTTGCAAGGAGAAGAAAGACTTGTGCCGTGCCCCTGCAGCCAAGGATTGTGCCAAATCTGCCATTGGAGTGCTGGAGCGTTTCTGGGTTTTTCTATCCTTATTTTTAGTCCAATGTTTAGTTTAATTTGGTTTTCAAATATGATGAACATGTGGAACTAATTTTGTTTTAGCTAGGGGTGAATTCAAAGCCATGAACATATGTGTGATATGAATTGATTACATCCAGTTATGATTTCATAAATCGTGAATGCAATTTACTTATATGTTTGATTGATAACTTGTTCTTGTGTGTTGATTAAGGAGGCCTACTTAGTTTGCATGCATGAATCTGATGCTAGAATATAAGGGAATTTCACCTAATCGTTATGAACTTATATTCACAAGTAGTAAAAGTCACTAGTCATGATTGTGTTAAGTAAATTTCTGGCAGGAGTATCATGCAGTTCATAGTTACGAATGCCTTGTCAATGCTTATGATTTTCATAGAACTTAATGATCTTTGATATGTATCTCTATCATGCTGTTCATATGGGGAACTTGATAAGAATAATTTGGTTGCGTCGCTGAGTCCAATTCAATGAATTTAGGAAAATCTGAAAGTTAATTTGTGCTTCTCATGATTAATTTAGGGCATTGTCATTCATGGTTTATATAGGAAGAATAACTGGAAATCGATTTGTATGCATATGTGTCATGTGTGAAGAAGGATTCTCTAGCTAGCCATTCACCCATTAAATCACCAATTTCGTCCAAAGTTATTTAGAGTCTTAAATCTGTTTAGCTTTAGTCTTAAATTCGTCAAAAACCAACTCCCCCTTTATATTTCGTGTTTTTAGTTAGAATATGTCCAAAACTTGTTTCTTTTTAGTGTTTTGAGTCGTTTTAGTTTAATTTTCGTCCAAATTACCCTCTAGTTCTTGTTTTGAGTCAATTTAACTTAGTTTGTGTGTTTTGAGTTAGTTTAGTCTATTTTGAGTAGTTTGAGTTTAGTTTTCTGTTTTAGAGTCTAGTTTTCAGTTTTTAGGTTTAATTTGTGTGGATTAGCATCCCTAATTAATCCCAGGCCTAGAACGATTCCTACTTACGCGTACTATAACTATCTTAATAGGGTTTAATTTGTGTGTTAGTTTTACCACATCATATGACATACTGCTAGGTGTCACTCATGGCTTGTGAAAGTCCTAAAGGTGTATTATCACTAAATGGAGAATTGAAAGTAAGTTTCAATTCTCAATCATTTAGTAAGAGTTCCAATCGCCCACTGCCTCGCTAAAAGGAACCTAGTGGATCACACACCGTGTAAGGTAATGATTGAAGGAAATAACGAAGATGAGTAAAGACATTTAAATAGTTTAATTGTATATGGCAAGGATTAATTAAAAGTTAATTAATCAAGAAAGAAAGGTTCGTTTTGGCCTTAAGTTAGTTTTGGGTTTCGGGACTCAAAAGGGTTTTGATCCACAAGACACATAAGGTTTAAGTTGTGCGACAACTAAAACAAAATGAGCAATTAACCCACTCAATAGGGATTCCAGCATGCTTAGAGAGGGAGTGTTTTTGGACTTATTACAAGTTTGACACTCCAATGAAGGTAGGTATTGTTGGAAGTACAATGATGGTAGGTATTGTTGGAAGTATGCCCACAAAGCCACTCATTTGATGTAATGGCTTTTGGAATACTTATTGTGTTAAACTATTATATGTTTAATGAAGGGCAAATCTTATTCTTAATCACTATTTATTGTATTATGTGTTTAAGCAATAAGGGAATCCAAGGAATGTATTTAATCTAAGAGAGAAGTAATCTAAGTAAGTGAGATTAATGAGACCTTTCTCTTATGTTCATTCCTAAAACGTTCCTAGCCATAGGATTGCCAATTAGGCATTAACAATCAGCTAAAGTTAGTATGTGTTATGTTAACTCAAGCGTGAGTATGACTAGTCTCAAGTCATTTAGTGTTGAACACTGAGACAAACACATAGGTGCTTGAAAGGTAATTGAGTACACTGAACAACGATAAAAAAGGAGTTCGAACATACATGTCCTGTAAGAACTCGTAAGTTGCAATATGCAAAATAGTCCCTTGACCTGAGACATCATAGATATCTAATGGTTAGGTCATTGATCTTTGATCATGTCAAAGGCATTCCATTGAAAGTGTCCACAACATTGTTGGGGTCAAGCTATCTAGTCATGTAGGCATATGAATGCACAACAAGGGATCTCTAACCTTCCATGGTGGAGGGAGAATACTCTGAGAAATGATTCGAAAGTCTTTGGCCAAAGCATACGAATATAACTTAGGAAGTTTGTTCCAAATCATATTCAAATGAATCATACAGAGAAGTATCACATTGGATAGTAGACATGAAACAAACTATCACTCATACAATGTGATTAAAAGTATTGTATTAGAGAATGACCGTATTGCGTTGTAATTGTAACTGGATAGGTTCTCCAACCACTTCTACTTAGCTTGGGTAGCTATGACATACTGCTAGGTGTCACTCATGGTTTGCAGAAGCCCTGAAGATTAGCAAACACTAATCTTCATCAAAGGGAGAATTGAAATGTTATTTCAATTCACAATCGATCGTTAAAAGTAACAATCACCTACTGCTTCGCTAAATGGAACATAATGGATCGTACACCGAGTAAGGATAAATGTGAAGATATAAAAGAGATGGATAAGCAATTAAATGGTTTAATTGAGAATGGTCAAGATTAATTAATTAGTTAATTAATTGTACGAAAGGTTTGTATTAGGCTTTTAAGTTAGTTTCGGGTTTCGGGGCCCAAAAGGGTTTTTGGTCCATAAGGCCCATTGAGTTTATGTTGTGTGAAAACTAAAACTAAATGGAAAAATAGCCCAAGAACAAACCTAAAACCGGCCATATTAGGGAGAGTGAGTTGATTGACTTATTACAAGTTTACCACTCACTTGTAAGGTGGTATAAGGGCAACTTTATAGCCATTCCCTCATTAGGGTTTTCTTGAGGCAAAGAAGAGAAATTTTTTTCTCTCTTTTTCTCTATAGAGGCCAGCCACTTAGGGAGACTTTTACTAGCATAAAAAATCTCTCTAAGTCATCCATCCTCTCTTCACACTACATTCTTGGTGTGGAGACTTAGAGACACTAAACCTTTGGTGTTCTTGGAGATCCTTTCCTCACATCCTCAAGGAGCAAAGGAGTATCAAAAGGAAGAAAATCACAAGGAAGATCCAAGGAGCTAGGAGGTGACTTGAAGGCCCTTCACTTGGGTGAATCCCTTGTGTAAACAAGGATGAGCTTCAAGGGTAATGAATCTCAAAATCCTTTCTTCTTTTTAATGTTATTAAAGAGTCTTGTGGTTCACCATTCACTAGGCTTTAAAAGTCATGGGTTTCTGAATTGTTTTTGAATGCATGCCTACTTTAAAATGTTATTAGTTTGCTTATGTGTTCAAATGTTCTCACATGTTCTTAGCTAGGACAAAAGTTTTCCTTCAGGTATAAAAGTATCTTTATAGCCTTTTCTTCATAAGGGTTTTTCTTAGAAGAAAGATGAGAGAACACAAGCTCTCTCTTTCTCTCTAGAGAGGCAGGTCACCATGGGAGAACATTGCTAGCATTTTGTTCTTCCATGGTCACTCATCGTCTTCCTCAACCATCCTTGGTGTTGGAACTTAGAAGTCTCCAACTTTAGGGACTTTTGGAGAACCCATTCCTCCATCCATATCCAAGAAGTCTTGGAGCCAAGAAGCAAAGTTCCTTCATCCACATCTATGAAGCCAAGTGATAGGAGCATATTTATGTGACTTAGTTAGCTTGTTTTCTTACATTTATGTTGTTAGTTCTTACTTATTATAGTGTTTTATGCTATTTTCATGTGTTTGTAGGTCCAAATGACAAAGTTGGCAAGAAAGTGCATTTTGAAGCATTTTGGAGCAGTTTTGAGCCAAGAATGGATAGCACATGTATGGAGCAAGGTGGATGGACGTTTTTGAAGTTCAAAAGGCTAGGAATATGCTAAGGAGATGAAGAAAATCAATTCAAGACAAAGAAGATAAGGAATCAGCTCAAAAGAAGGAAACATTATCCAAAACCTTATCCAACCTTATCTTATCCAAACCAACCTTATCTTATCTATCCTAATCTTATCATACCTTAAATCCAGCTGCAAAGGGACCTAAATACCTAATTTCTAGAAGTCTTATCTGTTCCTACAAAGGTGGTGCTTCATTCTTTTCTAGAAGACCTTGTGTTCCTTCTAGAAACCTGACACAACATGTTCTTTCTAAAACCTTATTTTGGTGTCGCACCTTAGCCTTTCTAGAACCCCTTTTCCTAGTTTGTGCCGCATCCTATATCCTTGTTCCTAATGGTTTTTTTATGTGTAATCCTTTTTCCCCTTGGTTTCTGCCAAACCCTAACCTTTTTCCCTAAGATTGTGCAATCCTTTTCCCTTTAGAAATTGTGCATAACCCTAGCTATAAATATATGTTTTCAGCCACAATTTCGACCACCCCCTACATAATTCGAAATTACCATCTACCATACAATTCATGCCAAAACACAAAAAGTCATCAAGTGCTTGCAAGGAAGGATGGAGAAGAATGAGCTCTGTGCCGTGGCTTGCAATCCAATGAGGGTTTGAAATCTGCCATTGGAGTTGTTGGGACGTTCCTGGTTCTTCTACCCTTAGATTTGTTTCAATGTTGGTTTTAATGTTGTTTTCAGTTTTTAAAGACATGTGGAACTAATTTCTTTATAGTTGGAGGTGAATTCAAAGCCATGATTATATGTTTTATATGAATTGATTACATCCAGTTATTGTTTCTTGAGTCTTGAATGTGATTAGCTTATCTGAGTTATCAAAACTTGTTTATGTATGTTGATTGGGGGTCGACACTTAATTTGCATGCATGAATTTGATGCTAGAGTATAAGGGAGTTTCACCTAATCGTTATGAACTTATATTCACAAGTAGTGGAAGTCACTAGTCATGATTGTGTTAAGTGAATCCTTGGCAGGAGAATCATGCTTTTCATAGTTACGAATGCTTCGTCAATGCTTATGGTTTTCAAAGAACTTAGTGACCTTTGATATGTCTTTCTGATGCGAAAATTAACTTAACACATAAATTTAACCCTCTTTTGACAATTGTAATATAAGTATAAGTAGGGATCGTTCTGGATCGGGGATTAGGAGGGCTTGCTAATAACCTCTAAACTGACTCAAAAACATAAAACTAAACTTAAAAACACTTAACAAGATTCACAAGACTCAAAGCAAACTTAAAATACTCAAAACAGCTCAAAACAACCAAATAAACTTAAACTAGGCACTAGGAATGACTTTAGACGAAATTTGACTTTTACTTGAATCAAAACACTTAAAAACACAAACTAAAACAGATTTGAAACACTTTGAAAGAAGAAACTAAAAGTGGGGGTTTTGATTTGGATGAAGTTGTAACAAACAAACAAGTATGAAAATCTAGACAGATTGTAAAACGAATGTGAGAATTAAGATTATGGATGGGATAGCTAGAGGCTTTTTCTCCACACATGACATGTATGCAAATAATTCGATTTCCAGTTACTACTTCATTGAATTATGAACGACAATGCTCCAAATTAACCGTGACATCACTAGTTAACTCTTAGATTTTCCTTGTTTTATTGGATTGGATGGCATCATTCGACAACCCAAAACATTCTTCAAAAGTTCCCTACATGACATTATAATAGAGATACAATCAAAGATCATTACGTTTAATGAAAATCATAAGCATTGACAAAGCACTTGCAACTATGACATCATGTCACTCATGCTAGGAATTGAACTTAACGCGATCGTTTATAAGCGACCTTCACTACATGTGAATATAAGTTTGTAACGATTATGTGAAACTTCCTTATACTCTAGCAACGGATTTATGCATGCCAATTAAGTGTTGACCCTTAATTAACAAATACAAATAAGTTATCAATCAAATAGTTAAGCCAATTGCATTCACGATTCAAGAGTTCATAACTGGAATTTATCAAATCATATTACACACATAATCATGGCTTTGAAATCACCCCTAGCCAAGAGGGGTTTAGCCACTCATATTTACAACAAAATGAAAGGAAATGAATTTAAACATTAGAAACAAAAGAAAGAAAACACCTAAATGCTCAAACGATCCAAGTTGGACAGCAAGCACGTCCAAGCACTTTCCTTCCCTTCCTTTGCTACGGCACAAGGTGTTGGTGAGTGTTTGAAGGTTTGTTTATATGGAGGAATGGATGTAAAGATGAATGGATGTATTTGGATGAAGGTTGTGTTGAAATGGGGATGAATGATCAAGCAAAAACTAACTCTATGGCTGCCACACACACTTCCTTTTATAGAGGAAGTGCACGGCAATGAAGGTGAATTAGTGGTGTGTGCAATGATTCAAGGGTGAAAATGAAGTAATGATGCAAAGCATAGGGGGTAAAATGGAGAGTTGTTGCAGCTAGGGAACATGAATGATTGTGCACATGGTATAGAAAGGAAATGGAGGTGGAATGGTGCAGAAATGAGTCAAAGGTGCAGCAAATGTCATGATGTACGACATGGGATTCCAAAAGTGGTGGATGGTGCATCAATGAGTGCATGTAGTGGAGGTAAAAGTTGTATGAAATCCGATGGGTGAAGGGAACAAGGAATGTGCAGCAATTGGGTGTAATGATTCAATCTACTGATGCATGAAATCAGAAATAATGAAGGAGACAACGGTGGTGCATGGCAATGAAGTGTAATGAGTGCAATGGTACATGAAATGAGTGCAAGAAATCTGGTGCATGAAGGGGACAAGGGTGATTATGCGTGGCATGGGTGGAAAGGTGAGTAAGTGGTGAATCAATGAGTGCAAGAAGGTGAAAGGATATTGTGCACATGGTAGACAAAGGAAAGAAAGTGGAATGATGCAACAAATGAGTCAATGGAGGAAACATGGATGATGATGCACGGCATATGAATCCAAAGGGAGTGCAATGGTGGTGCATGGCAATGATGGAATGGTGAATGGTGGAGTGACACCCCTTTGTGGCTGAGCTCTTTGTCCTTTTTACACTAATTCTTCTTTCTCTTTAACACATTCCTAGCCTCTTTAGTCTTCAATTTCATCCATCCACCTTGCTCCATGCATGTGCTATCCATTCCAAGCCCAAAACTGCTCCAAAAGGCACCAAAATGCATCTTATTGCTTTATAAGGCCTATGGACCTACAAACACATGAAAATAGCTTAAAATACATAATTAACTAAGAAATAAAAACATAAATGCATGAGAACAAGCTAACTCAATCACATAAATATGCTCCTATCACTTTCTATCATGCTTTTCATAGTTAGGGAACTTGATAAGGATAATTTGGTTGCAATGCATATTCCATCCAATTCAATGAGTTAAGGAAAATCTTATGGTTAATTTGTGCTATCACGGTTAACTTGGGGTGTTGTCATTCATAGTCTAAAGGAATAATAACTGGAAATTGGTTTGTATGCATATGTCATGTGTGGAGAAGGACCCTCTAACTAGCCTTTCACCCTTTTCAATTCACCAAATTCGTTTTTATAAAGTGTTTTATACAAAGTTTCTGTTTTAAGTTTTAAATTCGTAAAAAATAATCCCCCTTTCATTAAGTCTTGTTAGTTGAGTCATAATTTGTTTTCTTTTAATCTTTTGAGTCAAGTTAAGTTTATTTTCATCAAAATCACTTGTTAGGTCTAGAATTGAGTCTTTTTGATTGTTTGTTGCTGTTTTGAGTCATTTAAGTCAGTTTTAAGTTTATGGAGTCTAGTTTAGTGTTCTTAAGTCTTATTTGTGTTGATTAGCATCCCTAGTTAATCCCTGGTCTAGAACGATGCCTACTTACATCTTTACTACAATTGTCAACAATAGGGTTTAATTTGTGTGTCAAGTTAATTCTCACATCACCAAGGAGCAAGGAGACAAAGGAAAGAAGGTCTTCACATGGGTGAATATCCTTTGCTAAGCAAAGAGGTGCTTCAAAGGTATAAAAGTTTCTCAACTCCTTTTTGTAAGATTTGAGTTGAGTGTTGGTTCACCACAACTACTAGGTTTTGAATTTCATGGATTAAGTTTTGTTTTAAAGTGTATAGAAGCATGCTTCCGCTATTTAATTGTTAAATGCATGTATTATGTTGCTTAATGAACTCAGTTCTTCCCAAATTTTTGTTCACACTCTCCCAGGAGCTTGGTTTCGTGATCTCTCTTAGTCTTTGTTCTCGCAGGTTGATTCCCCACTATGCGCAGACTTGGTTCCAACAAAAAGATTTATTATTTCTTGTTCCAAAACATACAATGTTGTCACTTCCATGTGTTAAAATATTGGTTTAGAATCAATCATTGGTTTAGATGAACCTTATCCATTTGTAACACCTTTTGACGTAGTTTCCCAACCTCAATATTTCAAAGTATGTTTCATTGTATACTTTATGCAAACTTTTCTTCGACCTTGAGATCATTGTAGTACCATACTAACAATCAAGGTTCTAAAAGACGCTAGGCGCTAGTCAGGCGGCGGCTGGGGCCTATCGCCTAGACGGCTAGGCGGGGCCTAGATAGATTTAAGTAATTTATTATATATTGTATAAAAATGCCTATTTATAATAAATAAAAACACATAATTGTATACATAAATTGCAAAATAAAATGATATGTAGATTATAAAGTATCAGGACATATTTAAAACATGGAGAACAACTATATAATGAGTATTCACCCAAGTATTCAACAAGTCTCTTACATTTTATTGAAAAAATAAATGCAAAATGAAAGTTATCGATTTTCTCTCTAAGTTAGAATTGCGACATAAGTGGGTTTAAGCAGGTTGGGCCGATGCCTAAGCGGGCCTAGTCGCTCTTTCTTAAATTTCAAACGCCTAGAGACTAATCAGGGTAATGGCTACCCGCCTAGCGCCTAGGCGGGGATTTTTTGAACATCGCTAACAATCAATTCATGTGATTAGTATTTCCTCTCATATGAAATTCCATTTGTGTGACGAGATTTTTCTTTCGCTCCAAGTGAATCTACAACAAGGTGTGAGCACTCTCAGCTTATCTCATCCACATACGGCGGTGCACAAATTAGAGCCTACCATGGTGGAAAGCCATGAAGTAGTGTTCAAAGAACCTCTGCAATTTAGTATTGGATATTGGTTGAAGTCTCATTATTTTATTGATTTAATCACATTAAAATAAATTGTGTCCTATTACAACCACTAGTCCAAAATTAAATGAAGTTAGTAGATATGATATCCCCACTATTTGTTTTCAATAAAACAAATCAATATCAAACCAATTTTCAAATATTGGAGATACATTTAACTACTAATTAAGTTCATTTTAGTTTAGTAGTGTATGACACTCCCACTATTTGTTTGTGAAAACATATCAATATAAATTTTTTTTTGCATTCATTTGGAATTTGGACTTATAGTTATCTTAGGCTCTTTGAATGACTATGATTTATAAGGTTAATTCAACAACGAGCCAACATTGTTGAAAATGATATAGGGAAGGTAGTTGTTAATTTGAGGCACTTTTAGGCCTATATGAAGGTACCAGGTTGAAAGAAAGCCATTAGAAAACCCAAGGCAAAGCTATGAAGGCCCAATAGACCAAGAATCCTAGGGTTCAAGAAGCCTAGGATGGTACACGCCGAAGCATGAGAAGGTGACTAGGATATGCATTAAATGCCGACCGACAAGAACAAGTGGGTAGACTGACAACTTTATGGCTCAAGTCTTCAAGGGGAGAACTACTTAAATGCTATTCGTGCTACTTAGTGACTTGAAGTTAACTAGAGGGACCCAAGATGGGACACAAAGCGAGTTTGAAAGGTTCTCGGAGAGACTAGATTGGATAACCTAGACCAACCGAGAAGAATGGTGCATTTTACTCTAAAAATGTCTGTAACCTCGACTAGACACCTATCACTTCACCGCCGAATATATGGTTAGCAGGTGAAAAAATGCTAGTAGGCCAGTCTACATAGGTGGCACAATAACTGCCCAGTGGAGAAGACCTTACGCACCAGGGTTCCCTGAGAGCCTATATAAAGGGGTAAAGACCCCAATACTTGGGTTGGACGAGAAGAAAGAGATATTATGTGTATTAACCGAGCGCTATTTTAGTCTTGCAATCAATAGAATTTGTGCATCACAGTAGACGTAGCCCAGTTTTGAGAGATGAACCACTTACATATTTGAGTTCATTTCATTTTAGTCTATATCCCCAGTCTACCAAGGGTTTAAGTGTTGGAAGTATGCCCACAAAGCCACTCATTTGATGTAATAGCTTTTGGAATACTTAATGTATTAAACTATTAAATGTTTAATGAAGGGCAAAACTTATTGTTAATCACTATTTATTGTATCATATGTTTAAGCAATAAGGGAATCCAAGGAATGTATTTAATCTAAGAGAGAAGTGATTTTAAGTAAGTTAGATTAACGAGACCTTTCTCTTATGTTCATTCCTAAAACGTTCCTAGCCATAGGATTGCCAATTGGGCATTGACAATCCGCTAAGGTTAGTATGTGTTATGTCAACTCAAGCGTGAGTATGACTAGTCTAAAGTCATTTAGTGTTGGACACTAAGACAAACACATAGGTGCTTGAAAGAGTAATAGAGTACACTGAACAACGATCAATAGAGAGTTCGAACATACATGTCATGTAAGAACTCGTAAGTTGCAATATGCAAAGTAGTCATTTGACCTGAGGCATCATAGATGTCTAATGGTTAGGTCCTTGATCTTTGATCATGTCAAAGGCATTCCATTGAGAGTGTCCACGGCATTGTTGGGGTCAAGCTATCTAGTTATGTAGGCATATGAATGCACAACAAGGGATCTCTAACCTTCCATAGTAGAAGGAGAATACTCTAAGATATGATTCGAGAGTCTTTGGCCAAAGCATATGAATATGAGTTAGGAAGTTTGTTCCAAATCATATTCAATTGAATCATATAGAGAAGTATCACATTAGATAGTAGACATGAAACAAACTATCACTTAAACAATGTGATTAAGAGTATTGTATTAGAGAATGACCGTATTACGTTGTAGTTGTAACTGGATAGGTTCTCCAACCACTTCTACTTAGCTTGGGTAACCATGACATGCTGCTAGGTGTCACTCATGGTTTGTGGAAGCCCTGAAGATTAGCAAACACTAATCTTAATCAAAGGGAGAATTGAAATGTAGTTTCAATTCATAATCGATCGTTAAGAGTAACAATCGCCCACTGCCTCGCTAATTGGAACCTAATGGATCGTACACCGAGTAAGGATGAAAGTGAAGAAATATAAATGAAATGGATATGCAATTAAATGGTTTAATTGAAAATGGTCAAGATTAATTAATTAGTTAATTAATTTTACGAAAGGTTCGTATTGGGCTTTTAAGTTGGTTTTGGGTTTCGGGGCCCAAAAGTGTTTTGGTCCACAAAGCCCATTATGTTTAAGTTGTATGACAACTAAAACAAAATGGGCAATTAGCCCAATAACAAAGACAAGGCCGGCCATAAGGGAGAGTGGATGCAAACTTGAATTAATTACAAGTTTGCCACTCAAATGTGATGTAGTATAAAGTTAACTTTATAGCTATTTTCTCATTAGGGTTTTCTTGAGGAAAAGAGGTGAAACACTTTCTCTCTTTTTCTCTACAAAGAGGCCGGCCACATAGGGAAGGTTTAGCTAGCAATCTTTTCTTCTCTAAGTCATCCATTTCATCTTCACACCTCATCCTTGGTGTGGAGACTTAGAGACACCAAACCTTTGGTGTTTTGGAGATCCTTTCCTCACATCCTCAAGGAGCAAAGGAGCATCAAAAAGGAAGAAAATCACAAGGAAGATCCAAGGAGCTAGGAGGTGACTTGAAGGCCCTCCACTTGGGTGAATCCCTTGTGTAAACAAGGATGAGCTTCAAGGGTAATGAATCTCTAAATCCTTCCTTCTCTTTAAGGTAGTTAAAGAGTCTCATGGTTCACCATTCACTAGGCTTTGAAAGTCATGAGTTTTAGAATTGTTTTTGAATGCATGCCTACTTTAATGTGTTAATAGTTTGCATATGTGTTCAAATATTCTCACATGTTCTTAGCTAGGACAAAAAATTTCCTTCAAGTGGTATCAGTGCCTAGGTCTAGTTTATGGTGAATCCTTTTGGATTTTGTGATTTTCATGATTTGTGATTTAAATGTTGTAAATGTTACAAGCTTTGTTCTTGCTTTTGAATATAAATTTTGCTTGAAAATTTAGCATCTCAAATGTTGTAGATGTAGTTCATTAAAGCATGAATATTGGAACTAAAATTTGGTGCCATGTATGTTGGGAAATTCGGCCAAATCCAAAGGGTGGATTTTTGGGTTCATGTTTGTCTTGTTAAAATGGTTTTAAAGTGACTTTTGGAACTCCTAAGTACCCTAGGATATTAACCCTCTTTTGTGTTACGAAAATTTGAGTTTTAATGAGTGAAAACATTCATGGAGCTCTTATGAGTTTTCATGTGTGTTCTTCAATGTTCTTGATATTCTTACCAAGAACAAAAAGGTTTGGAATTTTGATTCAAATTGTTTGGTGTTTTTCATAAAGTTTTGGTTTATTTTTTATGGGTGATGGATTATTGGTGAGGGATGATAAATGCTATTAATGTTTCACAAAACATTTTCTTACAACCCATCCCATTCACCTTTATCCTCACCCACCTTTCCACTTGCATGCACCACTTGCATAAAACCCTTTCACACTCCTTTTCACCTCTAAAAACTGGCCACCCCTAGTGGGGATATTTTTGGGCCTTTTATACAATTACATAAAGTTTTGATACTTTTGTGTTTTTGTATTTTGGCCCAAAAGTTTACGTTTTTACGTTAAGGCCCAAAAACTCTAAAGGACAAATTGTTTTGTTCCTTTATTGATGTTTTTGTTATTGTTAAAAATTTTGGGTTCTAGTTGTAATTACATGAAGTTGTGGACTTTTGTGTTTTTACAAAGTGACCCCTAAAGTTTATGTTTATTGAATAATGGCCCAATTGTTGAGGTCATTGTTTTTGGCCCAAATAAGATGAGAACAAAATGGTTTTGTCTCTTTAATGAGAATTGGATTTTCATTTCAATAAGTTCCATTTAAATCAATTCTATGAATCCGAAAACCAATTGTTTAAGTTGCTTTCTTAGTTAATGTGATTGATTAAGAAAAGGGTGATTATGAACCAAAGGCCTCGATAATTGAGCTATGTGATTGGCCGTTTTACATTATGAATGTTTGGGTTAAGTAGTTTAGATTTGAATGTAATTTGATTAGTTCAAATTTATTGTAAATAGACATAAGTCCATCAAATGTGTTGTAAAAGGGCATAAGCCCTTCTCTTTATTTCAAGTATTCCTTTTTGTTTATATGTATGCAAATTGGAATAGTTGGGTCCAACGCCCAATAGGAAATAACGGTTTAATTGAAGGATTTATTTTGAAAAACATGTTCATTTGAGCAACATCATATAGCATGCAATTAACAATTAAAAGGCGGAATCATGCTTGCATGCACTCAAAAACAAAACATTACCATGAAATTCAAAGCCTAGTAGATTGGTGAACCAATAATCAACTCAAAACAAAGTGAGTTGAAATTAATACCTTTGTAGATTCCTCTTTGCATAAGCAAAGGCTAATCACCCAAAGAGATAGGGCCTTCATTCCTTGCTTCTTAGATCCATGGATTTGGATGGAAGAATAGGTTCTCTAAGTTCCCAAAATTGAGAACCTCTAAGTCTCTTCACCAAGGTTTGATTGTAGAAGAAATGAGTGACCTTGGAGTAGTAGGATTGCTAGATGTACCCTCCAAGGTGTTAGCTTCTTTAGAGAGAAAATGGAGAGACAATTCTCTCCCATTTTCACCCAAAATAAACCCTTAATCACATTTTTGAATATTTTGTTATAAAGTCATTTATATAGTCACTTCTTTAAGTGACCTAAATAACCAAACAACCCTAATTCATCTTCATGGCCGGCCTACCTTGGGAATTTTGGGCTTTTGGGCCTTTGTGAATCTTTATTCATTAAGTTGTCATACAACTTAAGTCAATGGGCTTGACGTTCGAAGCCCATTGGGCCTTAAGGTCCAAAACTATCCCGAGGTCTTTAACGAACTTATTCGTTTGATTAATTAACATATTAATTAATCCTTGCCATAAATTAAATGATTAAACCATTTAATCATTCTTACTCATTTCCATTTAATCTTCAATCTCCACCTTTTATGGTGTGCGATCCATTAGGTTCCTTTTAGCGAGGCAGTGGGCGATTAAAACCATTTTACATCGATTGTGAATTGAAACAATTTTCAATTCTCCCTTTAGTGGTTATACACGTATAGGGCTTCCACAAACCATGGTTGACGCCTAGCAGCATGTCATGGTTACCCAAGCTAATCAGAAGAGGATAGAGAACCTATTCAGTTCGGGATTACAAATGCAATACGGTCCTTCTCTAATCTAATACTCTTGACCACATTGTTTGGTATGATAGTTTATTTACTCATGTCTACTATCCAATGTGAATCGTTTGCTTATATGATTTCCTTGAATGTGATTTGGAACGCATTCCCCAATCTCATTCATACTCTGGCCAGAGATTCCAAATCATATCATAGAGTATTCTCCCTCAACTGTTTGAAGGTTAGAGATCCCTTGTTGCGCATTTACTTGTCTCCATAGCTAAGTGGCTTAACCCCAACGATGCCGTGACACCCCTAGGGGGTGAATTAGACATAATCAAAGATTAAGGACTTAACCACAAGACAACTGTGATGCCTCAGGTCAAAGGACTACTTTGCATTATCCCAACCATGAGTTCTCATGTGACATGGAATATAAGAACTCTTCGTTGATCACGTTCAGTGAACTCATTCTCTTATTGAGCACCTACGTACTTGTCTTGATGTCACACACACCAATGACTCGAGACTAGTCACTCTCCCTGAGAGAAGACACAGTACGTACTGATCTTAACGGACTGTCAATGCCCAATTGGTAATCCTATGATCAGGAACATTTAGGATGTGTCTACGAAAGAATGGTCTCATTAATCTAACTTCATTAGATTGCATTCTCCCAATCACATATTCCTTGGACTTTATCGTTTAAGCATATAACATTTATATGAGACAGCTCAAACAATAATCTTTGCCCTTTATATGTTAAACTAGATTAGTTTAACATTTGAAATGTCCGTAAAGTATCATCATATGATTGGTTTTAGGGCACATTTCCAACAATCTCCCACTTGCACTAGAGCCAATCAGCATTGGTCATCAGTGATGATACCTCTTCTGTAGTCATTTCATAAATGGCTGAAAAGTAGGCCTAGACAATGGATATCTATATGTGTTATCCACAGAAGCAACCTTGAGAATAACGACGTCACCATTATACATGATTCTCAATCATGTGGTTCAGTCTCTCATTTGTGTTCGGATCTTGATGAGACCTTGATTCCCAGGCTTGAGCTATCGCCCCATTAGTGTCATACACTTTCTGGTTGGAATCGAATAGAGAGTTCATAAATGAACTTTCCCATCCAAACAACATTGTTGTAAACTTCTATATGGCAATATATCTTGCATTCATAATGGAAAACACTAAAGTCATTACTTTAATGTTTCCATCCAAATATCTCTTTAGTCATAATAAAGAGATATTTGTTTATCTCTTCATTCATAATGAAGAAACATCCAATGATGGATTAGATTCATAATCTAATACATTTACGCTTCCATTACGTTACTCTAATTCTTCCTCATTCTTTGAGGAATCTATCCTTTAGTATTTCTTAAATACTTAAGGACTCACTTGACAGTTGCCACGGTTCTGATCCTGGGCTTGCACTGATATCGTCTTGTACCGTTCTAGGTACAACTCATATCAATGTTTTTCATACAATATGAAATACATAAATCACCTTTCTGCTTATGCATAAAGGATTCAATTTACGCATTATTTCTATGGGAGTCAAAGGGTACGTTCCCTTTGAGAAGGGCAACTTGCTAGTCTCACTACAATCGTCCTTCTTATTGAAGTTTATCATCATATGAGAAACTTCCTAGCATCCATTGTCTATTATTAGGGATTGATATAATCCAATTATATCATGAAATATATCATTATAGATTTCCATCCCATGTATATAGACTATATCTCCCATATACATTCTATCTTCATATAATGTATTAAAGTCATAACTTTAACGAAGAAGTATTCTTTTCATTTCCAAAATTAATATATCATATATACTTAAATTTTAGGAACATGATTAACTCCCACTAATCTTTTGTAAAACTCGTAAACAAAAGATTTATTTACATCTTGATGAGAAATCAAACGATTTGAACCTTTTTCCTCATAAAATGCAAATAGCTCCCACTAACTTGCTAAGATCCATGATGGATGGATCTCTACAACTTACATGTCTTGTGATTTATAGTTTTGGACATATATTATCAAGACTATCTTAATAATGGTTTCGGAAACCCATATTATGTCAAAACATTGAATCACCATTTTAGTTGTAGCTAGCAATCTTCGAATTAATTGAAACCAAGCCTATCTCAAAGATGGTTTCTTCAAAGTCAACCATTCTCTTTGATTGTAGTTACCTTAAGCTACCAATTAGCTATGAAGGTTTCATTATTTCGAGTCAAATGGTACTTTACCATTTCCTTGAGTATATATCGTATATGCACTCAATGTAGTCATAAGGATTTTCATTCTTATCGACTACCTTGGAGCTTGTGGTATAGGAACTAGGTTGTTATATTTGTTGATTACTTCCTTGTCTCTCAAAGAACCCATTCTTTGAGTTCTATCTCTCGTTCATTTGCTCTTAGGCAAATCACATTGTAGGATTACAATGAACTTCCCAACAAAACAACATTTGTTAGTTGGTTTATAGAAGCGATATCCAAAAGTTATTTTAAGGATATCCTACAAGATTGTTATCAAACGAATATTGCTTATTAGCACACAACCCCAAATCTTTAACATGCTTAAGATTTGTCTTTCTTTTCCAACTACATCTTATGGAGTCATGAAAATATTGGAAGATCTTCTCATTGACAATCATATTGTTTTAGAAGTATATATCCTATATATGGGTAATAGATAACATTTAACGAACTAAATCTTATTCGAGTTCGTTCTTCTCCTAATGGAGAAATACATTATCTTATGATGCTATTTTCCTTGATATCTTTCAAGGAAACTCATCTAAAGTGTTACCTTTCCTTGGATCAAATCTAAGGAGGTAAATACTTTAGATGTCTTACTCATCAACTTACATTACTTGAATTCTTTGAAACATTTTACAAAGTATTCGTACTTGTGTTTATTCAAAATAAACTATAGTCCAACCGAGAGTGATCTTCGGTGAATGTTATTCAACATGAGTAATATTATGTTTGTGGACAAGTGCCACTAACATTTAAGTGAATTAACCTCAACAACTTTGTGATTCTTTCTTCTTTCCAAAAGAATAAAGATTCGAACATTTCGCCTCCATACAATTTTAACAAGAAGGTATTGGATCCGGATCTAACGATCCAAAGCGTCCATCTATGACCAACTCGTAATTTATGTTTTTAGAGGTATCACAACTTTAGTTGGGATTAGTCACTACCTTGCAACCTTTTGGGTTTTAAGCATCATTATTTTCTAAACAGTTAACACTACCATATTATCTCTACTATAGAGACAATCAATTAGATTACTATAATCCAATTTCTTTGGTAGTTCATATGAGGAAGTAAGTACTATCTGCTTTCGCAGAGATCTATATCTTATTCACGTTCCGTATGTGAAGCACCTTTTCTTCTCTCATATATCTTCTACTTCTTATTAGTCACACTTTTACAACGATTTGTAAAACATAGTTACTAATACGGAATCATACATTCAAGTAGAAGAACCAACTGTTTTGAACTATTCAAGAACAATTTACAACACCTTCGAAAGGTGTGTTCTTGACACTTGCAAGACATTTCTTGCAAATACCCCTTCCAATGTCCATCCTTTCATAAAGAAAGTTTGTTCCCTTGGAGTTATTTATCTTCTTTATTTGACTTTCACCTTTGACTACATTAGTCATGGTCCCTAAACTCCCACTATCTCTCTTGAAACCTTTTTCAATTGTGTTATACACATCAAACAATTTGGAGAGTATGTGGTTATTGTTCACTACATAGTTTACCATAAACTTAGTGAACCATTAGGATAGGGAAACAAAGGTGAAGTCCTTGCCTAGTTTCCGTCTCGTTAAGTGGTTTATCACTTCAACATTTTATGATTCAAAATCATCATAACTCCATGTTAATGGACTATTTTTGTCAACCAACCATTATGTTCTAAACATAATTACAAACCTTTAAGAGTTGTACAAGGCAACTCTCATTTCTTCATACAACAATTTGTAAGTGAAGAATCATGGCACATAATGTATTCATGCCTTTGTGCTTTCTTCTCAAGTTCTTTGTTCATTTAACAAAGAAACAAGCACTAAGTGTTTGCATTGACTAAGAGTTGTTCAAAGCAACTCCTATTTCTTCATACAACAATTTGTAATTGAAGAATTATGACATTAAAAGTGTTGTCCTCTTTATGATAGACCTTTTCTAACATATTCTTCTAATGATACATTATCAATAGGAAGATTGTGAGGATGAGACTACTTAGGTACATATGCAATCTTTTTTAAGACATTCTTTGGGATTGTGGTACCAAGTCCGGAAACTAAAACATTCGGTTTTATTTGTCAAGTGTTGGATAGCGTATGCAAATATATTGGTAAACAAATACATAACGAATATAAATTGATTGATTTTAAGCCATTTGATTCGGGTCTTTAAATCAAATAGCATCACCCACTATTTTTGGCAAATTCCATATCCCTCATTGGAATTCGAGAGTTTTGGATGAAACTCTTAGTAGGTTATGGGAGGCTCACTATTACCAAGCCCACCTCAGAATTATATCATGTTGGCTAGCGTTAATGATAATGAGAGAGTACGCTTACTCATTTGCAACTAATGCAAGTACCCATCTTATTTGGCCTCTAGAGAATGATTGCCTCAGAATTATATCATGTTGGCTCCATTGCACTTAGTTAAGTCATTCCCACCATGCTTAGTTCATGTAGGGGTTCAAGCATAGCCTCAGAATTATATCATGTTGGCTAAACTCGTTGCCTACACTCACCTCATCATATGCGTATAGACTCCTCCTGAGTATAAGCATGCACTTTGTACTTCCCCATTATAGGGTGAAGGCGGTGTACAAGTCATAAACGATTGGAGCCTACCACGGTGGAAGGCCACGAAAGAGTGTTCAAAGCACTCTCACGCTTTCAACTTAATATTGGGTTGGTTGAGGGTTTTAGGTCTCATCACATTTCAATATACATTTTAATCTCTATTAAAACAATTTTGGTCCTATTACAACTATTGGTCCATATGATTGTTTTAGTTGTACATAATACTCCCACTATGCTTTTAAAACGGTTTTTAAAGCAAGAGTATATGTTACTACTAACATAAGGTTTGCATTCATTTGATGGACTATATAGTTGCCTTAGGGCCTTAGGATGACTATGAACCTTTGTTTAGATTCAACACGAGCCTTGTGTTGAATCTCGGTCTAGGGATGGAGATTGATTTTAGTTACGCGTTTAATCACATTAAGGCTTGTTGTCTTAGGGGCGTTGGACCCAATTACTTCATTTTCATGCATATCATATAAAGCAAGAAAGAAATACTTCAAAGTAAAGAATGAGCTTATGCTCATTACAACATTTGCATAAAACAAATTACCTTAAAGTAAAGAAGGACTTATGCCCTTTTACAACATTTGATCAAATCAAATTACAACCAAAATCTAATCTACACATTCCCATGGTTCAAACAAATTTGAAACGCCTTTCACATAGCTCAATTATATTAGGCTTAGGTTCATAATCATCCTTTAATTAATTAACGCTTTAACTAATTAATTGAATGCAACATTTTCATTTGGTTTTTGTATCCATAAAATTGATTTAAGTGGAGCTAAACAAAATGAAAATCCAATTCTCATTTAAAGAGACAAAACAATTTTGTTCTCATCCTATTTGGGCCATCATGCAATAACCACAACTTTTTGGGCCATATTGCGAAAAACATAAACTTTTGGGGTCACTTTGTAAAAACACAAAAGTCACTACTTCATGTAAATACAACTAGAACCCAAAATTTAAATAAATTCAAAAACTTCATTAAAGGAGCAAAACAATTTGTCCTTTAGCGTTTTTAGGCCTTAACGTCAAAACGTAAACTTTCGGGTCAAAGTACAAATACACAAAAGTATCAAAACTTTAAGTAATTGCATAAAAGCCCCAAAAATACCCTATTTTATTAGGGTGGCCGGTTTTTAGGGATAAAAATGAGTGATGGGTGTTTTGATTTATTAGTTTTGTCAAAAACAATCAAGTAGTGCTTTCACCTTTCATAAAAATAATATATGTTTTGATGATTGATGTTTCCATCATCATTTATACAAATATTTAACACTTTAAATACTTTCATAAAATTAATATATGTTTTGATGATTGATGTTTCCATCATCATTTATTCAAATATTTAACACTTTAAATACTTTCATAAAATTAATATATGTTTTGATGATTGATGTTTCCATCATCATTTATACAAATATTTAACACTTTAAATACATGATAAATCATTTGAAAAACATATAACATAAACTTTATGAAATATTCAAAACTTTGAATCAAAACACAAAATCTTTTTGTTCTTGGCAAGAACATCAAGAACAATGAAGAACATCCATGAAAACCCATAAGAGCTCCATGAATGTTTTCAAGCCATAAAACTCAAATTTTTCACCATTCAAAATGGTGTTAACATCCTAGGGTACTTAGGGGTTCCAAAAGTCACCTTAAAACATTTTTAACAAGACAAACATGAACCCAAAAAATCACCCTTTGGATTTGGCCGAAAATCCCCAAAATCATGGCACCAAATTTTAGCTCCAATATTCATCCTCATATGAACTACATCTACAACATTTGAGATGGCAAATTTTCAAACAAAATTTACATTCAAAGAAGCAAGAATAAAGCTTGTAACAATTACAACTTTTAAATCATAAACTTATGAACTACAAAACCCAAAAGGATTCACCAACTACTAGATCTAGGCTCTGATACCACTTGAAGGATTTATTTTGAAAAACATGTTCATTTGAGCAACATCATATAGCATGCAATTAACAATTAAAAGGCGGAATCATGCTTGCATGCACTCAAAAACAAAACATTACCATGAAATTCAAAGCCTAGTAGATTGGTGAACCAATAATCAACTCAAAACAAAGTGAGTTGAAATTAATACCTTTGTAGATTCCTCTTTGCATAAGCAAAGGCTAATCACCCAAAGAGATAGGGCCTTCATTCCTTGCTTCTTAGATCCATGGATTTGGATGGAAGAATAGGTTCTCTAAGTTCCCAAAATTGAGAACCTCTAAGTCTCTTCACCAAGGTTTGATTGTAGAAGAAATGAGTGACCTTGGAGTAGTAGGATTGCTAGATGTACCCTCCAAGGTGTTAGCTTCTTTAGAGAGAAAATGGAGAGACAATTCTCTCCCATTTTCACCCAAAATAAACCCTTAATCACATTTTTGAATATTTTGTTATAAAGTCATTTATATAGTCACTTCTTTAAGTGACCTAAATAACCAAACAACCCTAATTCATCTTCATGGCCGGCCTACCTTGGGAATTTTGGGCTTTTGGGCCTTTGTGAATCTTTATTCATTAAGTTGTCATACAACTTAAGTCAATGGGCTTGACGTTCGAAGCCCATTGGGCCTTAAGGTCCAAAACTATCCCGAGGTCTTTAACGAACTTATTCGTTTGATTAATTAACATATTAATTAATCCTTGCCATAAATTAAATGATTAAACCATTTAATCATTCTTACTCATTTCCATTTAATCTTCAATCTCCACCTTTTATGGTGTGCGATCCATTAGGTTCCTTTTAGCGAGGCAGTGGGCGATTAAAACCATTTTACATCGATTGTGAATTGAAACAATTTTCAATTCTCCCTTTAGTGGTTATACACGTATAGGGCTTCCACAAACCATGGTTGACGCCTAGCAGCATGTCATGGTTACCCAAGCTAATCAGAAGAGGATAGAGAACCTATTCAGTTCGGGATTACAAATGCAATACGGTCCTTCTCTAATCTAATACTCTTGACCACATTGTTTGGTATGATAGTTTATTTACTCATGTCTACTATCCAATGTGAATCGTTTGCTTATATGATTTCCTTGAATGTGATTTGGAACGCATTCCCCAATCTCATTCATACTCTGGCCAGAGATTCCAAATCATATCATAGAGTATTCTCCCTCAACTGTTTGAAGGTTAGAGATCCCTTGTTGCGCATTTACTTGTCTCCATAGCTAAGTGGCTTAACCCCAACGATGCCGTGACACCCCTAGGGGGTGAATTAGACATAATCAAAGATTAAGGACTTAACCACAAGACAACTGTGATGCCTCAGGTCAAAGGACTACTTTGCATTATCCCAACCATGAGTTCTCATGTGACATGGAATATAAGAACTCTTCGTTGATCACGTTCAGTGAACTCATTCTCTTATTGAGCACCTACGTACTTGTCTTGATGTCACACACACCAATGACTCGAGACTAGTCACTCTCCCTGAGAGAAGACACAGTACGTACTGATCTTAACGGACTGTCAATGCCCAATTGGTAATCCTATGATCAGGAACATTTAGGATGTGTCTACGAAAGAATGGTCTCATTAATCTAACTTCATTAGATTGCATTCTCCCAATCACATATTCCTTGGACTTTATCGTTTAAGCATATAACATTTATATGAGACGGCTCAAACAATAATCTTTGCCCTTTATATGTTAAACTAGATTAGTTTAACATTTGAAATGTCCGTAAAGTATCATCATATGATTGGTTTTAGGGCACATTTCCAACATTAATTAGATTAAACACATAACTAAAATCAACAACTATCTACCTTAAACCCAAGGTCCAACACAAGGCTCGTGTTGGATCAAATCAAACGGTTCATAATCATCCTAAGACCTAATATGACTATATAGTCCATATGAGGATGCAAAACATTCGTTAGTAGTTCCATATAGTCTCGCTTGTTTCATCGAAATAATGGGAGTATTATATACTACTAATTCATATTAACTTGGACCAATGGTTGTGATAGGCCCAAGTTCTTTTAATGAGATTAAAATAAAATTGATGTAGCCCAACACTACTCCCTCAACAAAACGAATATTAAGTTGAAAAGCAAGAGATGTTTTGAACATCTCTTCGTAGGCCTTCCATCATGATGGGCTCCAATCGTTTGTGACTCCTACAACGGCTTCACCCTATCATGGGGGAGTTCAAAGTATGTGCTTACATTAAGGAGGAGTCCATATATACATACATGATGTAGTGAGGTAGGCAACGGAGGATGGCCGACATCATATCATTGTGAGGCTATTCTTGAACCCCTACATGAACTAGTATGGTGGGAATAACTTAACTAAGTGCAATGGTGCCGACATCATATCATTGTGAGGCATCATTCTCTAGAGGCCAAATTAGATGGGTAATTACAAGAGTTGTAAATGACTAAAGCGTTATTCTCTCATCATTATTTTTGCTAACCAACATCGTATCATCGTAAGGTGGGCTTGGTAATGGTGAGTCTCCCATACCCTACTAAGAGTTCAACATAACTCTCGAATTCCATTGAGGGATGTGGAATTTGCCAAAAATAGTGGGTGGTACTATTTGATTTAAGACCCAATCAAGTAGTTTTAAAACAACAATGTAATACGATTTCTGTTATGTTATGTAGTTAACGACATGCCTAAAATTACACCCACCATTATACTTGACAAAAGGGGCCTTAAGGGCCAACGTTTCCTTGCTTGGTATCGCCACATTGAGAATGTCTCAAAGGTGAAAGACATATTGTATGTGCTTAAGCAATCCCCTCCTCATGTACCTCCTACGAAACTAGCTTCAAAGGAGGAGTGTCAAAATTATGATAGACACCATGAGAATGACTTACAAACCAAATGCTTAATCCTCACTTCACTTAGTGAGGAGCTTAAGAAGCTACATGAGCACATGGACACTTCTTGTGCCATGGTTGATAGTTTGCATAAGACGCATGACATTGTGACTAGTAATGTACGATTCTCAAATGTTTGTAGTCTATTGAATGCCAAAATGGCAAAGGGGGCATCGGTTCATAAACATGGACAAAAGATGGAAAAGATCTTTCAAGATCTTGAAAGTTTAAGAACTTCCATCGATGGGAAAATGGCCCAAGATTTTTTCCTTGCATCTCTCTCGGATGATTTCACTAAGTTTATTGTAAACTATAAAGTGAATAGATTCAATCATACTTTTACCGAGATGATTGACATGTGCTGTAAGTTTGAACAAGGTTTCAAAAAGTACAGTAGGAGTGAGAATGCAATCACAAGGAAAAGGTTGAATAAGAAGAAGGCAAGAAAATCCAAAGGAACATGCTTTCATTGTGGAAAAGATGAACGTTGGAAGAAGAAATACAAGGTGCGCATTGCGAGCCTTATGTCAAGAACTTTTGAAGGGACTATTTCTGTCATAGAGAATGCTTTTACAATGAGCTCCAATTCCTGGATATTTGATTCAGGCGCTAGTCAACATATCTGCAATTCGTTGCAGAGACTAACAGGGAGCAAGACATTGCGCAATAAGGAGATGATTGTGCGAGTTGGGAACGACACTAAGATCTCTGCTAAAGCGATAGGCACCTACATGCTTAAACTGCCCTCTGGGGAAGTCTTGGAACTTAAAAATTGTTTATATTTTCCTTCATGTATAAAGAATTTGATTTCTATCTTTAAGTTTTTACGAGATGGGCACTCAGTATTGTTTGAAAAAATGAGTTGCACTTTATACTTGAACGGTCGTATTATCTCTCATGGTAATATGATAGAGGGACTTTTTCACCTAGAGATAAGTAGTGGGATGCACTGTATTGAAAGCGGGAATACCTCAAAACCCAAAAGGGCTAGAGAAGAAGTTAACCAAGAAAAGATGTGGCATCTTAAACTTGGACATGTGAACCTTGATAAGATTCGCAAGATGTCGAAAGACGGATATTTCCGCCCATTAGGTAGTGACCAAATGGGTACTTGTGAATGTTGCTTAAAAGGGAAGATGACCAAATCTCCATTCATTGGGAAATGAGAGCATGCCACTGAAATTCTAGGGTTAATCCACACTGATGTATATGGACCTATGTCTACTACGTCGAGAGGAGGCTTCTCCTACTATATCACATTCACCGACGATCACTCTTGGTTTGAAAGGTTCAAAGAATTCAAGAATGAAGTTGAGAAGCAAACTGGGAAACAGATAAAGATCCTAAGATCAGATCGAGGGGGAGAGTATCTAAGCACCGAGTTCTTAGATTATCTCAAAGAGTGTGGAATAATATCACAGTGGACTCCACCAGGAACTCCACAACTTAATGGAGTTTCTGAAAGGAGAAATCGAACCTTGATGAACATGGTTCGTTCTATGATGAGTTTCGCCGATCTACCAGTAACATTCTGGGGATACGCTCTATATACAGCAGCTTACTTGCTTAATAGAGTATCTTCCAAGTCAGTTTCACAGACGCCCTATGAGATATGGCATGAAAGAAAGCCAAGTCTTAATCACATTAAGAATTGGGGTTGTGAAGCATATGTCAAGAAGCTTGAAGCGAGATCAATTAGGTGCTATTTTGTGGGATATCCTAGAAAAACTATGGGATATGAGTTCTACCATCCTGACGACCAAAAAGTTTTTGTCGCCAGAATTGCTAAGTTTCTAGAGGACGAATTTGTTCTTAAAGGAACTATAAGTAGAACGATGGAAATTAATGAGATTAATGATGAACCACAAACAAGCACTCGACAAGTTGACAACCCTGTTCCTGAACCCCTAGCTCCACGTAGATCTGAAAGGGTTAGCAAGCCACCTAAGAGGTATGGCTTAGATAATGACTTTGGGGAATTGCACATTCTAGGTGACAATGACACAAAAGAAGACCCTAGAGACTACACTGAAACAATGTTCGACATTGATTCAAAGAGATGGCAAGAGGCCATGAAATCCGAGATGGATTCCATGTATCAAAATCAGGTCTGGACTTTTGTAGACCCTCCAGAAGGTATAGTACCTGTTGGAAACAAATGGGTATTCAAGATGAAGATAGGCGTTGATGGGAACGTGGAGACTTATAAGGCTAGACTAGTAGCCAAGGGTTATAGGCAACGAAAAAGGATTGACTATGAAGAAACCTTCTCTCTTGTAGCCATGATTAAGTCGATTCGGATTTTGCTTGCTATAGCTGCGTACCATGATTATGAGATATGGCAAATGGACGTGAAGACGGCCTTTCTGAACGGCTACCTAGAGGAAGAGCTCTATATGACTCAACCCAAAGGTTTCATGTCCAAGTCTGAAAAGACTAAGGTATGCAAGCTTCAGAGGTCCATTTATGGACTTAAGTAAGCCTCCAGGAGCTGGAACATTCGTTTCGATACTGAAATCAAAACGTTTGGTTTTACTCAAAACGAAGACGACAATTGTGTTTATCAAAAAGTCGTTGGGGATGCAGTGGTATTCCTAGTGTTATATGTAGATGACATATTACTATTCGGGAATGACACTGCAGTACTTTCTTCTGTAAAAGTGTGGTTGTCCAAAACCTTCCACATGAAAGATTTAGGAGATGCATCGTATGTACTTGGGATAAAGCTCTATCGTGATAGATCTAGAAAATTAATTGGATTATCCCAATCTATGTACATAGATAAGGTGCTGAGTAGGTTCCAGATGGAACAATCTAAGAAAGGTCTTCTTCCTGTGAGACATGGAATTCACCTTTCTAAGTCCATGGGACCTAAAACTCCTGAAGAGATACGGCAGATGAGTGCTATTCCTTATGCTTCCGCCGTAGGAAGTCTCATGTATGCCATGATATGCACAAGGCCTTATATCGCATATGCAGTAAACATTACTAGTTGATATCAATCTAACCTAGGATCAGAATACTGGGCAGCTGTCAAGACGGTCTTTAAGTACTTAAGAAGAACTAAAGACATGTTCCTCGTTTATGGAAGAGCAACAGAGTTGCGAGTGGAAGCCTATACAGACGTAGATTTCCAATCTGACGTCGATGATAGAAGTTCCAACTCCGGATATGTATTCACTCTGAATGGTGGGGCTGTTAGCTGGAAAAGCAAGAAACAAGATGTAATTGCTGATTCCACAACGGAGACAGAATATGTTGCTGCAGCTGAAGCTGGCAAAGAAGCGTTCTGGATGAAGAAGTTCATTACTGAACTTGGAGTGGTTCCAACCATTACATCACCAGTAACTTTGTACTGTGATAATAGTAGGGCGATAGCTCAAGCCAAGGAACCCAGGGCTCATAAAAAGAACAAGCATTTTGACAGGCGCTTTAATATCATTAGAAGATATGCTGCCGAGGGGAAAGTCAACATCCTCAAAGTTGCCTCAGCAGATAACGTAGCAGATCCACTGACAAAGCCAATGTCTCAAATCCAACTTGACCGCCATATGGAAAAGATGGGTATTAGATACATGGGAATGTGGCTTTGAGTGCAAGTGGGAGATTGTTGGAAGTATACCCACAAAGCCACTCATTTGATGTAATAGCTTTTGGAATACTTAATGTATTAAACTATTATATGTTTAATGAAGGGCAAAGCTTATTGTTAATCACTATTTATTGTATCATGTGTTTAAGCAATAAGGGAATCCAAGGAATGTATTTAATCTAAGAGAGAAGTGATTTTAAGTAAGTTAGATTAACGAGACCTTTCTCTTATGTTCATTCCTAAAACGTTCCTAGCCATAGGATTGCCAATTGGGCATTGACAATCCGCTAAGGTTAGTATGTGTTATGTCAACTCAAGCGTGAGTATGACTAGTCTCAAGTCATTTAGTGTTGGACACTAAGACAAACACATAGGTGCTTGAAAGAGTAATCGAGTACACTGAACAACGATCAAAAGAGAGTTCGAACATACATGTCATGTAAGAACTCGTAAGTTGCAATATGCAAAGTAGTCATTTGACCTGAGGCATCATAGATGTCTAATGGTTAGGTCCTTGATCTTTGATCATGTCAAAGGCATTCCATTGAGAATGTCCATGGCATTGTTGGGGTCAAGCTATCTAGTCATGTAGGCATATGAATGCACAACAAGGGATCTCTAACCTTCCATAGTAGAAGGAGAATACTCTAAGATATGATTCGAGAGTCTTTGGCCAAAACATATGAATATGAGTTAGGAAGTTTGTTCGAAATCATATTCAATTGAATCATATAGAGAAGTATCACATTGGATAGTAGACATGAAACAAACTATCACTCAAACAATGTGATTAAGAGTATTGTATTAGAGAATGGCCGTATTGCATTGTAGTTGTAACTGGATAGGTTCTCTAACCACTTCTACTTAGCTTGGGTAACCATGACATGCTGCTAGGTGTCACTCATGGTTTGTGGAAGCCCTGAAGATTAGCAAACACTAATCTTAATCAAAGGGAGAATTGAAATGTAGTTTCAATTCATAATCGATCGTTAAGAGTAACAATCGCCCACTGCCTCGCTAATTGGAACCTAATGGATTGTACACCGAGTAAGGATGAAAGTGAAGAAATATAAATGAAATGGATATGCAATTAAATGGTTTAATTGAAAATGGTCAAGATTAATTAATTAGTTAATTAATTTTACGAAAGGTTCGTATTGGGCTTTTAAGTTGGTTTTGGGTTTCGGGGCCCAAAAGTGTTTTGGTCCACAAAGCCCATTATGTTTAAGTTGTATGACAACTAAAACAAAATGGGCAATTAGCCCAATAACAAAGACAAGGCCAGCCATAAGGGAGAGTGGATGCAAACTTGAATTAATTACAAGTTTGCCACTCAAATGTGATGTAGTATAAAGTTAACTTTATAGCTATTTTCTCATTAGGGTTTTCTTAAGGAAAAGAGGTGAAACACTTTCTCTCTTTTTCTCTACAAAGAGGCCGGCCACATAGGGAAGATTTAGCTAGCAATCTTTTCTTCTCTAAGTCATCCATTTCATCTTCACACCTTATCCTTGGTGTGGAGACTTAGAGACACCAAACCTTTGGTGTTTTTGAGATCCTTTCCTCACATCCTCAAGGAGCAAAGGAGCATAAAAAAGGAAGAAAATCACAAGGAAGATCCAAAGAGCTAGGAGGTGACTTGAAGGCCCTCCTGGGTGAATCCCTTGTGTAAACAAGGATGAGCTTCAAGGGTAATGAATCTCTAAATCCTTCATTCTCTTTAATGTAGTTAAAGAGTCTCATGGTTCACCATTCACTAGGCTTTGAAAGTCATGGGTTTTAGATTTGTTTTTGAATGCATGCCTACTTTAATGTGTTAATAGTTTGCATATGTGTTCAATTATTCTCACATGTTCTTAGCTAGGACAAAATTTTTCCTTCATTAAGATCTTTGTTTGTTAAGCTTATAACCTATGAGTGTCCACCTGGGCCTATCTACGCTTAAACTGCAAATTTTGAGCGTTAACAGTAGTATCATTTTTAATTACGCATTTTCAGTCAATTTAATTAAGCATTTTTCATTGAGTGTTGTGTTCCTTTCAAGTGCAAATATAAGGATAGCATAATGGTACAAATAAGGGTGTCGAACCACAGGGTCTGATTAGAACTCTACAAATTACTAGCTTTATGTGAACCTTAATTAAGCAATGAAAATGAAAATTGAATTTAGATTTTTGTTTTGAAAGCTAAAGTAACTTAAAAAGCAAGACAAGATAAAGATGAATGATAGATTGATTCAGAAATGATGGCAATGAAACTCGGGATACTGATTTCACCATTACAAGTCAATTCCATGAAAATTAAGTCAAAACGTATTCAACTCTCCAATATGCAACTAGGGTTCTTTTTACTTATTTATGATCATCCATTTGATGTGTGCTTGTGATCAAGTACTCCTAATCTGCAATATAGTTGTGATGTTCAACTTAGATTAGCAAGTAAGAATCCACCGAAGAAATCACATGGCAGGATGTATGCATAGTAGTTTCTTCATTCATTCACATGTCCACCAAGATTAAGCATGATGTGTACTATAACCTTGATCAAATAATTCATAAGCAGCCGTAATGGTGTTCAAACATTAAGATTAACGAACAAATTATACTATAAAATCAGTGAATGAAACAAGAACATAGATTGGTAATTTGAATACTTTAACTTAATAACATAGAATGGGTATGCAAGGCTACATCGAATTCCCCAGCTATGAACTTAATTACACAACATTATTACAAAATATATAAATATCAAGAAGCAATTTTGATGTTGAACTTCTCTAAGTACAGCATGGCTGCGTGGTTTCTTCGGTGGTTGCGGATGGTGAAGGGAAATAGGGTTTTGTTTATGAAAGAAAGGCTAAAGAAAGATAAGAGAGAAAGCTCTGGGTGCCCTCAAGGTGGAGCTTCTGTAAAAGTGATATGAAACCTTAGTATTTATATGCTAAATGGGCTGCAAGATATTCCAAAGTGATCCCAGCAACTTAGCCTTTATTTTACACGCTTTTGTCTTATTTGGCACCTCCAAATCAGGCTAGATATCCCAATTCCTTTCCCATTTTGTTCCTGATCTTCTAACAAGCCAGATTCGTCTTGCATTCTTTATTTGGGCTTTCAAATAGGCCACTAAACTTCTTTCCACGTTTGAATAAGGGTCATCTCCAAAAATGGCATGGTTTCACTTCTTTTGCCTTCAAATTGATCCTAAAGTACATGTAATTGCACACTAAGACAAAATAAGGTAAAATGCAACTAGTTTAACTCAAAAACATTACAAAGAGACTAGAAATGGATGGTATAAATGAATGAAATATATGAGTTATCAAATACCCCCAAACTTGGTTTTTGCTAGTCCTCGAGCAAAACTATAACTAAAAACACACAAAAACAATAAAATCTAACTATACCACTTTCGCTGGCTAAATGATTGGACTGAGTATGTGAAACAAGCCTTTAAACTTCTAGGTGTCCCTAGTTGGAGGAGTTGTGTCTCCTGAGGGTTTATAGTGATGACGCCCACAAACATCTACAAATTCTGCAAACAAATTGGTTAAAGTATACTTGAAACAAACTAATAAGAACCAATGAAAGCTTAGTCAGACATTCGAACCAAAAGTCTGCCACTTCAAAGAATCGTATCATATGTAGAGTGTAAAAATATTACTCCATGACTTATGACTTCAAAGACACTATACTCAAATGCTAAAGGTAGAATTCGCCTCAACTCTAGTCCTCACAGATATCACTCAATTTTTCACTCCGATCCTAAGGTGTAGTCTCTCCACAAACACATGTGAGTGAAATTATGTAAAAGGGATTTAAAAATTCTCACATATGAAATATGAAATAAAAGCACAATTTCTGAACATATCTCATGAAATGAATCAAATACTAAGACTATGGATAGCACACGTACTTACCAGCACCTATGAATACATCCCCAAAGATCAGCTAGGTCTTTCACAAGGTTGTAATGTAAGGCTTAGGCTATGGGCTATGAAAGAAAGGATAGGAAATACTAGAGCTTGGGACATACCAAAGTGTCTTTGTTATGAAATAAGTAGGCTCTTCACTTGAATTGGTCTTTGTTATTTGTTCTTGGCGTCCAAGACCCATGCATGATAATGGGAAGATTTGGGAATTACATCTTCTTTGATTTTTTTTTTCTGTAACTTATATTTTTTTTATTTACAATTCCAGCACATGTTACCTCGGTACACACCATGTTCTTGATCTAGAGCTCAATCGATATGTATCTTCATCACTTTAGTATTCCCCAAACTATAAGGTATGGCTGTAATGGGCTAAGATGGGTAGAGTTTGGTATGGGTGATGAAGAAACTAGTCTAAAAGTGTTTGGCTACAACAAGGGTGAATGATAGGAGCATATTTATGCGCCTTAGTTAGCTAGTTCTTATGCATCTTTGTTATGTTTTCTTCGTTAAAGTAGTCTTTTAAGCTACTTTCATGTGTTTTCAGGTTTAAAGGACATATTACATGAAATGATGCAATTTGGAGCTTTTGGAGCAAAATGTGAGCTTGGATCGAAAAGGGCATGCTTGGAACACAAGGTTGGGATGAAATCGAAGAGTTGAAGATTTGAGGTTTCCTACTTGAAGTAGGAAAGCTAAGCCTAAAAGTTTCCATTTTGGGTTGATCTTTCCTAAATCGGAATTGGCAACCAAAGTTTCTAAAAGTTGGAAGTTTCTATTCTTGGAGGTTTCCATTTTCGTGAGTTTCTATTCTTGGCTTTGGGCTTTTAGATGACTTAAACCCTAATTCCTTGTGGACCCTAAGCCTATGCCGCACCCTAGGCCCCTTTCATTTAATTTCTGCCATGTTAAAGCCTAATCCATCTCCCCTAGGGTTTGGGCCGCACTTCTCCCATTCTAGAACACCAATTTCCTTGCCTTGCAAGGCTTTCAGAAATTCACCATCACCCTAATCCCTTCCTTGCCGCAGCCACCACCCATTCCAGGAACCTTTCCCACCTTTTGCCGCAGCTTCCATCAATTCCAGCCACCATCCTCCACCTTTAGACACCATTCCACACCTCCATAACTCTTTCCCACACCTTGCCGCACCACCCTACCATCCTAACTCCCTTCTAAAAACCAAAAACACATCCAGCAAACTCCATTCACGCCAGAACCTGTCCCTCACCTTTGCCGAGCCCAACCTACACCCAAATCCATATTCTCTGACCCCAACCCTTCCTAGCCGTGCCCTACACCTATCCTAGATAGTTTTCCACCATTCTCCCTCATCCAAAGTCATCCAAAACCATCCAAAAACCCCCTAAACCAACTCTGCCGCAACAAGGAGAAGAAGAAAGAGGAGCTTTCTGTGCAGAATTCAAAGTGGACTTCTTTGGCATTTTAGGTGTAATCTTTCTTATGTCTTCGATGTCTCAATTCAATAAACTTTGTGTTGTGAGTATGAGGAACTAAACCCCCTTAGTTGGGGGGTGATTCGAAACCATGTACATGCTTGCAATTTGATTCGATTACATTCAGTTGTTATTTCATAAGTTGTGGATTCAATTCGTTCATCTATTTGATTGATACTTATTTATGTATGTTGATTGAGAGTGCACGCTTAGTTTTCATGCATGAATATGATGCTAGATTATGAGGGAGTTTCACCTAATAGTTACAATCTTATAATCACAAGTAGTGAAGATCGCTTGAAAACGATCGCGTTGAATGAATTCTTAGCATAAGTTTCATGCAATTCATAGTAACAAATGCTTCGTCAATGCTTATGTTTTTCATAGAACGTAATGACTCTTGCTTGTATCTCTATTATGCAATTCATGTAGGGAACTTGTAGGGAATGTTTTGGGTTGTCGTATGCAATCATCCAACTTAATAACTTGTGGAAAAACTGAGGGTTAATTAGTGCAATTCACGGTTAACTTGGGGCGTTGAGTATTCATAATTTATCGGAAGAACAACTGAAAATCGTTTTGTTTGCAAGTGTGACATGTGTGGAGAAGAACCTCCTAACTAGCTTTTTAACCATCTATTTCACCAAAATCGTTTCTACAATCTGTTTAGTTTCAAGTTTCTGTTTTGTTTTCAATTTTAGTCCAAAACAATTCCCCCTTTAATTTGAAGTCTTAGATTAGTTAGAAAGTGTTTTGATTTGTGTTTCTAAGTATTTTGATTCAAGTTTTCATCAAATTTCGTCCAAATTAGTGTAGGTGCTCAAAACTGCCCAGAAAGTGGTTTTTAGGCAGTTTTGAGCCTTCTAGTTGCTGTTTTAAGTTTTAGGTTTGTTTAAGTGTTTTAACTTTTAGTTTTGCATTCTTTGAGTCTAGTTTAGTGTTTTTAACTTTGTTTTTGAGTGTTTAAGTCAGTTTCCAAGGGTTTAGCAATCCCTCCTAATCCCCGGTCTAGAACGATCCCTACTTACATCTTTGCTACAATTTGACAAAAAGAGGGTTTAATTTGTGTGCTTATCTATTTCGCATCAAATTTTTGGCGCCGTTGCCGGGGATTAGCAATTTTGCTAATCCCTTGGATTGTTTTTGTTTCTTTTATTTCACTTTGTTTCTGACTTTGTTTAAGTTTCTGACCTAATTTTGTTTCTTGTTTCTTAGGTACTAATGTATGACTAGAAGCTCTCAACCGATTCGTATAAACATCTTGGATTTTGATGACGATTTTGAGAGGAAGTTAAGAAGAGCTAGAAACCAGCAAGAACACCATCCACCCAGTTCCGAATCTGACCTTGAAGAAAACGTACAAGAAGAGGAGGAGGAAGCCACGGCAGGGATATTTGAGGAAGCCACGGCAGGGATATTTGAAGAAGTCCAAGGCATGGCCATGGACAATCGTACACTCAAGGAGCTTTCCGCCTCGGGTTTGGATAATGCCGCACCCTTGTGCATTCAATACCCTAGGGCTGCCCAAGGTAAGACGGATGAGTTTGAATTAAAGTCAAGTTTGCTTCATCATATTCCTAAATACCATGGCTTGTCCATGGAAGATCCTAACAAACATTTGAAAGAATTTGAAGTAGTTTGCTCTAGTATGACTCCCGTCAATGTTGACGGAAATATATTGAAGATGAAGGCTTTTCCATTCTCTTTGATGGATAAAGCCAAGGATTGGTTATATGAGTTAGCTCCCGGCACTGTCACATCATGGGAGAGTATGAAGAGAGCGTTCTTGGAGAAGTTCTTTCCAACTTCTCGCATCATCCTCCTCTGCAAAAAGATAAGCGGAATTCAGCAAGAAGAAGGTGAGTCTTTTCCTACATATTATGAACGATTTAAATCACTTGTTGCTTCTTGTCCACAGCATCAGATGAAGGAGGAGTTACTGTTGCAATACTTCTACGAGGGTCTCCTACCTCTAGAACGTCAAATGCTTGATGCTTCGGCAGGGGGAGCATTGGTGGACAAAACACCCATGGCTGCCAAGGTTTTGATTGCTAATAGAGCGTTGAACGCTCAACAGTACGAGGGTGTAGGCCAAAGAGGACCCTCACGGCACCAAGTACATGAGGTAAGTGCGACTTCCGATCTTCATTCACAATTGGCTAATCTTACTTCTATTGTTTCACAGATGGCCGAGGGAATGAAGATGCAAGGACCTGTGATATGTGGCGTATGTTCTATCCAAGGACATGTCTCCGAAAAATGTCCTCAACTCATCGAGAATGGCGGATGGGAGAGTGCGAATGCCATTGGGTTTCAAGGCCAAAATCAGTCAAGGCACGATCCATACTCCAACACGTATAATCCGGGGTGGCGAGACCACCCAAATTTCAAGTGGAGGGATCCCCAACAACCTCAAAACCAAGGAGGCTTTAGGCAACAACCCCCGGGGTTCTTTCCCAAAACCTACGGCCCACCCCAAAATCAAGCCCAATCCGGCCCAAGTGCCTCAGGTACGTCTCTTGACAATGATGCACTTCTTAAGATACTAACTAAGTTGTCTAATGGGCAGGAAGATCAAGCTAAGGCTATGCAAAACCAAGATAAAAGGGTGGATCAACTTGAGAAACAAATTGGGCAGATTGCCGAGTTTGTAGGTAAGTTTCGAGATCCCGGACAACTTCCTAGTTCCACCATTCCAAATCCGAAGGGAGGGTTCGAAAGTGCCAAAGCAATCACCCTAAGAAGTGGTAAGGAAGTTGGGGCAGTTCCTACATCAAAAACAGGTCATAACGAGGATGAACTTTTGGAATTGGAAGAGGAGGCATCAAAGCAGCCCACGGCAAAGGTGGTTCCACCTTTGCCGCAAGTTCCTAATGTCCCAAATCTGCCCAATTCGTCCCACAAAGGTAAGAATGTGTCCAATTCAGTTCATACTAATGTTTTCCCTTCAAATGTGCCTTTTCCTAGTAGGTTCATGCAAACGAAGAAAGAAGAGACATAAAAGGATATCCTCGAAACCTTTAGGAAAGTTCAAGTTAACATACCTTTGTTAGATGCAATCAAGCAAGTTCCGAGGTATGCTAAGTTCTTGAAAGAGTTGTGTACCACTAGGAAGAGGATGTCAACTAAGGAAGTGGTAAAGGTAGGTGAGAATGTGTCCGCCATCTTGCAACGCAAACTACCTCCCAAATGCAAAGATCCAGGTAGCTTTACCATTCCTTGTGTCATTGGGAATACTAGATTTGAATCTGCCATGCTTGATTTAGGTGCGTCTATAAATGTTATGCCATATTCCATTTATGCATCTATGAACTTAGGAGCATTGAAAAATGATGGGGTAATAATACAATTGGCCGATAGATCTAACGCCTATCCAAAGGGAGTTTTGGAAGATGTTCTTGTGCAGGTTAATCATTTAGTTTTCCCGGCGGATTTCTATGTCCTTGAAATGGATGAATCGGACCATGCTCCTTCGCTGCCCATTCTACTTGGAAGGCCATTCATGAAGACGGCCCGGACGAAGATTGACGTGTATAGTGGAACTTTGTCCATGGAATTCGATGGGGAAGTTGTTAATTTTAATCTTTCTGATTCCATTAAATACCCTAGTGAGGACCATTCATGCTTTTCTATTGATATAATTGACTCTTTGGCGCAGGGATATCTCAACGATTTAAATGAAGATGCGCTTGAAAAAGTCATTACACAAGGCATGGAACTCAAAACAAGGGGGGCAGATTGCATGCATTCCCACGGCATACATGAGTCATCTTATGTCGTGCCCCCTAGTGAGGAATTACTTGAAGTTGTGGCTGCCCTTGAGTCCTCACCTAAGCTTGATGGTAAGTATACTACCCGTGAGTCCATTCCCATTTCGACTAACAAATTGCTTCCATCCATAATTCAGGCACCTATCCTTGAACTCAAGCCTTTGCCAAGCTATTTGAAGTACATTTTCTTGGGAGAAAATGAAACACTACCTGCCATTATTTCCTCCTCCCTCATGGCACAAGAGGAGGAGAAGTTGCTTCGAGTTTTGAAGGAGTTCAAATCTGCCCTAGGTTGGACATTGGCCGATATTAAAGGTATAAGCCCTACAACTTGTATGCATCACATATTTCTTGAGGAGGGGGCCAAACCAACTAGAGAGGCTCAACGCCGTCTTAACCCTCCGATGATGGAAGTAGTGAAAAAGGAGATCATAAAGCTTCTAGATTGTGGGGTTATCTATCCAATCTCGGATAGTAAGTGGGTTTCGCCCGTTCAATGCGTGCCAAAGAAATCCGGAGTGACGGTGGTAGCTAATGCCGAGAATGAGCTTGTCCCTCAACGTATTCAAACCGGTTGGAGGGTGTGCATTGACTATAGGAAGCTAAACACCACCACGAGGAAGGACCACTTCCCATTGCCATTCATTGACCAAATGCTTGAGAGGTTAGCGGGTTATGCTTTTTATTGTTTTCTTGATGGTTATTCTGGTTATAATCAAATTGTTATTTCACCCGAGGACCAAGAAAAAACCACTTTTACATGCCCATTTGGAACATTTGCATATCGTCGCATGCCTTTTGGTTTATGTAATGCACCTGCTACGTTTCAAAGATGTATGATGAGCATATTTTCTGATCACGTAGAAAAGATAATTGAAGTGTTTATGGATGATTTTAGTGTATTTGGTGATTCGTTTGATAGTTGCTTGCATAATCTAAGTTTGATCCTAAAACGTTGTGTTGAAACTAACCTTGTACTTAATTGGGAAAAGTGTCATTTTATGGTTAAACAAGGTATCGTTTTAGGTCATATAATCTCTGAAAAGGGTATTGAGGTTGATAAGTCGAAAATAGATCTTGTACGTCACTTACCCTCTCCGACTTCGGTTAGAGAGGTTCGTTCGTTTCTTGGCCATGCAGGATTCTATCGTAGGTTCATCAAAGATTTCTCGAAGATAGCGCAACCTCTTTGCCGACTCCTACAAAAAGAAGTGGCATTTGAATTCACAAAGGAGTGCACGACATCATTCAACCAACTCAAGGAGTTGTTGACCACGGCACCCATCATTGTTCCACCGGATTGGAGTCTACCTTTCGAGCTCATGTGTGATGCGTCCGACTATGCTTTAGGAGCTGTTTTAGGACAAAGAAAGGACAAGAGGCCGCATGTCATTTACTACGCCTCACGGACGTTGAACGATGCACAATTGAACTACTCCACTACGGAAAAAGAACTTCTTGCCGTTGTCTTTGCTTTAGATAAATTTCGATCATATTTAATTGGAACTAAAGTAATTGTTTTCACTGATCATGCAGCTCTGAAGTACTTGCTCACCAAAAAGGAGGCCAAGCCACGGCTAATTCGATGGATATTATTACTTCAAGAGTTTGACATAGAGATTCGGGACAAGAAGGGAAGTGAGAACGTTGTGGCTGACCACCTAAGCCGAATGGTGCATAATGAGGAGTTGGTGCCGATTTTGGAGACATTCCCCGATGAACAATTGCTGTCCATTAAGGTTAGTGCACCTTGGTATGCCGATATTGTTAATTTTTTGGTGTCAAAACGTATTCCAAGTGAGTTCACTAGGCACCAACGTGATAAACTTAGGCATGATGCACGGTTTTATGTGTGGGATGATCCGTACTTATGGAAATTTTGCCCCGATCAGATTATACGTCGTTGTGTGCACGATTCTGAATGTCATTCAATTTTGAGTTTTTGTCACACATATGCATGTGGAGGGCACTTTGGTACACAACGCACAGCCCTTAAGGTGTTACAATGTGGATTTTATTGGCCGAGTATTTTTAAAGATGCTAAAACTTTTTGCTTAACATGTGATAAATGCCAACGAATGGGTGGTATTAGTGCTAGGGACCAAATGCCGCAGGTTTCTATCCTAAATGTTGAAATTTTTGATGTTTGGGGTATTGATTTTATGGGTCCTTTTCCTTCTTCGTATGGTTTTACATATATTTTGCTTGCGGTTGATTATGTGTCAAAGTGGGTGGAAGCCAAGGCCACCCGGACTAATGATTCTAAGGTGGTTGCAGATTTTATTAGAACTAACATTTTTGCAAGGTTCGGAATGCCACGAGTGATCATTAGTGACGGAGGGTCACACTTTTGCAATCGGACTATTGAAGCGTTATTGAGAAAATACAGTGTCACCCATAAGGTTTCTACACCTTACCATCCTCAGACTAATGGGCAAGCCGAGGTTTCCAACCGGGAGATCAAGCAAATACTTGAGAAAACCGTTGGGTCAACGAGGAAGGATTGGAGCTTACGACTTGATGACGCACTTTGGGCATATCGTACGGCGTACAAAACCCCCATTGGGATGTCCCCCTTCCGACTTGTCTATGGCAAGGCGTGCCATCTTCCTGTTGAATTGGAGCACAAAGCACTTTGGGCCATTAAGAGATTTAACATGAACCTCGAGGAAGCAGGAAGTCAAAGGAGATTGCAATTGAATGAGCTTGATGAGATACGGCTTGAGGCGTACGATAATGCAAGCATTTACAAGCAAAAGACCAAAGCTTTCCATGACAACATGATCCGTGGGAAATCATTCTCAATTGGGCAGAAAGTGCTATTGTTCAATTCCCGTTTACGTTTGTTTCCCGGTAAGTTACGTTCTAAGTGGATTGGACCGTTTGTTATTACTAACATATCTTCTTATGGTGCCATCCAGATTCAAAGTCTCAAAACAGGTCATGAATTCCAAGTGAACGGACACCGTTTGAAGCCATATTTTGAGAACTTTGTTGAACAAACCGTGGATGATATTTCTTTGGGTGCCGTGGGCACAAATGGAGAATGAATGGGCTTTTCGTCCGCCTGTACGACGTTAAAGAAAGCGCTTCTTGGGAGGCAACCCATGCAATTCAACAAAGGAAGACCAAGGAATCACTCCAATTCCAGATTTGCGTTCCTAAACTCTTCCCTTTGTTATTTATTTCGAATCTGCATATTTAGTTGTTTTAGTTGCTGTTTGTGTGTTTCTTTTTGTTTAGTGTGATTTTATGCTTGAAACATTGAGGACAATGTTTGATTTAAGTGTGGGGGGGTAACTAAGTGTTTTAGATGCAAATTCGTGGGATTTTATCACCCTAAACTTGAAGACTTGTTCCTTGCTGTTTTTAAGTGTTTTTGAGCAGTTTTGAGGTGTTTTAGTGTGTTTTGAAGTAAAAATCCGAAAATTACATAAAAATTTGAAAAATTTGTTTTAAAAACCCAAAAAGAGTTGTTTTTGTGTGTTTGTTTGTGTCTTAGGGTACCTTCCAACACAATGATGAGGATTCGGTTTTTAATTGCATGACTGTTAAAGAGAGTGATTAACATGGATGCAAGTTTGATTTACTCTTTGTTTATGCTTAGTTGTGGTTATAACTTATGAATTCACATGCAATCATAAAAGAAAAAAAAAATTAGTTTTTGTAACATGCTTGAAGGAAGAAACTCAAACTAACGCTACAACCTTGTAAGACTTGAGCCTAAACGTTTATTTGGAGAGTTAAAATCTGTGCATTCTTTGTTTTCTAAGTCGTTGCATGATCTCATTATTCTTTGCTTGGTTGCTACTTAGAAGGCGTTTCATCATTTAGTTCCAAATGCTAGAACTCATGCCCATTTCATTCAAAGCATGTTATTGATTTGCATAACACATATTCAAGATGAAGTTGTGTAGTGACCACCACCTTAGCCAAAAAGCCGTGTGCCCTATGTCATTGTGATTTGTAGGTTTTAACCCCATTGAGCCTTGTTAGCCTTCGTTATGTGTTAACCCATGTTTTCCTCACCTAGCCTAGTTTAGGACCATCCAAACCCTTGTTCTTAAAGCATAGTAAAGCATGATTCAAATTGAATTCCTTTTGATCTATGTTTGCAGAAAACAAGTGTGGGGGAAGTGTTTTTCATGAGGAATTGTGTGCCATAGGCACGAGAAAAAAAAAAGAGAAGAAAAGAAAAGAAAAAGAAAAAAAAAATATATGAAGAAAAAAAAAAAAAAAAAAAAAGAGTGAAAAGTTTGAAAAAAGAGTTCCAAAGTATTGTTTGTTGAAGTAAGGGTCCAAAACAATGAATTCGGCCCTAAGGAGTTGTTTAAATCTTTCCCTTGTGTTTTAAAGTTAATTTCTGCACTCTAAGTGAATTCTAAGTCTCAATTTCATTGCTTTGCTTACTATTGCTTGAAGAACGTTTGTTTTCCTTATCCTTTCCTTGTTAACCAACACCCCAAGCCCCATTACAACCCTTAACTTCTATCTTGAGTGTTATGTGTTTCAATTTGTGGGTTTGAATTTGGTATGAGCATATGGTGTCACTGGTTCTCGCATCTAAGTAGTAGCATTCCATTCATGAGATCATATCTAAACATGCTTCTTAACTCTAGAAATTGCGTTCTTTGTGATACATATATGTGAGCATTCGTTTTCATTTCTACATCAATCTTCTCACATATGACTAGTGTAGGGTGTGGAGTTAGAAAATCTGAGTGAAAATAGAGTGTATATCTTGTAAGGAATTGAGGGAATTCTCTAAGGCATGTTACTACATTCAAAGCATTGTTTTGATTGATTACTTATGAATTAGTAAGGGGTGGCTTTAATTAAGTATGTGCTTGTGTAAAGATGACTCAAATCTGTGGGGATAAAAATCTTTAACACGTCATGTGTATTGGAAATCCCTGAGGCAAACGTTGGAAGGTTTAGGTTTGTTTTGGTTAGTTTGTTTCGTTTCGTTTTTCGTTTGTTTGTTTTGCTCGAGGACTAGCAAAAGCTAAGTGTGGGGGAATTTGATAGGAGCATATTTATGCGCCTTAGTTAGCTAGTTCTTATGCATCTTTGTTATGTTTTCTTCGTTAAAGTAGTCTTTTAAGCTACTTTCATGTGTTTTCAGGTTTAAAGGACATATTACATGAAATGATGCAATTTGGAGCTTTTGGAGCAAAATGTGAGCTTGGATCAAAAAGGGCATGCTTGGAACACAAGGTTGGGATGAAATTGAAGAGTTGAAGATTTGAGGTTTCCTACTTGAAGTAGGAAAGCTAAGCCTAAAAGTTTCCATTTTGGGTTGATCTTTCCTAAATCGGAATTGGCAACCAAAGTTTCTAAAAGTTGGAAGTTTCTATTCTTGGAGGTTTCCATTTTCGTGTCAATTCTTGGCTTTGGGCTTTTAGATGACTTAAACCCTAATTCCTTGTGGACCCTAAGCCTATGCCGCACCCTAGGCCCCTTTCATTTAATTTCTGCCATGTTAAAGCCTAATCCATCTCCCCTAGGGTTTGGGCCGCACTTCTCCCATTCTAGAACACCAATTTCCTTGCCTTGCAAGGCTTTCAGAAATTCACCATCACCCTAATCCCTTCCTTGCCGCAGCCACCACCCATTCCAGGAACCTTTCCCACCTTTTGCCGCAGCTTCCATCAATTCCAGCCACCATCCTCCACCTTTAGACACCATTCCACACCTCCATAACTCTTTCCCACACCTTGCCGCACCACCCTACCATCCTAACTCCCTTCTAAAAACCAAAAACACATCCAGCAAACTCCATTCACGCCAGAACCTGTCCCTCACCTTTGCCGAGCCCAACCTACACCCAAATCCATATTCTCTGACCCCAACCCTTCCTAGCCGTGCCCTACACCTATCCTAGATAGTTTTCCACCATTCTCCCTCATCCAAAGTCATCCAAAACCATCCAAAAACCCCCTAAACCAACTCTGCCGCAACAAGGAGAAGAAGAAAGAGGAGCTTTCTGTGCAGAATTCAAAGTGGACTTCTTTGGCATTTTAGGTGTAATCTTTCTTATGTCTTCGATGTCTCAATTCAATAAACTTTGTGTTGTGAGTATGAGGAACTAAACCCCCTTAGTTGGGGGGTGATTCAAAACCATGTACATGCTTGCAATTTGATTCGATTACATTCAGTTGTTATTTCATAAGTTGTGGATTCAATTCGTTCATCTATTTGATTGATACTTATTTATGTATGTTGATTGAGAGTGCACGCTTAGTTTTCATGCATGAATATGATGCTAGATTATGAGGGAGTTTCACCTAATAGTTACAATCTTATAATCACAAGTAGTGAAGATCGCTTGAAAACGATCGCGTTGAATGAATTCTTAGCATAAGTTTCATGCAATTCATAGTAACAAATGCTTCGTCAATGCTTATGTTTTTCATAGAACGTAATGACTCTTGCTTGTATCTCTATTATGCAATTCATGTAGGGAACTTGTAGGGAATGTTTTGGGTTGTCGTATGCAATCATCCAACTTAATAACTTGTGGAAAAACTGAGGGTTAATTAGTGCAATTCACGGTTAACTTGGGGCGTTGAGTATTCATAATTTATCGGAAGAACAACTGAAAATCGTTTTGTTTGCAAGTGTGACATGTGTGGAGAAGAACCTCCTAACTAGCTTTTTAACCATCTATTTCACCAAAATCGTTTCTACAATCTGTTTAGTTTCAAGTTTCTGTTTTGTTTTTAATTTTAGTCCAAAACAATTCCCCCTTTAATTTGAAGTCTTAGATTAGTTAGAAAGTGTTTTGATTTGTGTTTCTAAGTATTTTGATTCAAGTTTTCATCAAATTTCGTCCAAATTAGTGTAGGTGCTCAAAACTGCCCAGAAAGTGGTTTTTAGGCAGTTTTGAGCCTTCTAGTTGCTGTTTTAAGTTTTAGGTTTGTTTAAGTGTTTTAACTTTTAGTTTTGCATTCTTTGAGTCTAGTTTAGTGTTTTTAACTTTGTTTTTGAGTGTTTAAGTCAGTTTCCAAGGGTTTAGCAATCCCTCCTAATCCCCGGTCTAGAACGATCCCTACTTACATCTTTGCTACAATTTGACAAAAAGAGGGTTTAATTTGTGTGCTTATCTATTTCGCATCAGTGAATAGAGCACATAAAGGGATAGGAATTAGGCCTTTTAGTGGTTAAAACATGCATAGCCTAACATCGTCTCAATGAGTTCATTCATCGGTGATAATAAATACATGGTATCTGCAACATAGGATTATTCTTAGCATTCAATTAAAGAGAAATAATGAGATCATTTAAAGTGAAATTGAAAGAAAAAGATAGGAGCAGAAACACTTTAAACCCTCTCAAAGAAGCAAATAGGCTCAAAATAACTCACTACGGTAGTCTCCACTATTCTTCTTCCAGAATTTGAGCATGTTACTTGTACCATCATAATTTTAAGAGTAATAGCTTTGTAAAAGAAAATAAGATACGAAACATTTACATGACAACACTGTAGTTTTGTTTGTAAACATAGCCCTCAGATACATTCACATTAGTAAGCAAAAGCAAACTTAACCAAAACTAAAAACAAAGGAAAATGGTCAATCGCACACCCCCAAACCTAAACTAAGCATTGTCCTCGATGCTTAAAAATGAATGGAATGCATGCAGTGCACATGGGCAAAGTCTGTGGAATGGAGATAAAATAAAACTAAAAGACACGAATAAAAGGAAAGAACACAAACCCAGCTAGGTTGCCTCCTAGCAAGCGCTTTATTTAATGTCTAGGCGAGACATGGTATCATGATAGATGAACGCCTAAGGTGGTAGGAATTCAAGGTACATCCGAACCTTGGTCGGAAGAAGTAGTTTCTTTCAAGGGTCTTTGAATATGGTGCGTTGAATTTCCACAAGAACTTGATTGTGATGGTGTTTTTGTCTCTCCTTGCGAAGAAGCATATCCTCAAAAATTGTTGAAGATGTGGCTGGAGCAATGATTTCAATGGATGAGTTTGTAGCTGCTAAGGATGAATGAAATTCGTTCAAGGCAGCAATCTCATCGTCTAGCTCCTAATCTTGTTTTTTATGGTGAATGGGCAGCAATGATTTGTCATCCAACTTTAATATGTTTTCCTCTTGACATGGCAGCAAATCATCTCCAAAAGACTCCAAAGATGGCACCTGTAAAGATGTAAAACAACAGGGAGAATCCAACATAATTTTTGAAAAAAAATCAAGCGAATTAGTAGATTGGGAAAGAACTTCAAGTTCAAGATCTTCTCTATGTATATAGGCACAACTAGATCCAATGATTGTTCAATGTACATCTTGACCATCACCCCAAGGTTGTTGTTCATATAACACTTGGACAATCTACCCAAATTGAATTTCCAACTTGATAAGTGCAGTGGAGTGTTCTTGATTCATGCTACTCGTTGATTGTTGAAATTGTAAAGTGCTTTGAACAAGTAGCTCCAAAGTGTCATTCAATGAAGTGTCAACGGGGGTCTACTCTGGGGGTGGTGCAAATGCTTGATTTGGAGCTTCAATGCTGCTCCAAGACTCATTATTAGGGTTTTTTTTTCAAACAGAGCTATATGTGTTTGACAATGGATGTATTGGACTTTGGTTGGAGAAACTTATGAGGTGTGAATGCTCTTGGACAAATATAGGAAATTCATTTTTCCTTGGACATAACTGAACAAGATGACCAGTCTTGGCACATAATGGACATACACTATACATCTTTTTATACCACCTGAAATCAAAACAAACTAAATTATAAATGAAAAATCTAAACTAAGAAAATAAAAACAGATAGGGTTTATAAAGCAAACAATTATAGGGGACTGAAATTAGTCCCCGACAACGGCGCCAAAATTTTGTTGTGTTCCTTTCAAGTGAAAATATAAGGATAGTATAATGGCATAAGTAAGGGTGTCGAACCACAGGGACTGATTAGAACTCTACAAATTACCAGCTTTATGTGAACTCTAACTAAGCAATGAAAATGAAAACTGAATTTAGATTTTTGTTTTGAAAGCTAAAGTAACTTAAAATGCAAGACAAGATAAACATGAATGATAGATTGTTTTAGAAACGATGGGAACGGAACTAGGGATACTGATTTCACCATTACAAGTCAATTCCATGAAAATTAAGTCAAAATGCATTCAACTCTCCAATCTGCAACTAGGGTTCGCTTTACTTATTTATGATCATCCATTTGATGTGTGCTTGTGATCAAGTAGTCCTAATCTGCAATCTAGTTGTGATATTCAACTTAGATTAGCAAGTAAGAATCCATTAAGAACAAGAAAGCTTCAAAGAACCAAAGAAATCACATGGCAGAACGTATGCATAGTAGTTTCTTCATTCATTCACATGTCCATCAAGATTAAGCATGATGTGTACTATAACCTTGATCAAATAATTCATAAGCAGCCCTAATGGTGATCAAACATTAAGATTAACAAACAAATTATACAAAATCAGTGAATGAAACAAGAACACAAATTGGTAATTTGAATACTTTAACTTAATAACATAGAATAGGTATGCAAGGCTACATCGAATTCCCCAGCTATGAACTTAATTACACAACATGATTACAAAATATATAAATATCAAGAACAACATGAGTGAAATTAAAGTTCATAGAAGAAACCCCCTTGAAGCAATTTTGATGTTGAACTTTTCTAAGTACAGCGTGGCTGCGTGGTTTCTTCGGTGGTAGCGGATGGTGAAGGGAAATAGGGTTTTGTTTTTTAAAGAAAGGCTAAGGAAAGAGAAGAGGGAGAGAGAGAGAGAGAGAGAGAGAGAGAGAGCTATGGGCGCCCTTAATGGGGAGCTTCTGTAAAAGTGATCTGAAACCCTAATATTTATATGCTAAATGGGTTGCAAGATATTCCAAAGTGATCCCAACAACTTAACCTTTATTTTACACGTTTTTGCCTTATTTGGCACCTCCAAATAAGGCTAGATATCCCAATTCCTTTCCCATTCTGTTCCTGGTATTCTAACAAGCCATATTCATCTTGGATTCTTTATTTGGGTTTCAAAGCAGACCACTAAACTTCTTTCCACGTTTGAATAAAGGTTAGCTCCAAAAGTGGCACGTTTTCACTTCTTTTGCCTTCAAATTTATCCTAAAGTACATGTAACTGAACACTAACAATAGGAATTACAAACCGATTTGTACTTTACAAATTACATATACAAAGAGAGAGAGAAAGATTAACATTTAACGTGTTGTGGTCCAAATTGAATTGATAATTAAAACACATTCCCATGGTTCAAACTCTTTGAATTAGTAGTCAATCCCATAACTTAATTATCATTTAAGGCACAAGTCCATAATTAACCATCTTCTAACTACTTAAGCAAAAGAATTCACATGGGGCTCTTCAAAGAGAATGACTGGTTCTAGGGTAGTGAGAGAAGAGAGAAAGGCAAGCATCCATTTTATTCAAAAAGAAATATCCTCATCACCTTTTGTTCTATTTTGTCTTATGTGGGTGAGACTCCCTAGTTTACCAAGGATGGTGTGATTCTAAAAAAACACTAACACCCATAATAAAATTAAAAAAAAATGAAGAAGGCAATAAGAACATTATCAACTGCAAGAACAAGGCTAAGAAAACAATTTCAAAATTTGAACTTGGTGCTTTTTCTAACAAAAAACAAAGGTGATGAGGTATAGGCTTTCAAGCTTATAAGTGTGTATACCAAAACAAGCCACACCAAAATGGCCCAAACCAATATAGTATAAAAAATATAATAATCCTCAACATTTTGTTCACATACTTAATCTTCATTCATGCATCCAACTCTTTTGCATACATAACATTTTTTTAACTCTAGAAACACATTTCCCAACTCTTGAACAGCTAAAGATATACATATCTAGAATGAAGAAACAATACTTCATACATAAAAATCAAACCTATATACATAAAATCCAAAATGATACATCAAAGTATAAACCTTTGACTGTTGAAAAACCACCAAAGTATAATATTTCTTGGTGGTTTTTTTTTCAAACCTTCAAATCCAAAAGACACATCAAAGTATATGGAAATTTATATAGGATTCTAGTGACTAGCATGCATCTGCAATTCAAAATTTACATACATAAGCAATGGAAGCATAATAATCAAAGCTATAGTCATGCAAATTCCCTTCAAGAAACATAGGTTCATACTTGATGCATCAAAGATACATATTGAAGAGCAAAGTGAAGGATCTGTATCTCATACCTTTGGATCTAGACTTAAGTTCAATGATTGACCACCTCTAAGTTCTTTTCTCTTGGAACCCCCTCCTCTTAGTTTCACTCATTTGTTCCTCTATCTTGAAAAGCTTGGATCTCCTTGATTCTCCTTTAGCCCTCAAAGTTGAAGGCCTCTAAAGATCCACACCCACTAGTGTAGTGAGATGGATGAAAGGATAACTGAAAAGAGAAGAGAAGGCTAGCTCCATTCCCTTTATGGTGGCATGTTCAATTGTGTGGTTAGAGTGAGGGTGTTTTTCTCTTTAAGGCAAAATGGGCAAATTGCAGTGAGATGGATGAAGGAATAACCAAATAAAAGAGAGAAGGCTAAGTCCATTCTCCATATGGTGGCCGGTTCTAGTTTGTGGGAAGAGAGATGATATTTTTCTCTTTGAGGCAAGATGGACACACAAAAACCCAAATAAACTTTTTCACAATAACTCCCATTTCATAGGGAGAGAGAACTAAGCCTAAACTTTAGCTTTTCTCCCTCTCTTTCTTACACTAATAGCCGACCTCCCTTTGTGTTGAGCTAGTGCTTTTCTTATTTCAACTCATCTCATGCTTGAATAAAAAGCCCAATGGGTTTGCCCCAATGTGCCTGAAAGCACCCGAACTTCTTTTAAGCCTAGTAGCGTTGTCTCGTTGCTTATATAATCTAATTAATTAATCAATTCCATCATCCTTTAGTTATCTTACCATGATAGTATATTGATGTACATACAATCAATTAGTGAATTAAAACTCACTTTTCATGCTCTAGTCTGATGATTACTTAATTAATCATCCACAAGTCATGAGTAACATCTAGCCATATGTCATTGCCACCCAAGCTAATGTAGAATTGGTTGGAGAACTTATTCAGTTGCAATTACAATGCAATTCAATCATTCTCTAATTCAATACTCTTAATCACATTGTCAGGGTATGGTTACTATATGTCAAACCCCTAAGGTGATCATACTAACTTATATGATTCATTTTAGATGCATATGAATGCCTTTCTTTATCATGCTTGATACTTCGGCTGAAGATTCCTGAATCATATGTTAGAGTATTCATCCTTTCATACTAAGGATAAGATTCACATGTCTCTTAGGATAAATCAGCGACACCAATAATGCATAGAACACATCCAAGATGAGATGTGGTCACATCTCATTGTGAAATGACCAGCAAGGTATCCTTAAAACAACTATGATATCTCAGGTAAGGTCTAAAATATCGATGATATCGGAAATATCGGTAGTCCAAACACACGGAAATTTCGATGGAAATATCGGGATATTATCAATATCGATAAAAATTGAATAAAAACCACGGAAATTATAAGAAAAACTTGAAATTTTTTATTGAAACTTTGCAAGATGTTTATTTAGTCAATTATCTATTAGTTTGTCACAAAAAAATTGGAAGGAAATGCATTGCATGATGGATTTAACTGATTTAAGTTGATTATATAGCGAGCTAGCAAATATTGTAAGTGTAGAAAATATGTAGTAATTAATGAAAGAAGTTTAAACACACCATAATCATTTGTATATAATGAATTAGTACAATATTTTACACTTTATACATTGCATGGTAAGATACATGAGTGACTTAGTACCACATAGAGTTCCTATGAGGTTCAAAATTTTCACTATCTTCATCATCTTTATGTGTAAAGTAAGTGTATTGTGAAGAGTAGTCATCAAATGATAAATCCCCAAAATAGTTTTGCATGTAATTGTTAACATGCCACCCATATGGATCCGAGATTGGTTGACGTTGTCCATAAGCAAAATCATTTGAAGATTAAGTCTCGGATTCTTTGGATGATTCACTCGATTCCATCCTAACAGGAATGGGATATGAAAGGTAGAGAAATGGTTGGTGATGAGTATAACCATAGTTACTACTTCCCACTCCAACAGAGTTCGAAGTTATAGATAACAAGTCATCTTCTTGACTTGACAAAGTCCCCTTGCCTCTTTCTCTACGAGTGTAGTCCTTCCCTATGGCACCAATTCCTGGTCCTGCTCGCCTACTGCCATGGTCCCCATCTTGTGTTGCATGCATGAAGTTTGCCTCACCAATGAAGGGGCTCATAAATCCGGGAGGTGGTCCAACATAGTTTTCATATCCACCACTACCTCCAGCTCCACTATATCTTTCATCATTCCTACCTCCGATGATATGTGAGTCTCCTGATCTTGTACTAGAGCTATCATTAGTATCAGCAGGATCTTGTGGTTGTGTAGGATTGGAAGAAGGTGGAATTCCAGTGTTTCTTGGCCTTGGGCGCAAAAGTTCTTCCAAAGAGTCAGCGCTGCTAGATTCCACCTCCTCCTCTAATACTCTTTCTACATTTATCCCTTCATTACGTGCTTCTTCAGCAACTCTTAAAGCTGGGTTGCCTTCATCATCATCTAAATAAAGAGGTCTAATCTATTAATAAAGTTGGTTACCCTCTGTATCATCATCTTCAGCAACAATATCAAACACATCTAGTGGGTCACCACGGTCGACATGATATATTTCTGCTTCCTTATCTCGAATTTGAAGCTTCATGTTGTAGTTGCAATAAACTAATTTTTCCAACCTACTATGAGCCAACCTATTTCTTTTCTTTGTGTGTATAAGTGCAAATGTACTCCAATTTCTTTGACAAGCAGATGAGGAAGATGTTTGTGATAATACTTTGATTGCTAACTTTCTCACAGTTGGTGCATCAGTCTCATACATGATCCACCATTCAGCTATAATGAAAAACAATGTTGATAAGCCTAATAACTCCAACAAATTCTATTATAAACTGATAGTGAAATATGTTTACACTCACTATAAGACATTTTTGTTCAAGCAGCAACTGATGTTGGTTCTCCAAAAGTTCTTCTTGCATCTTTAAACCATGTTAGCTGAATTCAATAAATCGTGTTAGTTTAATCCAATAATGTAATTATTATAATTTAAGTAATTGTGTACCTCATTTCCAAATTGGCCAATTGCTGGTGATGTAGGGTCTAATTTAGAGTATACATTATGTATAGCCCGTATAAAGGTACTATCATCTCCAACACCGAATCTGTATTGGTAATGAGGATTCAAATAATATACTATTCAAAGAAACACATACACTAATAAGAGAAATAATACTTATGCAACTAAAGAAATGAATTGCAAATTATGACATAATTTATACCTGCTACATGCAAATCGTGATATAATGTTTTATACCATCGGTCATCAATTATCTTTATGACCCACCTTGCACCATGTTTTCTTTCCAAGTCCTCCTTCATTACACGCATCAACTCATATATTGCCCTCATAGTAGGATACACTTTTGTGTCAACGATCCATAAAACTTTGTAAAGAGGTTCAAACACTTGGCACACATGTTCTAATTAAGTCCAAAAAGCATGATCAAGCACTATACTTTCCACCGTACGACCTGCATTTGAGCGGCTGAAATTGTGGTGCCTCCAACATAGAACGTATATCTAACATGCAACCCGTCCGGACGTTCGGATCAAATCTAAACATGAAAGACTCATTATGCTTTATGAAAATCCTTTGAAAAACCATGCAATCCTTAAGACGTGATATTCATCCTAAGAGAAATTACAATTATTAATCACAAGAAGCCAGCGTCAATTTCAGGGAACCTTCCGACCAAAATTGCATCAAATTACTTTTCTAAAAATCCCAATGGTGATCAGGCATTAAAACAATTAGATAGTTTTTATCCCGGTGATTAACAATTCAAAGTACGCATGCAATCAATCATAAGCAATTAAATAAAAATCACATATTCATGCTAAGGCTCAAGGCTTTGCCCTAGCAAACGAAATTAGTTCCGCATATTCATAATTGAAATCATAGAAAATATTCTTAAGAAAAGGATTGAAAACACCTTCAAGTAGAAAATCTTCAAAACCCTAGCACTTCTCTCTGTCTCCAATATTGCATAAAATAAAGTGTCCCTAAAACTGTAGACGGCCAAGCAATATATTTGCTAAACCTCCACACAAACCCTAGCAAACTAAAATTAATAAAAACCCTAAATAAAAATAGTAAAATTCGTCTAAAATCTGAACAGCCACGTTTTGGCCCATAAGCTGCTCCAAAACTGGCCCAATATAGCTGGATTTGATGTTTGGAATATTCTGAACACTTTTCCAGAAGGCCACGAACCCATCCGAGGTCATATTGGGCTCCAAAAACGTCATTTAAGCCCAAAAACGTCATTTTCCAGCACTGCGCACTGCTTCTTTATTTCATCGCCAGAAAATAACCGCTTGGTGAAAAAATCCCAAATTTTGATACGATCAAGCTAAGTGACTCACGAACGTCCTCCAATTGGAATTACTCCAAAATTCGTCCATTTGGTCCTGTTTTGCTCCAGAGGAAGTCGAAAGTCCTATATTGAAAATACAATTCAAAGTATTAAAATTCTTCCAATATATTAACCAAAATATACTAAGATTAGGGTAAAATATATAATATAAAATCTACTCATCAAATACCATGAAGTTTATGATAGACAATTGGGTTAGGCCAGTCCATCCGTCACACATGATTGTACAACCATTAGTTTCCCACTTTGACCTCAACTTGTTAGCATACTCATCAATGTCTTTATACTCCATTTCCAAATATTTGTTTCTTACCTCATAGGGAGTGGGAGGTTGTACTCCAACACCGGCCTGTTGACATCCTAATACCATATTTTTTAAATGATGTGATGATGCCTTCTCAGCAGGGACATTTTCATAGATAAAGAACTTGCTAATTAGACACCCCATTCCCTTTTTCACATTACCTGTAGTGAAATAACTCCAAACACTCTTTTGACGTGCTTTGGATGACTTATATAAACTTGGGGCTATTGGTGTTGTTGGTTGTGATTCTCTAACACTTGCTCCCCGTCTCATTTGTGCACCACCACTTATCCCGGAACCTTGTGCTCTATTAGGAATTTTATGAAGGTGTTCTCTTTCCCATGCTGACTGTATGGAGGCACGTAGTCGTTCTTCAGGTCCCATGTAATCATCACATTCGTCCCCATCGTCATCATCATCACTGTCAACCGCTTGGCCAATGACTTATTCTCATAGCCCAGCTCGAATATTTTCCATTCCATGTGTTTTCTTTTCCTTCTAGTGTTTTTTATTTTTTTAATAATATGGTGATGAATGCCTTCACTTTTGGACATTATTTCCTAGATCTAATCCACTAAGATGGTACTTAAGTCATGTCACTCTGCCACTCTTCATTACCCGACCACAATATTTGCAAATTGTGTCATGTTTGTTTTCGTCTATTGGGTCTTCATGTTCCCAAGCTGGATCACGTTTAGTAACTCCACTAGACATCTTAAACGTACCTATATTTATTTTTCATGGAAATTAGGCAATTATTTTTTGGCCAAAAAATATAGTAGTGACGGTTATATAAGAGAACCTAAATAATAAAGTTATTCTATAGAAGAATTAAATAGGAAGTAAAGAAAATGATTGTAAGAATTTAAGTAATTATAAAAATAATATGGAATAATAAAACCTAAAATTAATGAATAATAATCGAATTTGATAATAAAATAATAAATAACATTAAACATATTAAAATTATCCTAGGGAATAATTATACAACATTACTTAATTACTTCAAAAAATTAACATGCAAGTATTATTTGGTTCTTAGATCACATGCATGGGTCCACACAAATTTTGTTGTTGTTGTATAAATTACAATAATATAAATATAACTTTGTAAACTTACCTTAAATATGGAACCCTTTGTGTAAAGGCCAAATAGAATCTGTGTGGACCAACAATAAAATAATAATTACACAAATGTAACAAAATGTTATGCAAACATATAAAGTCTTTAATAATGAATTAAGAGACAATAAACACACATGTAAGTGACCAAATAAAAAATAGAAAAATTAAAAACCACATGCCATTGATTAAGTAATTAATTGACACAATTTAAAATATAATACCACCAAAAATTTGGAATAGATAATAACAAACATGCAAATTAAATAACAATAATGAATGAGAATAACTTACTATAGTTCAGTTTTTTTTTTTTTAACTTGGGGGAAATTGAGGTTGATAGATGTTGAGAATAACATGAGCATTATGTTTTGTTTTGGAGAGATGTTGAGAATAAGGGACGGCATGGGACCATTTGATTTTATTTGTATATATAGAAATAGAACTACCTAACCATATATATAGAAATATGACTACAACTAATTAGTTAGGTGAGTGAACGTGGTGAGTAGTTCAAAAGTAGATACTTGAAAAGAAATTGTCAAAGATTCATTGTCATGTGCAAATTTGTTTCTTGCAAAAAGAATTCAAAACAAAACCATATATATAAATATTTTAGCATATTTTCACAAAAGCATAAGTGATATGGTGGTCAAGGTGTTGAAAGAGTAAAATGGGAGGGGTTTGAATCCCCTTGGTGTTTGTTTTTTAAATATAGAAATTTATCCTAGATAATAAATATTAGCTTGCAAGCCTTGCAGACATCTTAACGACCATGTAAATATTACAGGCTGAATATGTAATCACAAACACATCTGTAGCGAGTTGGATAAGGCCCAGGTGCGTGGTTGACAAAGGGAGGGGTTCGAATCCCTCTATGCTCAAGATTGAGACTTTTCAGCAATTTTCAAGTATTTTTGGGTTTCATCTCGCGATATTATCGATAATATCGCGATATATTGCCCAAATAATGCATTACAATGCTGAAAATATCGTCTCCGATATTATTGCGATAATATGGACAAAAATATCGATATATTGACGATAATTAAGTGGATAAGTGTGAAAATATCGCCCTCTCAAAAAAACGATATTATCATCTTCGATATTATCGGCGATATTTAAATCACTGGTCTCAGGTCGGATGACTACTTACATTATTCCAACTAGTTAAGTTACTTGCTTGAATGTACGTAGAACTATATGCAAGTACTCTAGTTTGATTGTATTCAGTGGACCCATCCCCTTAACGAGCACTGACATACTTGTTTTAGTGACCCCATACGAATGGTTTGATACTTTCCATCCTTCCAATTAAAGTAGACATAGTACGTATTAGTCTATTCAGATTACCAATGTCCCTCAGATAATACTATGGCCACGAACCTCTTTAACATTTTGGTTATAAAGAAGGTCTATGTAGTCTAACTCCTTCAGATTACTTCTTCCATCATTCCATTGTCCTGGATTCACTATTAATTTGGATGTATATCATTTAATTTAGATAGTTCTAATGAGTGACATTGCCAATTTATTGTATAGATAAAACCAAATATTCAAATATTATCCTGAAAGATTTCTTCTCAAGATTGACTTTGTTGGCGTAGCTCCAACACTCCTCGAATTAATGTAGAAACTTGAAGTGGAATGAAAGGTATAATCCATGAAATTCAATGGGATTCAGAGAGACCATGTATTCGTTCATAGGATCCCAAGTACCTGGATCTCAAATAACTCAAAAGAAAACTTTTATATTAAATTCATTGAGTGGTTTCTAATCCTTTTTGTCTGTCTCCTTGATATTTAAAATTATTTTGATTTTTCAATTCGAGTATATATTTCAACAAGAATCACACAACGGTAGATTGATACAATAGAAACCTCTAGTAAAATGTCCACCTGTAATCACATAATTATGAATAATACAAATATTAATGCCTAAGATTGAAAATAGAAGATCTATCATTCACTTAAATTACAACATATAATTGGAGACATCAAAATTTTGGTGAAATAAAGGTTCACCAGCACATTAAATTTTAACATACCAGGGCTTACGTGGCATGAACCATGTGTCTCACAAATTGTACACATGACATGTGACTCATCAAAACTGAACGAGTCACTAAGGGGTCACACGGCGACATTTGGTGGAAAATAGTTAAAGAATTATCGTTATTGTTCTTTAATTTATTTTAATTTAAATCAAACAAATTAATTGATGAAGTCAAATCACGAACCAAGCCTCAAATCAAGTCATGGTTCTTTTGTCAATTAATCAAGTCCACAATCAAGGCCAAATCCAGCCATAGGCAATACTCAGAAAGCTATAAACATAAGGCTCCAAGATAAACAAAGGGGTCAAAAATTCATCCAAACACGCAAATGCTCAAGCTTCCTAACCCCCAAATTCCAATAGACTTAAAAGATTTAAAAAACTCTTTGCATTTTTCGTCACACTTGTGAATAAACCACATAGCACCCTTACACGTGCCAGTTCCTCCATCGCCACAAGCCAAAACCTTGAGGCATTCGTTCATTCAAGATCAGGGCATTGCGACCCCCCCAATCATCAACACATATTCAATTGAAATTTGAGGGTGTATATGAGCATGGGAAGAAGAGAAAAACAAGGAACAAAAAACAAAGTACAAAGATAGCTCATATATATGAGCATGGGAAGAAGAGAAAAACAAGGAACAAAAAACAATCTTCCTTCCTTGATTTATGCCTAATCACCTAACAACTAAAGCAAGGGAAGCACCCCATGCCTACACCCATGCTACCTACCAGCTAGGGTAAGTGACAGATAACTTCTTCCAATACTCCCCTTCAAGCTGGATCAAATGGGTCGATTGATCCAAGCTTGGACAAGAGGTGATGAAAAATAGCAAACGGTAATCCTTTTGTGAAGATATCTGCAAGTTGATCATGACTACGAATGAAGTGTGTATCAATCACCTTGGACTGCACTTGGTTTCAAATATAGTGGCAGTTAACTTCAATGTGTTTAGTTCGCTCATGGAAGACAGGATTTGATGCTATGTGCATCGCAGCTTGATTATCACAGTAGAGAGACATATGTTGCTGATGAGGAAACCCTAAGTCCAATAACAGATTATTGAGCCAAATAAGTTCACAAGCAGTCGAAGCCATAGCACGGTATTCTGCTTCTGCACTAGAGCGCACAACTACGTTTTGTTTCTTGCTCTTCCAGGTGACTAGGTTACCTCCTACGAAGGTGCAGAAACTAGCGATAGACTTGCGATCGAGAGCGTTCCCCACCCAATCTGCATCTGTATATCCTGAGATATGAGTGTGATTATTGTTGCGCATGAGAATCCCTCTACCAATGGAGCCATTCAAATATCAAAGCACACGATGAACAATCTTCATGTGATCCATGCTTGGAGCATGCATAAACTGGCTAACAAGACTCACGACATATACTATATCAGGGCGAGTGATAGTTAGATAAATGAGTTTGCCAACCAATCTCTGATAGTACTCTATATTGGGAATGAGATCACCGTGAGATTGCAGCTTCAAGTTACTATTCAAAGGTGTGCGAGTAGGTTTACAATCTGTCATGTTGGCCTCACGAAGAAGATCAATAACATACTTGCGCTGATTTAGAAAACAACCCTTGTGAGAGTGTGCCATCTCGATCCCTAGAAAATATTTACGAATGTCGAGATCTTTGATAGCAAACTTGTGACTGATATTGTTTAAGAGCACTAATCTCTAACATATTATCACCTGTCACAATGAGATCATCAACGTAAATAAGCACCACAAGTTTACCCGATATGCTTGAACGCACAAATAAGAAAGAATCAGCATTGCTCCGACAGAAACCAACTCTTTCTAGAACATGACTAAGCTTGGCCTACCATGCATGTGGACTTTGCTTGAGACCATAAATGGATTTATGAAGTTTGCACTCCATTTCAGGATTGTTTGATTGAGGATGACCTGGAGGCAGTTTCATGAAAACTTCTTCTTCAAGCTCACCATGTAGAAAAGCATTTTTAACATCCATTTGAAAAAGAGGCCATGCATTGTTAATGGCAACAGATAATAGCACACTCACAATGTTCATCTTTGCCACGGGAGCAAATGTCTCCTTGTAATCCACTCCATAGGTTTGAGTAAATCCTCGAGCAACCAAACGAGCCTTGTTTCTTTCAATCATGCCATCTGAATGGAACTTGGTCTTGTATACCCAACGACCTCCCATAGCCTTTTTTCCTTTAGGAAGTTTCACTATAGTCCAGGTATTGTTTTCATAAAGAGCTTGAAGCTCTTCTGCCATAGCAGCTATCCACTCACTGTGTAGATTAGCTTCTTGAAAGCTTTGTGGTTCATAGGTTTCAGTAATTGTATTGAGGAATGCAACAAATGAGGATGAAACTTTGCTGTAATTAATAGCAGAAGTCAATGGATACCTGGCATTGTAAGTTACATAATCATGTAAAAGTTTCCTCTCACGGGGAGGATTTCGACGAACTGTGGGAGATTGAGTTGCTGGCAATTGAGAAGTTTCTTGGTTAGAAGGACTACTTGAGGGTTCTAATGAGATAGGTTCTTCAGGAACCACAGGTGGAAAATTCTACAGGTTGCGAGAATCAACCTCATTCAATACCTAGTCCCTTGAAATATCTATTGTACCCTCTTCACTTGGATATGGTATTGGGAACAAATTAAGCAAATTCTCCCCCTCTCTAGAATAGTTCAGAGGTTGAGTGAAGTAAAGCATGGTTTCTTCAAATTTCACATCTCTTGAAACAACTATTTTCCTAGTTGTTGGATTGTAACATTTGTAACCCTTTTGAGGGGATGAATAGCCTAGGAAAACACATTTGGCAGCCCTTGGATCTAGTTTATCATGATTTGGTGCTTGTATGTGAACGAAGCAAGTACATCCAAAAACTCTCAAATGGGATAGATTGATCTGTCTATCTTTCAAGACCTCATAAGGTGATTTAAAGTTCAATATCTTACTAGGCAATCTATTGATGAGATATGCAGCAGTAAGAACACCTTGTGACCAAAAATTTTTAGGCACATTCGAGTGAAACATAAGAGCTCTAGTTTTTTCAAGTAGATCTCTATTCTTCCTTTCTACTACCCCATTTTGTTGAGGTGTTCTAACACAACCAGTTTGATGTAATATACCATGTGTACTTAGATAGTTAGACATGTTATGGGACATATATTCGGAGCCATTATCTGATCATAAGACATGAATGTTTGAAGAAAATTGTGTGTTTACAAGTCTATAAAAATCTTGAAAAACTTCCAACACTTCACTTTTAAATTTCAAAAGATACAACTAAGTGATCCTTGTGAAATCATCCACAAAAGTTACAAAATATTTGTATCCGTCAAAGGACTCTAGGACTGGTCCCCAAACATCGGAATGCACAATTTCAAAAGGATTACTAGCCCTAGACAAGGAGGAAGTGAAAGATAATCTAGTGAACTTAGAGAAGTGACAAACATCACAGGAACTTGTAACTTTGCACAGGTTTGGAAAAAAAAAAGACAGAACTTTATCAAAAGGATGTGCAAGTTGTTGGTGCCAAAGTTGTTGTGCTTGAACCAGGCTTGAAGTGACTTGGAAAACCTTGGGAATTTGGACATGCTTGGAAAGGTAGTAGAGGCCATTTAAGAAAAAACCTTCACCAATCGTCTTCTTGGTGGTGATATCCTAAAAAACCATAGTTTTTTGGGAGAAAATAGCAAGGCAGTTTAATGAGTTTGTGATTTTTCCAACAGATAAAAGCTGAAAAGGGAATGAGGGAACATAAAGAGTCTCAGACTCGACATCACTAGAAATCAAATGTGTTTTCCCTCTCCCTACAACCATAACACCCTTGCCATTAGCAACTGACACTTGAGATGGACATGAGAGTTTTTCAAAATTATGCAGATTTGTAGACTTGTTAGTTATATGATCAGTAGCTCCTGAATCTATAATCCAATAATCATGCACATTACCTATTTTGAGAGCAGTTGAGAAGGATTGTAAGATACCTGGAATATCTTGTTGTGTCACATCTTCATTTTCATCCAAAAAACCAGTAAATTGCTCGAGTAGAGCAGCTTGTTTGTTGTCACCTTGACTAGTTGATCCTTCATTGTCTCCATGACCTTGTTTCTTGTGGAGGAAGGCAGCAAATTCATTGATTAGGATGGCTGGATTGGAGGTGAACTTATGTGCTCCCTCGGAATGAGTGGTGACGGTATGATTTGCCTTGTAGGATAAATTGTGTGAACCCTTAGGAAAACCCTTGTAGTTGTCCCTAGAAAACTTGGGCCTTAGTTCAGGTTTGAAGAATCCAGCAATGATCTCATGTATGTCCACCAGTGTCACGGTAGCTACATTTCACAATAGGTTTCTTTCCTTTGTAGCCCTTCTCTTCACTAGTTTTGTGGTTAGAGAGATATACCCTAGCTTCTGGTATATTTGCCTATAATTCCACAGTCATGATTTTTCTGCGAGTTTCTTCCCTTTGAATCGTGGCACACACACTTGAGAATGAGGGAAGATTAGGATTCTTGAGGACATGACTTCTGAGATCTTTGTATTCAGGACTTAAACTCGCAAGAAGTTGAAATATTTTGTCTTCATCAGCTCTCTTGGTCAGCACGGCAACGTCAATGGTGTGTGGCCGATAGACATTCAACTCGTTCCACATGGTGGTTAACTTCCCAAGGTGCTGCACAAATGAGTTTCCTTCTTGTTGTAGACCAGCAATATCCTTTTTTAACTGGAATACTCGAGCTGCATTATTCTGATTCCCATACATTTCTTTGAGATTTTTCCAAAGGATGCAGGAGGATTCAGCGTAGCTGAAAATTTCTACAATCTTTCATCCATAGAATTGAGTAGCCATGACATGACCAACTGGTCCTTGCACAACCAATCATTGTAATATGATGGGACACATTAGGCGCTGGAATAACACCATTAACATAACCAAGTTTTGATCGTCTTCCCAAGGCAAGAGTGACTGCTTTCTCCCAGGGAAGATAATTGAACTCATTTAGTAAGACAGAACTGAGACATTGATTTGGGTTGACATCAACATCTAAATGAAATGAAGATGGCACAACATGCGAACTAACTTCTTCACCATGCATTGAACTCTCTTCATCCATGATAGAGAATCAGGAAAAGCTCACAGATCTCTCAAGAAACAACTCAGAAGCAGGTCGATTAAGATCACTGCTCTGATACCATATTGAAATTTGAAGGTGTATATTTTATTATGAAGAAACAAAGTACAAAGATAGCTCATATATATGAGCGTGGGAAGAAGAGAAAAACAAGGAACAAAAAACAATCTTCCTTCCTTGATTTACGCCTAATCACCTAACAACTAAAGCAAGGGCAGCAACTTGACTAACAACTAAAGCAAGGTTAACAATTCCTTGAATTAGTGAGAATGACAGCCATACTCAAGTTGTTAGACAGCACCCCATGCATACACCCATGCTACCTACCAGCTAAGGTGAGTGACAAATAACTTCTTCCAATAAATTCTTTCACCTTGGAGATAAAATCAGAGGATCAAAAGTTGTAAAGAGATTGTAACCCTAAATACATCAACACAAATTTATTACTTTGTACACGTGTTCTTATTTCATTTGTTACATGATTTTCTCGCTTATAATAATCTCAAAAATTTTAAAAAGAAAAAGAAAAAGAAACATATAAGGATAACAAAATATATGATCACATGCTCTCAATAATAGTCACTGTTATCTTCCGACGAAAATTAATAAAGGGGGTTGATCTTCATGAACTCCAGGACAGTCTCCACCAAGAGACTAAATGCCAGCGGAGCAATACATGATATAAACGTATATCAAAATACTTTGTGGGTCACAGACTCACAATCGTCAAAGCCGATGAGATAAGCACTAAACTATAGGAACCGGAGAATGTGCATTGCTAGTCAAATTCCAAAAGTCCGAATGGAAAATAACAAGAGGGCATGTGTATATGGTTGGTCTGGGTCATTTTTTTTTGTTGGGTATAAAGATAAATCTTACAAAGCCCTAAGTGAGGTACTCAGGTACGTGCTTAAATATTACACAGGAATTGTATATTATTGGCGTATAGTTGTCTTAATGTCCCTGTGCATGTGCTCTTTTGCCTCGATTTTTGATTACTAATGATATTAGTTTTATATTTATGGGATGTTTACTTGTCTATAATTTGATTATTCTGTTTGCTAAATATATGAGAATGAAAATACAAGTGAAGCTCACACAACCAGGATTTCTACTCTTGTGCACAATCATAAATTTTTTGTGACAATTTCGTATTGGTGGCTTTTGTAGTTCCGTTGCAGTTTTCATTTGACCACTTAAATAGAAAGTCCATTGCAGTTTTCATTTTTACAGTTTAAATAAATCACATCCAACATTGGATTTTAGTATGATAATTGCGAAGTATTGGTTTTACTAATTTTAATTTTTTGGATACATTTTCTTTAGATTCTTTCACGTTTCATTTTAGTATTGTATTGGCCATTAGATGGATTATGTAGGTTTTGATTTCGTTCATTCGGAGTTTGTTTGAGTACATTGTTTATGATTTATCTTTTGAATTCTTGCTTTAGTTTTTTAGACTGGCAAATTGTATCTTGTTGCGGGGTTTGAAACATTATTGAAGATGTAGAAATTTTCGAAAATGTGCCAAACAGTAGTGTTTATATACATATATTATATCTTGATCTATTTTCCAATCGAAACATAGGATCTAAATAGATCACTCAAAGTTTACGCATTCTTCATATAATTACCTAAAAATGTAAACGGGGATTTTATTAATTTAACTGGGTTTAAGGAATTTATATAGTGATAATAATTTCTAAAATCCCAAATAATGGTTTAAAAGGTTATAATAAAAATTTTAACGTCGTCTATTAGTTTAGTTTCAACGACCTCTTCTTTAAAATAAAAATATAACTAAAAAAAATCTTGTTATTATTGAGTAAGACCATCTCCAATGGTTGGGCTAAAAGCCAAATATTTTAGCCCAAAAAATTTAGCTTTTAGTCCAAAAACAATTTTTCTGCTCCAACCGTTTTGGCCTAAAATTTTAGCCCGAGATTATTAAAGAATGAACTTAGGCTAATTTTTTTCGTAAATTAAATTTAAAAAATAAATAAATATGTAGACTATCGTAAATTAATTTTATGAACATTTTAATCTAAAAAAAATTAAATTCCGATAAATATTGAAAAATGACTAAATTTTCCACAAAGCAAGCCTTCAACTTTTACCAATCTTTCAACCCTGGGCTAACTTTCAATTCACCAACCGTTCAACACCAAATTTTCAATTCACCAACCGTTCAACACCAAACTTTCAATTTTCACCAACCGTTCAACTTTCATCAATCATCCTCGATATAAACATATGTCCAGTATTTGTTGATCACACAACCTTTCAACCTTCAATCATCCTCTATATTCACCAATCTTTCAACTTTCAAAGAGTTTTTGTTTCCTAAAAATCCTTAATATCTCATCAATGGGTGATAGAAGAAGGCGTAGCATGGCAATGCAGATGGCACAATACCAAGCAAGGATCGAGATTGAGGATGCATAATTGTTCAACGTCAAAGTTAAACTTATCAACTCGTTTATGCAATCTGAGCACCATGACGAATCTAGCCATCGTGGTTCTGTCACGGGGCGTTCATATGTGCATCGTGATAGAGAAGACTGTCATGACCGAATGATGAAAGATTATTTCATCAAGCGTCCGAGATTTCCTTCTCATGATTTTCGGAGGCGGTTTCGGATGAGGAGAGAGCTTTTTGAAAGCATCTTGAATGCATTTGTTAATCACGACCACTACTTTGCAAGAAGGCTAGATGCCACAGGCCGACATGGTCTATCACCTCATCAGAAGCTCACATCTGCTTTTCGCATGCTAGCTAATGGGTGCTCTGCAGACTCAACTGACGAGTATTGCCGACTTGCAGAAAGTATTGCTATTGAGAACCTGAAGCACTTTTGTAAGGCAATTGAAGGCATATATAGAGCCACATACCTCTGCAACCCAAATCGTTAAAACTTGAAGAGGCTTCTATGCAAGGCAGACAAAAGAGGCTTCCCTGGCATGATAGGAAGTCTCTATTGTATGCATTGGGAGTGGAAGAATTGTCCTACTGCTTGGGCTGGCCAATTCAAGGGCCATCATGACAAGTCTAATTACGACCTCTAATATGCTCTCTTACCATGTTGAACAATTTGGAATGGAAAGAAATGGTAGAAAGATAAATTCGAAGAATTGTAAGAGAAAATTGAGTTTTGTGTGGATGTTTAAACAAATACATAGGTATTTATAGAGTTTTTTGGTGAATTTTGAGTTACATAATTTTTTTTTAAATTATTTTAGCTGTTGGATTTAAATTGGGCTGTTAGATCTTTTTTTTTACCGTTAGATTTGATTATATTTGATCTCAGCCGTTGGATTCAATGTATTTTAAAATAACATATTTAAAAAAATCAAATTTGAATCTGGACCGTTGGATCAACCAACGGTCCTTGAAAACTGCCGTCTGATTCAAAATGTAGCCGTTGGAATTCAATGGGTGGCCGACAAACCGCTGATAGCGAGGCCCACCCCTGTCGGGAACGAAATGCAGGCGCTCCGCGTGGGGCACGTTGGAGCGTGAACGGGCCGAGACTGGCCCAAAGGCTAGCAAGTCCAATCTCGTGGGGGGGGGGGAACCTAGGGGGTATTTGGTCCAGAAATAACATTTGGCATTTAGCCCAAAATTTTAGCATGGATTGGAGATTGTTTGGGGGGTAATTTGGCTTTTAGTCCCCATTGGAGTTGGTCTAGGGGCGATGGGGAAAGTTATTATCCTCATCCAAAAAATGATAAAACATACTAAAACGAAAGGTGAAACCTTGGGCTTGCGTTGATCTTTTTTTTTTTCAACAAAAAAATATCATTCTTGTAGGGCTAAAAGACAGATATCACAATCACTTATACACAAACCTCATGTAGGGCTAATAGTTTTCATTTTCCATCTCATGGAAAACACTTTTCGCTCCGCTTAGCCCTACAAGAATGATATTTTAGTGATAGGTTCTATAGGAACCAGACGATCCTATTTGGTCAAATACCTAACGACAAACTCATATGTTCCTTTCATTAGAGTATTTCAAAACAAGTTCTTAGCTAACAAGCCCAAGAGTTTTCTTATTAATGATAGTGAAGATATTGATGATAGCGACGTTAGTGACGACCATGACTTTGATACGGAGCTGGAGCTTCTTACTATGATGAATGCGATAACTGTGGATATGATGCCATAAATAGACTAATTTTATCTCACCCTTCTAAGTCTCCCCAGTTTGTCCTATACATGTAACCCACTACCAGGAAAAGAATTACAATAGTTAAATTATGGTGTGCCATATCGGTTAGCCAAAGACCTCTAATTACTGGATTTAATCTTCCACAAAAAGTAATGAATTCTGCATATTTTGGCCAATTCAAGGTGAAAAAAGGGTTGCTCCCTCAGCAAAACTAGGTTAAAGTTGAGCCATTCAAGATAAATTCATGAGGGAGCATAATCTCTTTAGGATATGCTCCAATGTTTAAAAATTAGTTAAATGCTAAAGGAATGTGTACTTGGTGCCCCGTCCAAGAAAGAGAACCAAGGCCTAGTAGCCATGCTAAATGGTGATTTAACATAGACTCTACATCTCGAAATCAAGCTAACTTCATAGCAGCTTCGTGAAAATAGAACCAGCCAACAAAAATCATTAAGGTAACAAAGAACAATGCACCAATTGCAGTACAATAGAGTTGTAATTCACTAGTTATTCCAGATGCTTGCCAAATTTGAAAAAGCCATAGGTTATTTCTATTCCTCGGAAACCCCCGCCTACATCATCGTTTAATATTTCTTGATGCACTATTGACCAAACCACCAGGGCACTAGGTCCAATGTGAGTAGGATCACTTAGCCATGCCTCATAATTGGAAAAACAAGCACCATGGAAATACATATCACTCAGCCAAAGAAAGAAGATGGAAAGTTGTTCGAAATGGGCACTAAATCCTTTTCGAGAGATCTACTCCAAATCACTGGTATGGCTATCAAAATCATGAGCATCAGCGTGTAGATTCTAGATCCAAGTGGTAGTATCAGGTCCCTTAGCTATTGTTCTTAAGAACAGACCTGATCTAGCCCATTCCTTGAAAGAAGTTTTTACGAAATAATTATTTACCAAAATTTTAACTATTGGTTTCAGTGAATGAATAATCATTGAGTCCTCCTCTTTCCAAACAACACAAACAAAGAAACCCGCCAATAAATAGTTAAGTAATTAGTGAACTTATGAGAGATGTTTAGACTTAGTTTTTTCTCTTCCATCTCCCATCTATCTATTTTCTTTAGTTATTCACCAAATCAATTATGACCTAGAAGTTGATCCAGGGCAATTGTTCAGATCTATTATGACATAGTCGTGAGGCACTTAACGGACCCTTTAAATCTTATAAAATCCCTTTCTGGACTTTAATTCGCAAAAACCATTTTTTGTGCAACCTAATGCATTGATATCTCAATTGTAGGTTCCTAAACGGAACTACTTTATACTTTAGGGCTTACAAAGAACATATTACTCTATTTCGTACTCTATTCCAAATCAAAATTTCACAAGAAGTCATTACTAAGAGATATCTCAGTATTTAAATTTAGTCATTCCAATATTTCTTTTATTAGTTTTAATAGAAGAAAAAAATAGATTCTCCACTTTATCTGTATAAATCATTTATTCCTACAAAAATATCAGATGAAAAACAACAACCTTAGAAATGATACAATGAAATTCTTTGATTGGTTTTTCCTAGAGAAATGATCCTTGATAGGGACAATAAACAATTAAGTAGAAATTGTTATAAAAAATAAGAAAAATTAGTATCCGGTTCCTAGTTCTTACTGTTTATTAACTAAGACCTTATTAGTTATCAAATTTTGATTCAAGTCCCTAGCATTAATGTGATAATGAATTTACATGTTTATTATATATTTTTTTAATATAAAAATTAGTAATTAATTTAGGGTTTAATACTCACACCTCTATTAAACTTCTAATTAATTTTCAATTCAAACATTTCCAAAATAATAAAAAATTAAATTAAATTAAGTTTGTACCTATTAGTTTTTTTTATATATAAAAAGATTCTTAATTTTTAAACTTAAATGTACCCATTCATATCTGTGAACACGGAAAATTCCTGAAACGAAAGAGACAAGAACGAACGTGCACAAACAAATATTATGTATTTGATGATTTTGGGTTACAATCTCTCTCTATTTGATCCTCTAATTCAATCTCCGTAAGGTGTTGATTTGTGGATGTGCGATTGATCCAAAGGGCCGTTGGGCTTGATCTAAGGATGAACGTTCTTCAAGGGCCGTGGACTTGATCTTGAAGGTGGATTTGAGCGGATCTTCAAAGGGGCTTTTGGGCTTGATCTTTGAAGAACAGTGATGAACGGATCTCCAAGGGCTTTTGGGCTTGATCTTGAAGAATAGTGATGAACGGATCTTCAAGGGCTTTTGGGCTTGATCTTGAAGATGGATGATTGTTGATCCAAGGGTCGTCGGGGCTTGATCTTGGGATGAACAGTTGTGTGGATTTATTGATGTTGTTGATCCAAAGGGCCGTTGGGGCTTGATCTTGGATGAACGGATGATGAACGATGGTGCTTTCTTCAAAGGCCGTCGGGGCTTGATCTTGAAGGTGGATGATTGTTGATCCAAGGGCCGTCGGGGCTTGATCTTGGAAGAACGATGAACGAAGAACGAAGAAGGCTTTCTTCAAGGGCCGTCGGGGCTTGATCTTGAATTGGTGGATGATTGTTGATCCAAAGGGCCGTTGGGGCTTGATCTTGGAAGAACGATGAACGAAGAACACTTTCTTCAAGGGCCGTCGGGGCTTGATCTTGGAAGAACGATGAACGAAGAACGAAGAAGGCTTTCTTGATTCTTCGGGAACCTGGATGCTTGAGAGCTTCGGAGTTTCAGAGCTTCAGAGCTTCAGAGCTTCAAGGTGTAATATCAATTGGTCTCCAAAATGAATGAAATGGGCTTGTATTTATAGAATTTTCCAATGCCTAATTTTGAATATAATATCCCAGATGAAATAAGTCGTTTCTGCCAGGTGTTGACACGTGTCCTATTTGATGACTTTTCCAACTCATTTCAATTTTCGTTGAGTCACACGCTACTTGCAAAATTTATGTAATACATGAGCGTTGACACTTTGATTTATCGGTCAACATTTATTTACGAAATTTCGATGTCTACAAATGCCCCCACTTCAAGGCATGTCGTATACATGTGCTTGTCACGTGTAGGAGATGCGTCTTGAAGTCCCTTACTGTAGATATCGATCCAAGGGCCGTCGAGGCTTGATCTTGAATTGGGCTGGAGATTTCTTCAAGGGCCGTTGAGGCTTGATCTTGAATTGGGCTTGAGATTTCTTCAAGGGCCGTTGAGGCTTGATCTTGAATTGTTGTTTGAAATTTCTTCAAGGGCCGTCGAGGCTTGATCTTGAAGGTTGAAATTGGACCACAAGGAGCTTTATGTGGCAGATGATCTTTGGCTTTGGTAGTGGGTGAATCGACACGTATTTTGTTGCGCTTGTTGACTTTCCACAGCTTTGATCTTGAACTGGGTTGAAGGATTTTCTGGGTTCCTCCAATTGTTGATTTTCCACAGCTTATTCTTGAACTAGGTTTTGATTCAAGGGTGGTAGACACTTAATCTTGAATCGGACTTGTGATTTCTTCCAGGGCCGTCGAGGCTTGATCTTGAAGGTGGCTGGAAGCTTCTTCAAGGGCCGTTGAGGCTTGATTCTTGAAGGCTGACTCGAACACATGGCAAGCAGGCCCGAGGTGAAGGTGACGACTTGTTGCTTTGTTCAATCTTTCTAATTCACACCTGAGCAGTTTGGTCAACGGTATGATCTTCAAGATTGATGGGCTCTTCTTCCAGTTGGTGACTTGGTCTTTAAGGATTTGATTCAAGGGTGGTGAATCGGCACGTGCAGCCCACAACGCCTAGTAAGTCGACCCAAGAATTTGAGGGTCAAAACGAGTTCACCGTCCTCAGGCAGATGCGACATCTTCTCGAGTTCTTCATCTCAGACTCTTTCTGCTGAGTTGATTGTGCATGCTGCATTCTTCTCTGCTTGTTTCTTTAGGCAGATGTGGCAGCTTCTCGAGTTCCTCAGTTCGGACTCCTTCTGCTGAGTTGATCGTGCAGACCGCATTCTTCTCTGCTTGTTTCTTTAGGCAGATGTGGCAGCTTCTCGAGTTCCTCAGTTCGGACTCCTTCTGCTGAGTTGATCGTGCAGACCGCATTCTTCTCTGCTTGTTCCTTCTGCACCTTGTCTCCACATGCTGCAAGGTATCATTTTCACTTGCCTTATCTGTCCTCCAAGCAGATGTGGCAGCTTCTTTGAAAGTACAGCAGCAGTGGAAGGCGAGTACTCGAGAGCAGTGCTAAGTAGGCAATCAGGGAAGGGTTCCAAGCAGTCGGTTCCTTACCCGAGTTTGAGTGGAAGTTCCGGCATATTGTTTTTTATACGACCAATATTGCATACATTTTAATGCCCTTTAGTTTAGATTTTTGTTATGTTTTTTAGTGAATTTAGTTTGTTTCATTTATTTTATGTTTTTCTTAGATTTGAAGAGTGAAGATGAAGAAAGAAGAAAAATGAGCATTTTGGCGATTGAAGTGAGTTATGTGCCCTGGAAGCAGAAGCTGTTTGTGCAGATCAGTCAACTTGACGGAATAAACTGTACTTCCTCAGAATTAACCAGCTGTTGAGCCTTATACCATTGGAAAGATATGGATGTTAGCTTTCAGAGGAATTTTACGGACTGTGATTTCGAGTTTCCTAGACGATGTTATGAAAGTTTTTGTACAAGACGTCGGTCAGCCAAGTCTACGCGGAAATTGCAAAGTCTGTTGGGTTTTTCAAGTCATAATTCAGTCGAAGCCCAAAGCCCAAGATAGAAAACGTTGGAGATGATTTTAGTCCTATTTCAAATGGGTCTGGAGTAATTTACTTGGGAAACTTACCTGCCACATCATCAATTATCCAATACAAATGAGGAAAAGAGTAAAAAAAGACCTAAGGATGCTAGGATTTTGACGAAGATATAAGGGAGAGATTGTAGGAAGCAAAGGGAGGTTCTCTGGTGAGGGATTCTCTGCGTGTTTTTGGAGGAGCAGCAGCCGCTTTCCATCTTTCCTAAGTTTTTCATGTTCTTAATACTTTTAATTATGTTTTCTTATTTTATGAGTAACTAAACTCTTTTTCTAGGGTTAGGATGATGCCCTAGCATGAATGTCTATGGTTTTTAATGTTATTCATTGGATTTCTAGTTTCTTTTAGATGAATGCTTAATCACTGTTTGAATTGTTACTGTTTGTTTGAGTTCTTTGATTGATCACCTTAGGACTTTGCATCTAGTAAGATTGGAAGATGAATTTGAGGCTGAACTAGCAATATAATTCAATTAGCTTCTTGTGGTTAAGTGTGGTAAATTACATTATTGCTTGACAAAGAATAATGGTTTGCTTGGTTCCCTTGTTTTCTAGAGCGTAAAGAGTCCTACTTGTTAAATTTATGCCTTAACCAGGATAGACTGCATGTTAGGATATACGACCTCTGCCTGAACTAGGAGAGAATCGTTCACTTAAGGAAAACTAAGGTCTAATGTGCCTGACAAGGACTTAGATACGGGAATTATCATCTAAAAAATTGAAAGATCCATTGAATGCATTGAAACCTAAATTAGATTGCTTGTGGTTGATTCCGAATCCCTAGACTTTTCATCACTTGCCTTAAAACACAACATTTTCTTCTCTTTAATTTCAGTTTTTACTTAAGGTTCTGTTTTTGTTCGTTTATAAAATCATCACAACAAATTCTTCACATCCTTGATTGATTTTATTAATTAAGATCGAGTCTAGTCCGTTGTTTGAATTTATAGTTTTGTGTTTGTGTGTTATTAATATTATTAGATTTGGTTTAGTTTATCGAATTGGAGATTGAATTAGAATCCTCGTGGGAACGATACTTGGACTTGCAAAACGCTATATTACGACTACTTTGTGCACTTGCAAGTTTACATCAGTTTTCTTTATCCTTGTCTTTGTAGGTAGGAACAAGGACAAAGGAAAGGACAGGGAGAGTGCATGATATGAGATACTCTTGCTTTCTACCCTGGTGATATGAGATACTTTTGCTTTGGAGTCATTAACTTGCAGAGGTACTCCAAGGAATAAGGAACACTGAATGACTCGAGAGGTTTCGTTGGGAAAACATTTTTTTTGAGATGAAGAGAGGCTCTGTGTGTCTGCCTTGCTATGGAAGGTGAAGGTGGACAGTTATAGGAAATTCGTTAGTACCTGTAGAGGTACTATCCTTTTACTCGTGTCGGTAACCAATGCGTGATTGATCAGTATGGCTTCACGTGCTTTCTTCTTTATCAGAATTTTTCGACAAATTGTCCGTAATTTTCATCAAGCTGAGCGTGCGTGTGATAGGTGTTGACGAGGCTGAAAAGACTGGCGCCTCTTCGATATCTGGGATTGGCGCTTTAACAAATTGCCCGTGATTTCCGCAAAGCTGAGTTTGCGTGCGACGGGTGCTGACAAGGCTGAAAATACTGGCGCCTCTTCGATATCTGGGATTGGCGCTTTAACAAATTGCCCGTGATTTCCGCAAAGCTGAGTTTGCGTGTGACGGGGGCTAACACGTCTGGAAAAGCAAGATGCTTCTCCGATTTCTGAGCTTGCCTCTTCGATTTTTGAATCGGTATTTTCGAACTCTGAGCTTGCCTCTTCGATCTCTGAAATCCCGTTGAGTGCTGATTTTTATAGAGGCACGTAGTTCGTTTTAAGCACACTTGAATTTTCGCTTGCAGAAACTCCCTTCTTGCACTTCTAAGGTCTTGATCTGTCTGACCTCTTCTTTCTTCAACACCTTTGAAAATGTCTGGACCTTCCGACCGTTGTTTTGACTTGAATCTTGGTGAAGAGGCAGTCCCGCCTTCTCCAGACAACATATGGCGCCCATCATTCATATCCCCTACTGGTCCTCTTACCGTTGGGGATTCGGTGATGAAGAATGATATGACCGCTGCGGTGGTGGCCCGGAACCTTGTCACTCCCAAAGATAGCAGACTGCTTTCCAAGCGGTCTGATGAGTTGGCTGTTAAGGAGTCTCTGGCCCTTAGTGTGCAGTGTGCGGGTTCTGTGTCCAACATGGCCCAACGCCTATTTGCTCGAACCCGTCAAGTTGAATCGTTGGCGGCTGAAGTGATGAGTCTCAAACAGGAGATTAGAGGGCTCAAGCATGAGAATAAACAGTTGCACAAGCTCGCACACAACTATGCCACAAACATGAAGAGGAAAATTGACTAGATGCAGGAATCTGATGGTCAGATTTTACTTGATCATCGGAGGTTTGTGGGCTTGTTCCAACAACATTTGCCTTCGTCTTCTAGGGCTGTACCGTGTAGTGAAGCTCCGAATGATCAACCTCCGATACCTCCTCCTTCTGTGGCCCCGCCGACCGCTGAGGCTCCGCCTGAGCAACCTTTGTGAAGGCTCTCCTCCCTCTCGTCTGTTTATCTTGATTTATGTATATGTACATATTTGTAATTTATTGGAAACATTAATAAATGAGCTCTTTTTTTTTTTTTTTTTTTTTTTTTTTTTAATACATGAAAAATCCCTTTGAATAAACTTTTCAATGTATCAATATCCTTTGAGAAGTAAACAAAGATGATCGATCACTAACAAAACTCTACAGCTAAAACGTGTTACTTGTGGTGATTGTTCCATCTCAAACATACAGCTAAAGCTGTATGTCCCTTTTTTTTTTTTTTTTTTTTTTTAATATGCTGCTTGTAGTGTCAGGCCGATATGGGCGTTAAAGCTTCTCCCGGCTTTAACAAAACACGGTGAACATGGGCGTTAAGGCTTTTCCCAGCTTTAACCAAAGCTTTTTTTTTTTTGCTGCTGCATGTGTGTATAATCATTTACGGTAAACATGGGCGTTAAAGCTTGTCTCAGCTTTAACCAAAGCTTTTTTTTTTTTTTTTTTTTTTTGCTGCTGCATGTGTGCATAATCATTTACGGCAAACATGGGCGTTAAAGCTTTTCCCGGCTTTAGCACAACACGGCAGTCATGGCGTTAAGGCTTTTCCCAGCTTTAACCAAAGCTTTTCTTTTCTTTTGCTGCTGCATGTGTGTATAAGTAAGCCTTCCTGCAAGGCTTTTGGACATGTATCCGCTCCTCTCCATCTGCTTGAAAGTTTTAACCTATCAAGTGTAGTTTCATTTGCACCGAAGCTTGCTGCTCCATGCTTTGGTAGCTTCTTTGGACACCATAACTGCACAGCCACCATCCTTGCTGCACTGCCTTTGTCACCCTTGCTGGTTGCCGCACCGCCTTACGTCCTTGTTGCACCGTCTGCTGCACACCATCGCACTGCCTGCCATCCTTGCGTTGGTAGCCGCCGAGTACAGCGGGTCTTCAAGCAGCTGGAGGGCCGACGATGAAATGATGCCGACGTACGAGGTGTAGCCGGTGGAGCTTGGTAAAGACAACTTTTGCTGTGGAAAGTTTCAACCTGGCGAAGAGTGGTGCAGCTTCCTCACTTTATGTAGTTCTTTTTATCTCAGTGACAAACTTCTTTTCTTCTAACTGCAGTGCTCTGATTTCCTTTTCCATCCCTCTAGCAGCAGGGGTCATTTCTTGCTTGTTCTCCCAAAGAGCCTCTTTGGCAGTGGGTTTCTTACTGAAGCTGTTCCTGGCGCAAAGGCTGTAGGAATCAGAGCACTCGGACTCGAGCAATATTCATATCAAGCCATGTTAGTAACTCATGGATCTCTTCCGCATTTCTCTTGTTGCTGGTTTATGATGCGGCAAGAACATCATTCGTGCACCTAGTGACCTCTTGCCTCAAGAAGGATATCTCATCATCCCGTCCTTGCAACTGTGATTGAAGCTTTTCCACCTCAGCAAGGAGGCTTGCAGCTAGCTGATGTAGCTCATCAAACTTACTGACAGTGACGGAAAGCCTTTTCATAACCTTCCCGCGGGAAGTTTCAAGGTTCTCCAAATCTAGATTCTTTTGTTCCACAACCTTTTCCAGTTCCTTAATCCTGGAAGTGTGACCTTGCATCTGCATGCATGCATATATATATATATATATATTTTTTTTTTTTTTTTTTTTTTTTTTATTTGTTCGTCCCGTGACCTTGCGTCTGCATGCATATATATATGGCAGTTAACTGCTTGTCCCGTCGCCTGTATATATATATATATATATATATATATTTTTTTTTTTATTTGCTTTGTCTTGTCATCTGCATACATATATATATATATATATATATATATGTACTTTTATTCCTTTGTGGCGTCTTCTGCATGCATATATATATATATATATGTTTGTTTGCTTGTCCCATCACTTGTCATCCGCATGCATATATATATATATATACACACTTATTCTTTGTCCCACATTTATTCCTTGTCCCGCCGTCTGCATGCATATATATATATATATATATATATATATATATATATATATTCCTTGTCCCACATTTATTCCTTGTCCCGCCGTCTGCATGCATATGTATATATATAAATATATATATATATATATATATATACATATTTGTTTGTCCCAGTCTGCACATATATAAAATTTCTTATAATGTGCGCACCTTCACTGATGGATTTTTTTGTCGTAATGCTAGGGATCTTTAATTACGAAGCTTTCAGAGGCGTGGTATTTGGAGTGCGCAGGGCGTGAGCATATTTGTGCCTTCTGCTGCCTAGGGTTTGCGCAAGAGATTGCAACGGGGTTTCGTTGTGTAGTGCCTTTTGCTGCCGCTTGGAAGGACTGTCCCGTAGCTACCCGTTTTGCCGTGCTGCTGCTGATTTGTTTTTTTTTTTTTCGAGGTCATGGTATTTTTTAAGTGTTTTAAGGGCAACACCCTTACCATTCTTGCGCAGGCAGGTGACTCGCAAGATAGAGGAACGACGTTGAAGCTTTACGAGCCACTGACTGGTCCTAAAGCGCTTACTCTTCCTGCGAAAGATAACTCCATGCATATTAAGTCGTGGTCTTCCGAAGTATCTTGGGATGTGGTAGATTCTGTCCAAACAGATACGAAGAAGAAGGCGCGTATCTCGAAGATTCTTATCTTGAATCCGTCGCACCATGCTGGTGACAATCATTCGGCCTCATTTAAGCTACTTGGTGATCACATCCGCATTGGAGCTAAGGTTTGGAGGGGTACCCTGTCTACTGCTGGAGAGGCTGTTTTTGATGAGTTTTATTGGGAGTGGCTCGAAGATGTCTTAAGCCGATCTAAGGACGTGCTTACTAAGGTGGACCTTTACCAAGCCGTGTATGCGTCTTTGTTTAGTTACGATCGCCATCCTTCCGTTATTCGTGCGTTCTTAGAGTGTTGGTGTTCGGCCACCAACACACTTCACACGGCGCAAGGGGAGATGTCAATTTCACTTTGGGATCTTCACCGGATAGGAGGTTTGCCGATCCAAGGCAAGTTTTACGACGAGGTAGTTCCCAGCGCAGAGGACCTTTCTCTTTGCAATAACCGAGGATTGCCTGCAAGTTGCCGCTATTTGTTTTGGGCGTATCACAGGCTTTTCCAGGATGCTCGGGGTAAATCAGGCGTGAGGATTTCCTCATGGATCCGATTCTGGTACTGGGAGGCCATGAGATATAAGAAGCCTTTGAAGAAAGTTGGTTGTAACAAGACCACTAGGCCAAAGGGCGATTCAGACCCGTCCGGTGTTATTGGCGCAACCAGGCGTCGCTCTTCTGACGAGTTGAGAGCATTTGAGGATCTCAGCATAGCACCAGAGCATGTGGAGGAGTCTTACCTGGCTGCTTTCTTAGCTTGTTGGCTTTGTAAATTTGTTTTCCCCGCAGGCGACGTCAACTTAGTTCGCCCTGGAGTTTTCAAAGTTGCTAGCAAGATGGCTGCAGGTGAGTCTTTTAGCCTCGCTATTCCGGTCTTAGCCAGCATTTACAACGGCTTGAGCATGGTTTCTGACTCGGCAAACACTGAAGATCGTGCTGCGGTGCTTCCTTACCACTATGTGTATGGTTGGTTGGGTGAGTATTTTGGCACTCATTTTTCTCTGTCAACTCTGGATAAGTCAAGACCTTCCTCATCGACCGGAGCCAAGCTAAGGCCTTTAAAGACGAAGTATTCTGGTGTGCTCTCCGCGAAGAGCCTTGACGATTTGCAAGCGCGAGCGCTATTTAAGAGTTGTGAAGACTTGAGGATGGACCCCTTGGCGAGAGTTGGCTCGGTGCGGCGAGGCATCATAGACAACTCGCATCTCCGCTTCTCAGACTTGTCTTATCTTATAAGCCTTCGCTCGGGGTTTGTTTCTTTGCGGCAAGAAGACCGATGTATCATCCAGTCATATAGCCCCCACCGTTTCAGCAGGCAATTTGGTTTTGTCCAAAGCGAGCCAGGCAAGTTGAAGGAAAGGAACCCATCGGTATCCCTGCAAGCCGTGTACATGCATTGGGAGTCTTGTACCCGTTCATGCACAAATGTTGTTATTACGCTGCCGGCCAATGATGAGTTCAAGAGTAATCCAGTGACCCGTGTTTACGCACGTTGGTGGTCAAAGACACATTATGAGAACTCGGGGACGGTAAGTGGCGCCAATTCTTCTCACTTAAGTGATGATACGTCGAGAGAGGGTTGTCCTGTAGTTTCTATGCGAATGGTACCCCTTGATCGCGCGAGTGCGGCTCCCTTACAAGATAGACCTGTAGCTTTAACTCTTCAACGTATATGCTTGTCTCCTCGACATCCGGATGCTTCTGAAGAGGCGGGGGATGAAGGTGACTCGCACGAAGATGGATTTATTTTGCAGCAGCGTCCACAAGTTTCAAACAAGCGACCACTTGAGGATGCTCAGGCTGACAGTGATGTCAATTTTCGTCACAAGAAGAAAGAAGTGTTTAGAACTCCTCAATTCGATGACCGTGAGCCATTTGAGAGAGATGTATATCCTTTATTTTCTCTCGTGATTTCTTCTGCTTTTGTCGTTTTGGCTTTTATTTCTAACATCTTTCTTTGTCTTCTTTAGGTTGGGCCTTCCCGTCATTTTGATTTGGCAACTGCAGATGTTTATTCCTATACGGAGATGCTATTTGCAGGTAACCTACCTACAGACGGGGATATCGGGGATCTTCCTGGTGCAGAGCTTGTTCCGAATCCGTCGAACTTCCCGAGTTTGCTACGTGTGGGTGGGGGTATGCAAGAACCCGTCATGCGTCCAACGCCTTTGCCAGCTAGCTCTGAGATCTCTTTGAGAGGACCGAATCTTAGCGGTACTGAGCGACTCATCCATCGCATAAGTCTTGGTGCAGCAATGGAGATCAAGGGCCATATTGAGGCGAGGATTTCTAAGTGTCCACTGGAAGACCTCCCGTTGCTTAATGAGGATTTGTCGAAGTTTGTTTCAGTGATTGACAACCTTAACGTTGATTCCTCCTCCTTGAAGATCAAGATTGCCGAACTCATGGCCGCCTCGACTGAATATTCTTCCTTGCGTGCTATTTCCTTAGAGAAGTTGAGTCTAGATGTCAGAGCTCATCAGCTAACCATGATAGACTCATCACTGGCTCAAGTCCGGTTATTTCAGCAAGCTGTTTCAGGAGATTATCAAGTCACGGAGGCTTCGTTCACTTCTGTCCAAGGGCGTCTAGATGCATTGGCGCGAGAGCGAGAGCAGTTGATAGTCGAGGCATCACAACTTGAAAGTGTCCTCGCAGAGCAGGGAATTGCACTTTCTCAGTACCAAGAAGAGATTTCACGCCTAGAACGAGAGAAAAGCACAACTATTGAGTTACCCATCTTGTCTCCCACCGAGGTAGAGACTTTGAAGACCTTGGAAGGCTCGCTTGGAGATCGCCTTCGTGGTTTTAGAGACATAGTTTTCAAGTAATATTTCTTGTAATAAGGCCTTGGAGCCAACTCCTTCTTTCAAAGAAATAAAGCATTTATGTTCTTGATTTTGCTCTTCGATCATCAAAGTGTTTACTTATTATTATTATTATTTCTTTTAGATGGTGTGACTGTACTTGAAGTTTTGACACTTCGAGTTGCCTACGTACCCTTTGTTGAGGAGGGTCAAGTCATAACGTAGTTCAAAATACACTTTTTTTTTTTTTTTTCAACGTACGCAGTTTATGCTCTTGCGGGCCAGGAGCTTTGGTTCATGCAGTTTAGGCTCGTGCGAATAAAGAGCGGTAATTTGTTGCCTTTCAAGGGTAGTAGCGCTTTAAGAATCTGTCGTTGATAGGGCCGATCTTCAAGCCGTCTTCCGCCATGATTAAGTAGGCGCCATTGGTGTAGACTTCTTGTACTACGTATGGTCCATCCCATTTTGACGTGAACTTGCTCTTTGTCTTGTGAGTTGTGATGATAGGCCTACGCAATGAAAGGACGAGATCTCCCATTTGAAAAGACCGAGGGAGAACTTTCTTGTTGAAGGCTTTAGAAAGTCGCGCTTGATAACACTCCAGGTGCTGCTGGGCTTCGAGTCTTTTCTCATCCAGTGCCTCCAGTTCTTGAAGACGCAACTTTGCGTTCTCTTCGTCAGTCAAGCCTTCTTGTATAGCCATCCTTAGCGAGGGGATTTGACTTTCGAGTGGTAGAACAGCTTCTACGCCATATACAAGAGAATAAGGTGTGGCTTGGGTAGGCGTTCTATATGTTGTCCTGTATGCCCATAGGGCTTCGCCTATTCTTTCATGCCAGTCTTTCTTTGTTCTACCGATTACCTTCTTCAGGAGGTTGCACAATGTCTTGTTGAATGCTTCTGCAAGACCGTTGGCCGGAGCATGATACATGGAGGATTTGCGCTGCTTGAACTTGTACTTCTCGCAGAGCTCGTCCATGAGTCGGTTTGAGAACTGCTTTCCGTTGTCGGTGACAATGTAGCGAGGCACCCCATATCGATGGATGATATGTCCCTTGATGAAACGGACGACAGTTTCCTTCTTGACTTCCTTCAGGGGTATGGCCTCAGCCCACTTAGAGAAGTAATCCGTTGCAGCCAGGATGTAAGCCTCTCCTGTAGATGACTTTGGCGTAATTGGTCCTACGACATCCAATCCCCATGCATCGAACGGCCATGAAGTAGCTGTGGGGTGTAATGGTTCAGGCGGTTGGTGTATGAAGTTGGCATGAAATTGGCAGGCTTGGCACATTTTGGCGTATTCTAAGCAGTCCTTTACCATGCTTGGCCAGTAATAACCCATTCTTTTGAGCTGGAAATGAAGCTTTGGTCCAGACTGGTGCGCTCCACATATTCCTGAGTGTGCTTCTTCCATGGCTTGATTGGCTTCTTCCTCGCCTAGGCATCTCAGAAGTACCCCTTCAAAAGATCGCCGGTAGAGTGTCCCTTTGTAATAGAGGAAGCGATGTGCTCGTCGACGTACTTCAGAGCGGTGTTTCGGATCATCTGGAAGCATTCCATGCTCCAAGTAGTTGATCAGAGGCTGTCTCCATTCTTCAACGTTGACCGGAAGTATTGAAATAACGTTTGTATCACTTAGTACTATTTCGGTGACAAGTGGGATTACCCATCTTTGGCAGACTGGCACGTTTGTAGCTTCGTCTTCTCCTAATGTCATGCTCGAGGCTAGGTTGGCGAGAGCGTCTGCCATTTGATTCTCTTTTCTTGGCACGTGTTCTAGTGTTACGGCCTCAAACCTTTGTAGCAACTGCGTTGCCAGCCGGAAGTATGGGACAAGGTCGTCTTTCCTCACCTCATATTCCGTCAGGAGTTGATTGATTATGAGCTTTGAGTCGCTGTATATCTCAAGGGCTGCGATTTCCATGTTGATTGCCATTTGGAGTCCGAGGATCAGTGTTTGGTACTCAGCGACGTTGTTGGTGCATAGTTCGCTTAGCTGGAATGAATAAGGGAGTACTTGCCTTCGTGGCGACATGAATACTACTCCTGCCCCCGCTCCGTCTGCTCGTGCAGATCCGTCAAAGAACATCGTCCATGTCGGGAATATGTCGATGTAGAACATTTCTTCGTCGGGCAGGTCGTCTACGATTTTCCAATCGGCTGGGATTGGATGGTCGGCAAGGAAGTCTGCTAGCGCTTGTCCTTTGACGGCTTTAGCTGGGACGTAGATGATCTCGTATTGATTAAGAAGTAATGCCCATTTAGCTAGTCGCCCTATCAAAACTGGCTTAGACATGACGTATTTGACCGGGTCAGCTTTAGCAACCAAGTGGATGGGGTAGGCATGCATGTAATGTCTGAGCTTCTGGATGGCAAACATCAAGGACAGGCACATTTTTTCTATTGGGGAGTAGTTCAATTCAGAGCCGGTAAGCGTTCGGCTGAGGTAGTAGAGCGCTCATTCTTTCTGGGCCTCGTTTTCCTGTGCCAAGAGTGCTCCAACTGAACTTTCCTGAGCAGCAATGTACAATATGAGCGGTTTCCCTGGTACAGGTGCCCCCAGGACAGGTGGACTTGATAAATACTTCTTTATGCTTTCAAAAGCGTTGTTACATGCTTTGTCCCATACGAACGGAACATCTTTGTTCATGAGTCGACTGAACGGTTGACAACGCCCTGCAAGGTTGGAGATGAAGCGTCTGATGAAGGCTAGCCGACCTTGTAGACTTTTCAACTCGTTCAGGTTTCTTGGCTCGGGCATGCTTTGAATGGCCTTGATCTTTGATTGGTTTACTTCAATGCCCCGATGCTTGACAATGAAGCCAAGGAACTTTCCAGATGTGACGCTAAATGCACATTTTAACGGGTTCATCTTGAGGTTGTATTTTCGCAACCTTTCGAACACTACTCGCAAATCCTTCAAGTGATTTGATCTTTTCTTTGTCTTGACCACCACATCGTCCACATAACATTCTACGTTCTTGTGTAGCATGTCATTGAAGATCTTCTGCATCGCGCGTTGATATGTAGCTCCAGCATTCTTCAGACCAAAGGGCATCACCTTATAGCAGTAAATACCTTTCGGAGTGCGGAAGGCTATTAGTTCCTTATCTTCAAGAGCCATGCGAATTTGATTGTATCCAGAAGAGTCGTCCATGAATGACAGTGCCTCATGGCCAGTGGTTGCGTCCACCATGATTTCGATGATTGGCAAGGGGAAGTCATCCTTTGGGCAAGCATTATTGAGGTCTCGGAAGTCCACGCAGACACGTATTTGTCCAGATTTTTTAAGGACTATGACGATGTTGGAGATCCACTTGGGGTATTGCACCTCTCGAATGAAGCCTGCTTCGATCAACTTGTCAATCTCGGCCTCGATTTGTGGGATGAGCTTGGATCGATAGCGTCTTTGAGTTTGCTTTATTGGTCGCGTTCCAGGCTTAACTGCAAGATGATGCACCGCAATGATAAGGTCGAGGCCGGGCATTTCCTTGTAGGTCCAAGCAAAGACGTCATTGTACTCTAATAGCAGCTGGTAATACTTCTCTATCTCGTCCGCACCTAATAATGCACTCACGAAGATGGGCTTCGGTTCCTCACTTGTGCCTAAGTTGAGTTCTTCGAGATCGTCAACCGTGGCTTGCCCCCCATCTTCGAGTTGTGACGGTGCCGCCATGACATCTTCCTCGAGGATTTCTTCTTCACCTTCTTGGATTGTGATGTGGAAAACGTCTTAGGCTTCTTCTTTGGTGTTATCCTCTCGAGCTAGTTGGCATGAAGATTGTCCAGTGCGAATGATGGTGCGCCTTTTCACTTTCAGTGATCCGACTGTGTTAACCTCCAAAATTGCTTGGCGCTTCATTCTTGAAGGAATGGAACTTCGGACGTCATCCTTTTCCGCCAGGCGATCGATCTCTTCTGCTTCTGGTGTCGTCTTTCTCCTTTTAGAAGGCTCTTTGGCTTCTCCAAGTCTTTCCATAACTGACTGTCGTGGAGGGGAGCTAGTCTTATTGCTTTGCTTTTTAGGTTTCGATAACCTTTTAAAAACAGAGCCTCGAGATGCTGACGTTTTGAGCCTTTTGAAGACGGAAGTTTTGTTTTGACCGCTCATGAGTTTAGGTGCCGAAACTCTGGCATTTGAACAGTTCATTCTATCGAATACTGATGTTCGGGGGGCAGGTTGAGGCTCCTCTTTATCTTGTATAATGCTTACGCTGATGTCTTGAGCGCTAACATTTTTTGCCTTGCTGGAGATCTTCACCGGTGCATTTGGTGTGAAGCCAAGTCCAGCTTTGTTGTTGTTAACCCCGTAACCATGCTTCTCCAACTTCTTCTGAGTTTTAGTGAGATCACGTTCGTTGTCTTTGACGGTGTTCAAATCATTCTTTCCCAAATTTGCAGAGGAGGTGAAGTTATACCCAGCTTTCGACATAAGTTTGTAGGCGTTTGGATCAAAACCTTCTTCGGTCCTTTTGGTTGGGAGAAAGCTTGGTTCTACCCCCTTTGGCAGGCCTTTTATGAAGCCCTGTGATGGTTTTGCAACCTTGGTGTCGCCTAGCTGGGTCAGAGGCAAGACTGCATTCGTTTTGAGCAACTTTACATTATCTATGTGCCGCCGCGCATCGGCTTTGCTCGCTGCAGTTTCAAACGGGGATTGACCATTCTTTCTTCTCGACGTCGGGATGTACCGGAAGACGGGTACGCTTGGTCCATTTGAGGTCGTCCTACTTCCTCTGGTCGTTGCAGGTTTAGAAAGCTCATCGTCGTTTTTGCTTGAAGATGGCATAGCTTCTTCTTCTTGCTTCTTGGGCATAGCCTGCCACTCCTGTTTTTTAGGCGCTGCTTTGCTCATGGATTTAATCTCTTTTGGAAGAGTTTCGGGCACCGTGTCTTCATTCATGTAGAACTTGGCGTCTGCGAAATGTGATTCGGCTTCGGTGAATGGCTTGGTGTCGCCATAGATCACCTTCACTCGTTCTTGGTAAAATTTTAAACATTGGTGAAGGGTGGACGGTACCACTCCGTTCGCATGGATCCAAGGCCTTCCTAAGAGCAAACCGTAGGAAGTTCTTGCATCAATCACGTGGAACATCACGCTTGACTTGAGTTCACCAATGGTCATCTCCACTCGAATCATGCCCATCACTCTTTGTCCTCCTTGGTTAAAACCTTGGATTAGTAGACGGCTTAGGGATAGTTCATCCACCTTGATGCCGATTGCGGTCATTGTTGACTTTGGCATGATATTTATGGCTGACCCGCCGTCCACAAGCATGCGGCTGACTTTATGCTCCCTTACGTACCCAGAGACGAAGAGAGGTCGGTTGTGAGGCTTGGATCCTAGCAACAAGTCTTCGTCGGCGAAGTGGATTGTGTCCTCGGTGGCACAGCATGTGGCACACTCGTGTGGCCGAGGCCTCAAGCCTTCGTTCTTGCTTTCTTGCACTTCGTGGTCGTTTGGACTCGCTAAAACCGTTGCCAATGCCCTTCGTATCTTCTTTGGCAATTGTAGCGCTTCCTCGATGCTAAAGTGTATTGGCAAACCTTCTTCAGGTGTCGGAGTATTTCCTCCCTCAGCGGCGACAATTTTGCCCTTTGAGGGTTCTTCCATTTTTACTTCGACCACGTGACATGCGGTGATAGTGCAATGTTGGAAAAAGTCCTCCGGGAAGTACTCGTGCAATGAGACGGGAATGCGTGGCTTTTGCTCCGCAGGTTCCCCAGCATATATTGGCTTAGCAGCTCTTATGTTTCTCTTAGGCTTCCTATTGCCGCGACGGCGGTGCTTTCTCCCTTGTTCCCCATTTTGCTTTATAGCTTGCGGTTTTGGTTTCCTCGTCCTCTTATAGGTCACCAATGTCCATCCTTTGTCATCGTCAGTAGGTGCGTCCTGGTTGCTTGCCCCCAGTGACGGTGGTGCAGAATGTGCAGTGTGGTTTGAGTATTGCCGAGCATGGTCAGGCATTTCTTGAAGAAACACGGGATCAAAGGATCCGAACACGACCGTAGTGGTGTGCGTCGCAGCTGTGTCTTCTAGGTCGAGCTCAATCCGTCCTTGTTGTGCCAACTTCATGATGAGTTCTTTTAGGATGAAACACTTGCCCACATGATGACCCACGATACGATGGTACTTGCAGTACTTGGGATCATTGATGCGATTCATTTCTTCAGGGCGTTTGCATTCGGGTAACTCGATCACCTTCTTCTCCAGTAGGTCGTCCAGCATTGCGTCCATGTCGGAGTCCGGAAAAGGGTATACCTTCTGCTCCAATTCCCTCAAGGTGTTTTTGTACCTATCTTGGGTGTGGGAAGGCTCGCCTTTTTTTATCTCCCTTGCTTTATTGAAAGAGATTTTGACGGGCGCGGACGAGGTCTTGATAGGGGTGGTATTGGTGGTAAAAGCTTCATTGGCGGGCTTTTTCCCATGATTGTCTGCTCTTGAAGTGAATACCTTATCCCTTTTGAAATCGGTGATTGGCTCCTTCTTTCCATGGTGGGCGAGGCTCAACTCCATGTCGTGGGCACGGGTGGCTAATTCTTCAAAAGTTCGTGGTTTGATACCTTGAAGGATGTATTGTAAACCCCATTGCATGCCCTGGATGTACATCTCGATTGAAGAAATCTCGGAGAGTCTGTCCTTACAGTCGAGGCTTAGATTACGCCATCGGTTGATGTAGTCCATGACTGGCTCGTCCTTCCACTGCTTTGTGCTTGTTAGCTCTAGCATGCTCACAGTGCGGCGGGTGTTGTAGAAGCGATTGAGGAATTCCCGCTCCAGTTGCTCCCAACTGTTGATGGACTCAGGCTCCAGATCCGTGTACCACTCAAAGGCGTTTCCTTTCAGCGAGCGCACAAACTGCTTGGCGAGGTAGTCCCCTTCGGTTCCTGCGTTGTTGCAAGTTTCAACGAAGTGGGCGACGTGCTGTTTCGGGTTTCCTTTTCCATCAAATTGCATGAACTTTGGTGGTTGATAACCCCTCGGCATCCTTAAGGCGTCGATCTTCTTTGAATACGGCTTTGAATACAACCCGGATGTATATGAGCTCCCTTCGTACTGTGCCTTGATGGTGTTGGTGATCATCTCTTGCAGCTGCTGGATAGAAAGGGATCCCATGAGTGCCGCTGCTTGGTCTGGTTTCGGCTTCCCATCGATTTTCTTCACCGGGGGTTCTTCGTCTCCGCCAGCTCCTCCCTTTAGCAGATCATCCTCTGGGTCGGGTTTCTCACTGTCCTGCGTCTCCAGTCGGTTGACTAACGTCGCGATTTGCAAGTCTTTTTCTTCCACAGTTCGAGTTAGTCTTGCGATTGCTTCATTCATTTGAGCAAGCTGTTCCTCGACTGAAGTTGCTCCAGCGGTCATGACTTGTATGGCTGAACTGCCGCTTGAATCGTCATCGGAGAGCATGGATTCGGAGTATTCCCTTGGTCTTTCCCCCCTTGGTGCCCTTAGTGAGGCTAAAGTGATCACAGGCTCATGCCTAGGGTATTCTTGTTCCCCTGGCAGAGTTGATGCAGAGGTGAAAGAGGTGGCAGAAGTAGCTTTTGCTTTGCTTCGAGTCGTGACACCCAACGTGACACCACCTGAGACGAGGGCGCCTTTGTTCTTTGCGCCGGTTATGGGAACAGCTTGAGCCTTCCTTGACGTCATTGATTTTGGAAGTGTGCTTATATTCCTTGAACGGAGGAAGAGATGAGAGGTAGAGATGTCCCACTGGGCGTGCCAATTTGTGAACACGGAAAATTCCTGAAACGAAAGAGACAAGAACGAACGTGCACAAACAAATATTATGTATTTGATGATTTTGGGTTACAATCTCTCTCTATTTGATCCTCTGATTCAATCTCCGTAAGGTGTTGATTTGTGGATGTGCGATTGATCCAAAGGGCCGTTGGGCTTGATCTAAGGATGAACGTTCTTCAAGGGCCGTGGACTTGATCTTGAAGGTGGATTTGAGCAGATCTTCAAAGGGGCTTTTGGGCTTGATCTTTGAAGAACAGTGATGAACGGATCTCCAAGGGCTTTTGGGCTTGATCTTGAAGAACAGTGATGAACGGATCTTCAAAGGCTTTTGGGCTTGATCTTGAAGATGGATGATTGTTGATCCAAGGGCCGTCGGGGCTTGATCTTGGGATGAACAGTTGTGTGGATTTATTGATGTTGTTGATCCAAAGGGCCGTTGGGGCTTGATCTTGGATGAACGGATGATGAACGATGGTGCTTTCTTCAAAAGCCGTCGGGGCTTGATCTTGAAGGTGGATGATTGTTGATCCAAGGGCCGTCGGGGCTTGATCTTGGAAGAACGATGAACGAAGAACGAAGAAGGCTTTCTTCAAGGGCCGTCGGGGCTTGATCTTGAATTGGTGGATGATTGTTGATCCAAAGGGCCGTTGGGGCTTGATCTTGGAAGAACGATGAACGAAGAACACTTTCTTCAAGGGCCGTCGGGGCTTGATCTTGGAAGAACGATGAACGAAGAACGAAGAAGGCTTTCTTGATTCTTCGGGAACCTGGATGCTTGAGAGCTTCGGAGTTTCAGAGCTTCAGAGCTTCAGAGCTTCAAGGTGTAATATCAATTGGTCTCCAAAATGAATGAAATGGGCTTGTATTTATAGAATTTTCCAATGCCTAATTTTGAATATAATATCCCAGATGAAATAAGTCGTTTCTGCCAGGTGTTGACACATGTCCTATTTGATGACTTTTCCAACTCATTTCAATTTTCGTTGAGTCACACGCTACGTGCAAAATTTATGTAATACATGAGCGTTGACACTTTGATTTATCGGTCAACATTTATTTACGAAATTTCGATGTCTACAATATCATTTTTCAATTTTTTTAATCTTAAATGTACCCATTCTCAAATATATCAATTTGTTTTATGTAAAATGTACCCCTTGTTAATATAAAATCCATTCAAATTTTTTAATCCATGTTTAAACTTATATGGGTACATTCTTTTTCGTTGATTTGAGAATGTATCCATGTTTTGGTACAATAACTTTTTTTGTTAATTTTGGTTAATGTACCCATACATATATGTACACACACACACACACACACAATATAATAGAGAGTATAATTTATATTTTATTATTTTTAATCCCATAAATTATGGGTTTTATTTAAAATCTCATTAATATAAACAATTACAAATTTCAATTTTTAATTTTTAATTTAAAAAATATAGTAACTTACATTATTACATTAATGTCAGGGACCTCAATCAAAAACTAAAAACTAATAAGGTTTCAATCAAAGAATATTGATAGTTAGGGACCGCATCCAAAGTGTCCCTAAAAAATATAAAAAATCTATAAAATTAAATATCTAAATTAAAATAATAAATTGTTCTTATTTGAAACGGCTTGTATTCTTCAACCAATTATGTGTTTCAATATAATTACCAAGAGTAACCAATATTTTGTTTTCAATACTCGGCGGCTTGACTGAACCAAGCCTACGCAATTTTCGGAATCTCCTTGTTGAACGGCCTGTTATGCTATTATAGTTGTTGAATTTGATTTTTAATATTGCTAGATTTTCTATTTTTAGTTTTATTAATTTGCTTTTCGTCGGTGTAAGTTTATCTTACATTGCTTGTCTAAGTTTATCTTACATTGCCGGTCCCAAGCTCAGATAAAGGAGCAGGGGGAAGGCGACAACTGGCACTCCTATCTTACGTCGAATCCTTATGATAATGAATAACATAACCGAGTGCAATGGCATTTTAGGATTCGTATAGCTGACATGCTTTGTTGTTGTAGTTGTTTTATCAATTTATTTTTTGGAGTACTTAGTACTATAAACCATTAGTCTACTAGTCAAATTTTTGTATTATTCTTATAGGGTTACAAGTATTATATCCTCTACATTAACACATTCCGTTTATTCTTTACTCAATGAGTTTTTTGTGCAAGTACCATCTAAAACTCGTAAGCAGGTGCATTAATACCACCTAAACTTTTAATTTTTAATTTTTACCATCTAAACTCTCTTAACTGCTGGAACCTACCACTTAATTTATTTTCATCTATTTTGCTGGTAAATAGTTAAGTAATTAGTGAATTTATGAGAGATGTTTAGACATAGTTTTTTTTCTCTTCCATCTCCCATCCATCTATTTTCTTTAGTTAGTCACTAGAGCAATTAGGATATGGAAGTTTATAGGGGCAAGTGTTTGAATCTATTATGACATGGCCGTCTTATTAAACCTCTTTCAGGGCTTTAATTGACGCAAAAACCATTTTATTGTGCAACCTAGTGTATTCATATTTCAATTATAAGTTCCTATACGAAACTACTTTATACTTTATGTCTTACATAGAACAAATTACTCTATTCCATACTCTATTCCAAATCAAAATTTCACAAGAAGTCACTACTAAGAGACATCTCAATATTTAAATTTAGTTATTTGAAAGTCTCTTTTATTAGTTTTTATAGAAGAAAATAGATGGATGCTCCACTTTATTTGTATATATCGTTTATTCCTACGAAATACCAAGCAAAATAGAATGACCTTAGAAGGGATATGAAATTATTTGTATTGGTTCTTCCTAGAGAAATTATCCTCGATTGGGACAACAGACAATTAATATTTGAATAAATTAAGTTTCACCACACCCACTTGCTAACCTACAAAAAACAAATATCTTGAAAACTCATTGTAAATGAAAGACTAGATGTTTGCACAATTTTCACTTCAACTCTTCAACAACCCTTGCCAAAATCAATTTCTCTCTTTCTCTTCATTGTCTAACTCCAACGCCACTACAAGCAAAATACCTTTTGCCTTCGTACAAATTGATTCCAGATAGCCCTAAGAAGTAAATTGACAAGAATATCCCACTATATGAGGGGTATGTGACATATTTTAATGGCAAAAGGGATAAAAAGTAACGTAAGTGGCAAATTTCAATAGTTAGGAGAGTCCAAGTGATAAAATTTGAAAATTGAAAGTTCAGGTGGTATTGGCATATACTTACAAGTTCATGTGGTATTTGTGCAATATCCCTTACCCAATTTAACTATTTCTATTCTATTTTTTCCTTGATTGGGTTTTGAATTTAATATATCATACTTAATTGGGTTTTAAGTTGTGTGTCTAAATAAATGTGAAAAATTATAGTTCAATTTTTGAAATTGTTGTTAAAACGCAGAAGAAAAATGAGAGATGAGCAGCAGCTCTAATACTAGTAAATAGTAAGGATAATACAGCTTAAAACCAAAAGAAGAAGAAGAAGACGACAATGAAGAATCCGTCAAACACAGGTCAAAGGCATATCAGCTGACCTAAACCTTTCTTAGGTACACAATGTACGTACAAGGTGGGCTTAATCAAAATAATATTAGGAAAATTAAAATTTTAAATTAAAAAATGTGCCATCAAAAAAACCTAATCGCGTTCATCAACATAATTCAATTATCAACAACCATATATTTTAGTTTAAAATTTTGGTTTCCCTACCTTTGTTTTTTAGGAATATTTTTGCTCACCACCATTTAGTGTGGTATATGCTCACACCCTATTTACCCCTATTAGATGAATTTGAACTTCGAGATTTGTGTAGTGGATATGCACAAATCTCAAAATTCAAACTCATCTAACGATGATACCTAAAGTGGTGAGCATACAACAACAACAACAACAAAGCCTTTTCCCACTAATTGGGGTTGACTATATGAATCTTAAAACGCCATTACACTCGGTTCTGTGTTACGTCTTTTGTTAGATCCAAGTCCTCTAAGTCTTTTCTTAGAGTCTCTTCCAAAGTCTTCCTAGATCTTCCTCTACCTCTTCAGCCTTGAATCTCTATCCCGTAATCGCATCTTCTAACCAGAGCGTCAGTAGACCTTTGTTTCACATGTCCAAACCACCGTAACTAATTTTCTCTCATCTTTCCTTCAATTTCAGCTACTCCTACTTTACCTCGGATATCTTCATTCCTAATCTTATCCTTTCTCATGAGCCCACACATCCAATGAAGCATTCTCATCTCCACTACACCCATTTTGTGTACGTGTTGATGCTTCACCGCCCAACATTCTGTGCCATAAAGCATTGATGGGCTTATTGTTGTCCTATAAAATTTTCCCTTAAGCTTCAGTGGCATACGATGGTCACACAACACGCCGGATGCACTCTTCTACTTCATTCATCCATCTTGTATTCTATGATTGAGATCTCCATCCAACTCTCTGTTCTTTTCCAAGACAGATCCTAGGTAGCGAAAGTTGTCACTCTTTGATACTTCCTGATCTTCAATCCTTACCCCTAACTCATTTAAGCCTCTATTTGCACTGAACTTACACCCCATGTACTGTCTTTGTTCGACTTAGGCGAATACCTTTAAATTCCAACACTTATCTCCAAAGGTTAAGCTTCGCTTTTACTCCTTCCTGAGTTTCATTTATCAACACTATATCTTCTGTAAAAAGCATACACCAAGGAATACCATATTGAATATGTCCTGTTAACTCATCCACTACTAATGCAAAAACGTAAGGACTTAAAGATGAGCCTTGATGTAACCCTACAGTTATGGGAAAGCTTTCGGTTTGTCCTTCATGAGTTCTTACGGCAATCCTTGCTCCATCATACATATCATTTATAGCTTGGATATATGCTACTCGTACTCCTTTCTTCTCTAAAATCTTCCAAACAATGTCTCTTGGGACCCTATCATACTTTTTTTCCAAACTATAAAGACCATGTGCAAATCCTTTTTCATATCTCTATATATTTCCATTGATCTTTGCAAGAGATAGATTGCCTCCATGGTCCTCCATGGTTGAGCGCCTTAGCATGAATCCGAATTGGTTATCCAAGACTCGTGTCTCTTGCCTCAATCTATGCTCAATTAGTCTCTCTCAGAGCTTCATTGTGTGACTCATTAACTTAATACCTCTATAGTTCATTCAATTTTGTACGTCGCCCTTATTCTTGTAGATAAGCACCAAAGTGCTCTTTCGCCACTCATTTGACATCTTCTTTATTTTCAAAACCCTAATGAAAAGGTCTATGAGCCATGCTATACCCGTCTTGGAAGGAAAATTTTGTGAAAACATGTTCATTTGAGCAACATCTATTAGCATGCAATTAACAATTAAAGGCGGAATCATGCTTGCATGCACTCAAAAACAAAACATTACCCATGAAATTCAAAGCCTAGTAGATTGGTGAACCAATACTCAACTCAAAACAAAGTGAGTCGAAATTTATACCTTTGTAGATTCCTCTTTGCATAAGCAAAGGCTAATCACCCAAAGAGAGGGCCTTCATTCCTTGCTTCTTAAATCTATGGATTTGGATGGAAGAATAGGTTTCTCCAAGTTCCCAAAATAAAGAACCTCTAAGTATCTTCACCAAGGTTAGATTGGAGAAGAAATGAGTGACCTTGGAAGAGTAGTATTGCTAGCTAATCCCTCCAAGGGGGCCGGCCTCTTTAGAGAGAAAGGGAGAGACATGTTCTCTCCAATTTTCTCCAAAAGAAACCCTTAATGAATTTAGGCTATAAAGTCCTTTATATAGTCCCTTCAAATAAGTGACCTAAAGAACCAAAAAGCCATTCTCTCTAACATGGCCGGCCATAAGGGTTTTATTAGGCTTTTGGGCCTTTGTGAATTAAGTTGTCATACAACTTAAGTCAATGGGCTTAACGTTCGAAGTCCATTGGGCCTTGAGGCCCAAAACTAACCCTTGGTCTTTTAACGAACTTTATTCGTTTGATTAATTAACATATTAATTAATCCTTGCCATAAATTATTAAATAATTAAACCATTTAATTATTCTTACTCATCTCCATTGTTTCTTCAATCTCCACCTTACACGGTGTACGATCCATTAGGTTCCTTTTAGCGAGGCAGTGGGCGATTAAAACCATTTCAAATCTATTGTGAATTGAAACTTACTTTCAATTCTCCTTTTAGTGATTATACACGTTTAGGGCTTCCACAAACCATGAGTGACACCTAGCAGCATATCATGGTTACTCAAGCTAATCAGAAGAGGTGGAGAACCTATTCAGTTTAGGATTACAAATGCAATACGGTCTTTCTCTAATACAATACTCTTGACCACATTGTTTGGTTTGATAGTTTATTCATGTCTACTATCCAATGTGATTCGTGTGCTTATATGATTACCTTGAATGTGATTTGGAACGCCTTCATAAATCTCATTCATACTCTGATCAGAGATTTTCAATCATATCATAGAGTATTCTCCCTCAAACGATTTGAAGGTTAGAGATCCCTTGTTGCGCATTCACTTGCCTCCATGGCTAAGTGGCTTAACCCCAACGATGCCGTGGACACCCGCGGATGAGGTGACTTTGACATAATCAAAGATCAAGAACTTAACCACAAGACAACTGTGATGCCTCAGGTCAAAGGACTACTTTGTATTATCCCAACCATGAGTTCTCATGTGACATGAATATGAGAACTCTTCGTTGATCGTGTTCAGTGAACTCATTCTCTATTGAGCACCTACATACTTGTCTTGATGTCACACACACCAATGACTCGAGACTAGTCACTCTCCCTGAGAGAAGACACAGCACGTACTGATCTTAACGGACTGTCAATACCCAATTGGCAATCCTATGATCAGGAACGTTTAGGATGTGTCTACGAAAGAATGGTCTCATGAATCTAATTTCTTTAGATTGCATTCTCCCAATCACATATTCCTTGGACTTATCGTTTAAGCATATAACATTTATATGAGATGGCTCAAACAATAACCTTTGCCCTTTATATTTAAACTACGTTAGTTTAACTTGTGAAATGTCCGTAAAGTATCATCATATGATTGGTTTTTTGGCACATTTCCAACAATCTCCCACTTGCACTAGAGCCAATCAGCTTGGTCATCAGTGATGATACCTCTTCTGTAGTCATTTCATAAATGGTTGAGTAGTAGGCCTAGACAATGGATATCTATATGTTATCCATAGAAGCAACCTTGAGAATAACGACATCACCATTATACATGATTCTTAATCATGTGGTTCAGTCTCTCATTTGAGTTCGGATCGTAATGAGACCTTGATTCCCTAGCTTGAGCTATCGCCCCATTAGTGTCAAACACTTTCTGGTTGGAACCGAATAGAGAGTTCATAAATGAACTTTCCCATCCAAACAACATTGTTGTAAACTTCTATATGGCAATATATTTTGCATTCATAATGGAACACACTAAAGTCATTACTTTAATGTTTCCATCCAAATATCTCTTTAGTCATAATAAAGAGATATCCGTTTATCTCTTCATTCATAATGAAGAAACATCCAATGATGGATTAGATTCATAATCTAATACATTTACGCTTCCATTACGTTACTCTAATTCTTCCTCTATCTTTGAAGAATTTATCCTTTAGTATTTCTTAAATACTTAAGGACTCACTTGACAGTTGCCATGGTTCTGATCCTGGGCTTGTACTGATATCGTCTTGTACCTTTCTAGGTACAACTCATATCAATGTTTTTCATACAATATGAAATACATAAATCACCTTTCTGCTTACGCATAAAGGATTCTATTTACGCATTTATTTCTTTGGGAGTCAAAGAGTACGTTCTCTTTGAGAAGAGCAACTTTTTAGTCTCACTAGAGTTGTCCTTTTGATTGAAGTTCATCATCATATGAGAAACTTCTTATCATCTTTTGTCTATATTTAGGGCTTGATATAATCCAATTATATCCTAAAATCTATCAATATAGATTTCCATCCCATGTATATAGACTATGTCTCCCATATACATTCTATCGTTATAGAATGTTTAAAGTCATAATTTTAACGAAGAAGTATTCTTTTCATTTCCAAAATTAATATATCATATATATTTAAATTTTAGGAACATGATTAACTCCCATATACATTCTATCGTTATAGAATGTTTAAAGTCATAACTTTAACGAAGAAGTATTCTTTTCATTTCCAAAATTAATATATCATATATATTTAAATTTTAGGAACAAGATTAACTCCCACTAATCTTTTGTAAACCTAGTAAACAAAAGATTCATTTACATCTTTATGAGAAATCAAACGATTTGATCCTTTTCTCATAAGATGCTTATAGCTCCTACTAGCTTGTTAAGATTCATGATGGATGGATCTCTACAACTTACATGTCTTGTGATTTATTGTTTTAGACATATATTATCAAGACTATTTTAATAATGGTTTCGGAAACCCATATAATGTCCAAACATTGAATCACCATTTAGTTGTAGCTAGCAATCTTCGAATTAATTGAAACCAAGACTATCTCAAAGATGGTTTCTTCAAAGTCAACCATTCTCTTTGATTGCAGTCATTTCATTATTTCGGGTCAAATGGTACTTTACCATTTCCTTGAGTATATATCATATATACACTCAATGTAGTCATAAGGATTTTCATTCTTATTTCTTTCGAATTAAGAGGTGCAACTCTATGACATAGTCATAAAGTTCAAACCATTCAACTGAGACGGTTTATAAATCCTTCTCGACTACCTTGGAGCTTTTGGTATAGGAACTAGATTGTTTTATTTGTTGATTACTTTCTTGTCTCTTAAAGAACCCATTCTTTGAGTTCTATCTCTCGTTCATTTGCTCTTAGGCAAATCACATTGTAGGATTACAAAGAACTACCCAACAAAACAACATTTGTTAGTTGGTTTATAGAAGTGATATCCAAAAGTTAATTTAAGGATATCCCACAAGATTGTTATCAAACAAATATTGCTTATTAGCACACAACCCCAAATCTTAACATGCTTGAGATTTATCTTTCTTTCCAACTACATCTTATGGAGTTACGAAAATTTTGGAAGATCTTCTAATTGACAATCATATTGTCTTAGAAGTATATATCCTATATATGGGTAATTGATAATATCCAATGAACTAAATCTTATTCAAGTTCGTTCTTCTCCTTATGGAGAAATCCATTATCATATGATGCTTCTTTCCTTGATATCTTTCAAGAAAGCTATTCTAAAGTGTTACCATTCCTTGGATTAAATCTAAGGATGTAAATACTTTAGACGTTTTACTCATCAACTTATATTTCTTGAATTCTTTGAAACCTTTTGCAAAGTATTCGGACTTGTGTTTATTTAAAATAAACTATAATCCAACCGAGGGTGATCTTCGGTGAATGTCATCTTGCATGAGTAGTATTATGTTGTGGACAAGTTCCACTAACATCTAAGTGAATTAACCTCAACAACTTTGTGATTCTTTCTTCTTTCCAAAAGAATAAAGATTCGAACATTTCGCCTCTATACAATTTTAACAAGAAGGTATTGGATCCGGATCTAATGATCCAAAGCATCCATCTATGACCAACTCGTAATTTATGTTTTAGAGGTATCACAACTCAGTTGGGATTAGTCACTACCTTGCAACCTTTTGGGTTTTAAGCATCATTATGTTCTAAACAGTTAACACTACCATATCATCTCTACTATAGAGACAATCAATTAGATTATAATAATCCATCCATTGATTAATAAAGAACAATGTTTTGTCAAACAAAACATTCATCCATCTCTACTATAGTGACGGAATTACGTTCCTTAAAATTGGAATGTAAAGACAATCTTTGGTTTTTCCAATTTCTTTGGTAGTTCATATGAGGAAGTAAGTACTATCTGCTTTCGCAGAGATTTATATTTTATTCACGTTCCGAATGTGAAGCACCTTTTTCTTCTCTCATATATCTTCTACTTCTTATTAGTCACACTTTTACAACGATTGTAAAACATAGTTACTAATACGGAATCAAGCATTCAAGTAGAAGAACCAACTGTTTTGAATTATTCAAGAACAATTTACAACACCTTCGAAAGGTGTGTTCTTGACACTTGCAAGACATTTCTTGCAAATACCCCTTCCAATGTCCATCCTTTCATAAAGAAAGTTTGTTCCCTTGGAGTTAATTTTATCTTCTTCATTTGACTTCTCCTTTGACTACAATAGTCATGGTCCCTAAACTCCCACTATCTCTCTTGAAAATTATTTCAATTGTGTTATACACATCAAACGATTTGGAGAGTGTGTGGTTATTGTTCACTATATAGTTTACAATAAACTTAGTGAACCATTTGGATAGGGACTCAAAGGTGAAGTCCTAGTCTAGTTTCTGTCTCTTGAAGTGGTCTAACACTTTAACACTCAATGATTCAAAATCATCATAAGTCCATGTTGATGGACTATTTTTGTCAACCAACCATTTTGTTCTAAACATAATTACAAACTTTCAAGAGTTGTTCAAGGCAACTCTCATTTCTTCATACAACAATTTGTAAGTGAAGAATCATGGCACATAAAGTGTCCATGCCATTGTGCTTTCTTCTCAAGTTCTTTGTTCATTTAACAAAGAAACAAGCACTAGTGTTTGCATTGACTAAGGGTTGTTCAAAGCAACTCTTATTTCTTCATACAACAATTTGTAATTGCAGAATTATGGCATTAAAAGTGTTGTCCTCTTTATGATAGACTTTTTCTAACATATTCTTCTAATGATACATTATCAATAGGAAGATTGTGAGGATGAGACTACTTAGGTACATTTACAAGCCATTAATGACAATCTATGGTTTTGTAGTACCAAGTCCGGAAACTAAAGCTTTCAGCTTTTATTTGTCAAGTGTTGGATAGCGTTTGCAAATATATATGGGTAAACAAATACATAACGAATATAAATTGATTGATTTTTAAGCCATTTGATCCGGGTCTTTAAATCAAATAGCACCACCCACTATTTTTGGCAAATTCCATATCCCTCATTGGAATTCGAGAGTTTTGGAGGAAACTCTTAGTAGGGTATGGGAGACTCACTACTACCAAGCCCACCTCACAATGATATGATGTTGGCTAGCATTAATAATAATGAGAGAGTACGCTTACTCATTTGCATCTCTTGCAAGTACCCATCTATTTGGCCTTTAGAAAACAATGACTCACGATGATACGATGTTGGCATCATTTCTCTTAGTTAAGTTCTTTCCCACCATGCCGGTTTAGATAGGGGTTCAAGTATGACCTCACGATGATACGATGTTGGCCACACTCGTTGCCTACCTTAACCTCATCAAATGTTTTAAATAAACTCCTCCTAAGTATAAGCATGCACTTTGCACTCCCCCATGATAGGGTGAAGGCGGTGTACAAGTCATAAACGATTGGAGCCTACCACGGTGGAAGGCCACGAAAGAGTGTTCAAAGCACTCTCACGCTTGTCAACTTAATAATGGTTTGGTTGAGGGTTTTAGGTCTCATCACATATAAATATTCATTTTAATCTTATTAAAACAATTTTGGTCCTATTACAACTATTGGTCCATTTGATTGAATTTAGTTGTATATAATACTCCCACTATGCTTATGAAACGGTTTTTAAAGCAAGAGTATATGATACTACTAACATAAACTTTGCATTCATTTGATGGACTATATAGTTGCCTTAGGGCCTTAGGATGACTATGAACCTTTGTTTAGATTCAACATGAGCCTAGTGTTGAATCTCGGTCTAGGGATGGTGATTGATTTTAGTTACGCGTTTAATCACATTAAGGCATGTTGTCTTAGGGGCGTTGGACCCAACTACTTCATTTTCATGCATATCATATAAAGCAAGAAAGAAGTACTTCAAAGTAAAGGTGAGCTTATGCTCATTACAACATTTGCATAATACAAATTACTTTAAAGTAAAGAAGAGCTTATGCTCTTTTACAACATTTGATCAAATCAAATTACAACCAAAATCTAATCTACACATTCCCATGGTTCAAACAAATTTGAAACGGCCTATCACATAGCTCAATTATCGTAGGCTTAGGTTCATAATCACCCTTTAATTAATTAACACTTTAACTAATTAAATTGAATGCAACATTTTCATTTGGTTTTTGTATCCATAAAATTGATTTAAATGGAGCTAAATAAAATGAAAATCCAATTCTCATTTAAAGAGACAAAACAATTTTGTTCTCAACCTAATTTGGGCCATCATGCAATAACCACAACTTTTGGGCTATATTGCGAAAACACAAACTTTTGGGGTCACTTTGTAAAAACACAAAAGTCCACTACTTCATGTAATTACAACTAGAACCCAAAAATTTCAATAAATTCAAAGCTTCATCAAAGGAACAAAACAATTTGTCCTTTAGCGTTTTTAGGCCTTAACGTCAAAACGTAAACTTTCGGGTCAAAATACAAATACACAAAAGTATCAAAACTTTATGTAATTGCATAAAAGCCCCAAAAATACCCTATTTTAATAGGGTGGCCGGTTTTAGGGAGAAAATAAAGTGGAAATAAGTCCACAAAAATTTGGAAATTTTTCAACAAATTCATAAAGTCTTGCAAGTGGAACCATGCAAGTGGAACCATGCAAGTGGAAATAAGTTGGTGTGTGTGTAAGAGAAGTACTTCTTACACATCCATCAACATTTCTATCAACTTACATAATTTCAATCACCTTTCAAATAAATATCTAACACATTTAAATATTTGATAAATCATAAAACAAAAACTTTATGAAATAAATCAAAACTTTGAATCAAAACACCAAACTTTTTGTTCTTGGCAAAAATGTCAAGAACAATGAAGAACATTCATGAAAAACCCAAAAAATTTCCATGAACATTTTTCATCCAAAAACATCCCAAAAACATTTAAACTTTTGGGCAATAACATATAACCAAACTAGGGTACATAGGGGTTCCAAAAAACACTTTAAAACACTTTTAACAAGTCAAACAAGAACCCAAAAATCCACCCTTTGGATTTGGCCGAATTTTCCCAAAAGCATGGCACCAAATTTTAGCTCCAATATTCATGCTCATATGAACTACATCTACAACATTTGACATGGAAAATTTTCTAACAAAATTTACATTCAAAGAAACAAGAATAAAGCTTGTAACATATTACAACTTTTAAATCACAAACTATGAACTACAAAACCCAAAAGGATTCACCAACTACTAGACCTAGGCTCTGATACCACTTGAAGGAAAATTTTGTGAAAACATGTTCATTTGAGCAACATCTATTAGCATGCAATTAACAATTAAAGGCGGAATCATGCTTGCATGCACTCAAAAACAAAACATTACCCATAAAATTCAAAGCCTAATAGATTGGTGAACCAATACTCAACTCAAAACAAAGTGAGTTGAAATTTATACCTTTGTAGATTCCTCTTTGCATAAGCAAAGGCTAATCACCCAAAGAGAGGGCCTTCATTCCTTGCTTCTTAAATCTATGGATTTGGATGGAAGAATAGGTTTCTCCAAGTTCCCAAAATAAAGAACCTCTAAGTATCTTCACCAAGGTTAGATTGGAGAAGAAATGAGTGACCTTGGAAGAGTAGTATTGCTAGCTAATCCCTCCAAGGGGGCCGGCCTCTTTAGAGAGAAAGGGAGAGACATGTTCTCTCCAATTTTCTCCAAAAGAAACCCTTAATGAATTTAGGCTATAAAGTCCTTTATATAGTCCCTTCAAATAAGTGACCTAAAGAACCAAAAAGCCATTCTCTCTAACATGGCCGGCCATAAGGGTTTTATTGGGCTTTTGGGCCTTTGTGAATTAAGTTGTCATACAACTTAAGTCAATGGGCTTAACGTTCGAAGTCCATTGGGCCTTGAAGCCCAAAACTAACCCTTGGTCTTTTAACGAACTTTATTCGTTTGATTAATTAACATATTAATTAATCCTTGCCATAAATTATTAAATAATTAAACCATTTAATTATTCTTACTCATCTCCATTGTTTCTTCAATCTCCACCTTACACGGTGTACGATCCATTAGGTTCCTTTTAGCGAGGCAGTGGGCGATTAAAACCATTTCAAATCGATTGTGAATTGAAACTTACTTTCAATTCTCCCTTTAGTGATTATACACGTTTAGGGCTTCCACAAACCATGAGTGACACCTAGCAGCATATCATGGTTACTCAAGCTAATCAGAAGAGGTGGAGAACCTAATCAGTTTAGGATTACAAATGCAATACGGTCTTTCTCTAATACAATACTCTTGACCACATTGTTTGGTTTGATAGTTTATTCATGTCTACTATCCAATGTGATTCGTGTGCTTATATGATTACCTTGAATGTGATTTGGAAAGCCTTCCTAAATCTCATTCATACTCTGATCAGAGATTTTCAATCATATCATAGAGTATTCTCCCTCAAACGATTTGAAGGTTAGAGATCCCTTGTTGCGCATTCACTTGCCTCCATGGCTAAGTGGCTTAACCCCAACGATGCCGTGGACACCCGCGGATGAGGTGACTTTGACATAATCAAAGATCAAGAACTTAACCACAAGACAACTGTGATGCCTCAGGTCAAATGACTACTTTGCATTATCCCAACCATGAGTTCTCATGTGACATGAATATGAGAACTCTTCATTGATCGTGTTCAGTGAACTCATTCTCTATTGAGCACCTACGTACTTGTCTTGATGTCACACACACCAATGACTCGAGACTAGTCACTCTCCCTGAGAGAAGACACAGCACGTACTGATCTTAACGGATTGTCAATGCCCAATTGGCAATCCTATGATCAGGAACGTTTAGGATGTGTCTACGAAAGAATGGTCTCATGAATCTAATATCTTTAGATTGCATTCTCCCAATCACATATTCCTTGGACTTATCGTTTAAGCATATAACATTTATATGAGACGGCTCAAACAATAACCTTTGCCCTTTATATTTAAACTACGTTAGTTTAACTTGTGAAATGTCCGTAAAGTATCATCATATGATTGGTTTTATGGCACATTTCCAACAGTCTTTCCCAAGACTTTCCACACTTAAATCGATATATCATCTGGGACCACTATTTTTTTATGCTTCATCTTTTTCAATGCTACAACCATTTCTTCCTTCCTAATTCGGCGTAAAAGGAGTAATTTCTACTCTTTTGAGTTACTCAACTCCCCAAAGAAGTACTCCTTTCATGACCTTCATTGAAAAGATTATGAAAATAACCTCTCCATCTGTCTTTGACCGCATTCTCTGTAAAAAGAACCTTTCCATTCACATCCTTGATGCACCTCACTTGGTTTAGGTCCCTTGTCTTCTTTTCCCTTGCTCTAGCTAGTTTATAGATATCCAACTCTCCTTCTTTGGTATCTAGTCGTTTATACATATCGTCAAAAGCCACTAACTTAGCTTCTCTCATAGCTTTCTTTGCCTCCTTTTTTTTCTCTCTCTTTTGATATGGACATCCATCACCAACAAGCGATGTTGATTAGTCAAGCTCTCTCCCGGTATAACTTTACAATCCTTACAAGTTATACGATCCCCTTCCTCATTAGAAAAAAAAATCTATTTGTGTTTTAGACGACCCACTCTTGTAGGTGATCACATGTTCTTCTCTCTTCTTAAAGAATGTGTTGGCTACGAAGAGATCGTATGCCATTGCAAAATCCAAGATGGCTTCCCCATCCTCATTTCTCTCTCCAAAACCATGGCCACCATGAAAACCTCCATAATTGCATGTCTCCTTGCCCACATGTCCATTTAAATCTCCTCCTATAAATACCTTATCTGTCTGAGCGATTCCTTGCACCAAGTCTCCAAGGTCTTCCCAAAATTTCCCCGTCAAACTCATATCTAACCCTACTTGAAGTGCATACGCACTAATCACATTGATGAGTTCTTGTCCTATTACAATCTTGATTGCCATAATTCTATCTCCTACCTTCTTGACATCTAAAACATCTTGTGTCAAGGTCTTGTCCACGATGATGCCAACACCATTTCTCGTTCTATTTGTGCCCAAATACCAAAGTTTAAAACCTGAGTTTTCGAGATCCTTTGCCTTAAGACCAACCCAATTAGTTTCTTGTAGGCAAATAATATGTATCCTTCTCTTCACCACAACTTCTACTACTTCCTATTGTGGTGAGCCTACGCCACAATAAATAGTGGTGAGCAAAAATATAATCTTGCTTTTTTTTTTTTTTTTACCAATTCACCACTAAACAATTGGTCATTGGACAGAATAGTGCAACTTTTACAAGTTGCAATCACTTATTAAACAACAAAACAATTGGTCAGTGGACAGAATAGTGCATAATTAGATCTACCAATAGGATCATCGTTGCTTTTTGTGTTAGAAATTTTGAGTAGAAATTTCATTGTCGTGGACCAAAAGGTTCCCTCACTTTATAAGGCTTTGTCTCTTATAGAAAGTGATTGGAGTGATGGACCATGGAAAATCAAATTGGGCTAAACCTTGGGATTACGCTTTGGGAGATGGGCCTTGGGCTTTGGGGCTCTTGGGCTCGAGCTCTAATAATTAAATTATTTAATTAATTTTGAATTTAATTAATTTAATTAATTTAATTATTTAATTAATTTTGAATTTAATTAATTAAATATTTTTTATATCAACATACTCATCTTTTCAGATGAAGTTTGAAGTGATGAAAGAACGCCAAAGAGCAAAGCACCCCTCTGAGAAGTTGTCTCCCAACAGACACATCCCATTCTTATACATGTTGCAAACAGGCATAAACTTATTATAAATACATCCATCTGCATGGCATTTAGAACACAGAAAAACATAATTCTTCTTCTACAATCCAAAACATCCTTACTGAGAGAACCACAAAGAAATTCGCCAGAAGTCAAGTTTTCCGGTGCTGGAATTTTGACTTAAATCGTTGAATCTTGATGAAGCAAACGTCTGTAGAACTACAAGCACTGAGTATGGATGAAATATTTGTTTCAAAGACATTGCAGTACGCATCGATCTTTAATTTGTCTGTTTAATATTCTTTCGCTTTGTTCATACTCTGTTAATTTATTTATTTGCATTTACTAGTTAGTAGCATATATAAAATTATCATTGATTGTTGATATTTATCCATCATTTTGTACCAATAAACAACAAAACAATTGGTCAGTGGACATAATTGTGCAATTTTTGAACAACTTGTAAGCACTTATTAGAGATTGGTGGCACTGAGGCTAAAACGGCCAATGATCTACTGTCCCAAAATGGGTGTCTCATTTCATGTCTCATTGCAAATATTATTACACGTGTCTTTACACCTACCAGAGCATTCACACTGTTAAATACTATATGAAAGTACAATTAAAAATTAAAACGAAGATTAATTTCATAAAGTCATTTTGCCAATAAAAGTCTAAACCCATTAATTACACCAAGTTATCTTCCTCCGATCTCTTCAGTCCGCCGCTACTCATCATGATCTCAGCGAGCAATCTCCTCCCCTTGTCTTTCCAGTTTGCTGTCACCGCCACCATCACCACCATTATACTACCAAAAACAAACCTCCTTTCTATGGCTCATTATACAACCTGGAAAGCTAATCTCGATACGGGATGTTCTGCTCTGAATCTCTTGCGAGCATCGTTATCTTTGGTCACCATTTGCCCGAGACACCAAAACGAGATATTTCTAGAGTTTGGGTGTAAATGGATGCAGATAAAATTCATTCTTGACAAATTATTGGACTGGATCTAAACGTACAAGTTGAGAATTTGAGTTTATTAGAACATGAGAGTCCAGATTTGCAGACATGCTTCAAAAGCAAATTAAAACATTTTTGATACTCACTATCGTAACAATCATTTTCAAGCATCTTCCTCAAATTATACGTACTACTTTTTCATGTATTATTTACAACATATAGACATACATAGAGCAGAAAGCGTTAATTGAACGTGTTCAATAGTAGAAGTTGATTAGGTCAGTTGGTCAAGACAGTTTCAACCCCTTTATACCCAAGTTTAAGTTTAAGAGTAGTAGCCTTGTACAAAGAAAGAAGGAAAACAAAAAAGAGTCAAAGATTGTTGTAAAATTGAAGGTATGTGCAGTGGAATAAACAAGACACAAAATTTACGAGGTTCCTCTACAGTCAATGTGACTGGAGTACATCATCGGGGCAGCAGTGATGCTTTCATTATAATCTGAAATAATAAGAGTACAAAGATAACTCTCTTTACTCTCCCCCTCTTCTTCCTCTTTTTTCTCTTCCTCTTCTTTCCTCTCTCTCTCTCTCTACCATGAGTCTCTCACTACTTCATTTCTTCTTCACCTGCTTTCAGTTTATAGGAAAGGTTACTGTAGCAACACTATTCACTTTATAAAATTTCCACAAATGAATAGTGAAAATACTGTGCATAAATAGTAACAAACTATTTATGTGAGCCATCCACATATTATTCACAACACTCCCCTTTGGATGGCCACAAGTCTTTGATTGACTCGTTAAAATCTTGATCTGTTTTGGATGCTCCCTCTGATGAGTATATCCCCCTGATTTCAAATCATTTAGGCTGATCGTTGATCATTCTGCTTCAGTCTCTTAGCAAAAAGAGTTGTCGAAAAAGGTGTTTTACTTGTTGTTAACGTTCCACAGACTTGTTCTTTAACTGGGTTGGAGGGACTTCTGCTAGACTTCCTCCAAATGTATGAATTTACTCCTTTTATCTAGAGTTGAATTTGATTCAAGTGTGGTGGACACTTGATCTTGAATCAGACTTGTGATTTCTTAAAGGGCTTTCAAGGCTTGATCTTGAATGAAATTGGACCATGAGGAGCTTCACGTGGCAAGTGATCTTCGGCTTTGTCGAGGATGAATCAGCACATGTTTGTTGTGCTTGTCTCCACATGCTTCAATGTATCATTTTCACTTGCCTTATATGTTCCCCTTGCATAAGTGGTATTTTCCCTAGTTTTCCCCCATGCATGTGTGGCATCTTCTCTTGTAGTATTTGTCCCATGATGCAAGAGTGGAATGCAACCCTTGTATTTGGATGGTTCATCACTTCTTGGTGACTGGAGACCCAGCTCCAACAACAGTTAAAGATGGCTACTCAAGAGCAATGCTAGGTAAGCAATCAGGAAAGGTTCCAGGCAGTCGGTTCCTTATAGGAAGTTTGAGTGGAGGTTCCGACATATTGCTTTCTTTATCCTTGTCTTTGCAAGTAAGAACAAGGACAAAGGAAAAGACATGGAGAAAGCATGATATGAGATATTCTTGCTTTCGACCCTGATGATATGAGATACCCTTGCTCTGGTGTGACTTGTTTTGAAGAGGTATTCTCGGAAAGGAAGAAAACTGAGTATTTCGAGATGCTTTGTTGAAGATGCATTCTCGGAGATGAGGAAGAGTTAGATATTCTTGCAAGTCTGCCTTGTTATGAAGAACGGAGGTCGACATATATAGAGATTTCCCAATAGAAAGTAGTGGTGCTGTGCGTTTACTCTTGTCAGCCACTGTGGTGTAATTAGAATAGTAAGATTTACCCGTTTTCAACTTTGTCAGAGAGCTTTGACAAAGTTGCACGCGATATCCAAAAAAGCTGAGATTGCGTCTGAAAAATGTCAAAGAACTTTATTCAAGAAAATCTGCCTATTGAAATTCAGAGAGCTGTGCCTCTTTGATCTTTGAACAAGTGGCTCTGTTGCCTCTTCTTTGATTTCCTCTGTTTACTCCAAGATGGATAGTTGGATCCATTCAATTTTTCTGAAACTAGCATGTGACCAGGACTGTTTGAATGATGAACATAATATGGGTTTGATGAATCCATACCTAAATTGTTTGAATTTTTGTTTTGATTTCACTGTTTGGCAATGTGTCTGACATGATGTGAACGCATGCAATAGGATCTTAGGCTCTGATATCATATTAAATGAATGAATAGTATATTGCAGGGCTATGGAAAGTGATTGGCTGAATAGTTTTCATATATTTCATTGCCCAAGTAAGAGTACAATAGATATATACAACTAAGTCAACTAATCTACAATAAAACCTAGGAAATCACATCCCTCTTTTAATGGGATTTCACATCAACTACTTTAGGTAAACATATTATACAGAATATTACACGATCCTTTCTTAATAAATCCAGCAAGCCCTAAGAAGTAAATTGACAAGAATATCCCACTACATGAGGGGCATGTGACATATTTTAACGGCAAAAGGGATAAAAAGTAACGTAAGTGGCAAATTTCAATAGTTAGGAGAGTTCAGGTGATTAAATTTGAAAATTGAAAGTTCATGTGGTATTGACACATACTTGCAAGTTCATGTGGTATTTGTGCAATATCCCCTTACCCAATTTAACTATTTCTATTCTATTTTTTTCCTTGATTGGGATTTGAATTTAATTTACTATTGGGTTTCAAATTTAATATATCATACTTAATTGGGTTTTAAGTTGTGTCTCTGTCTAAATAAATGTGAAAAATTACTGTTTAAATTTTGAAATTGATTTGGGGTTTTGAATTTTAAACAAAAAAAAAAACATTTTGCAATCAATTGCTGTTAAAACGCAGAAGAAAAAGAAGAGATGAGCAGCAGCGCTACTACTAGTAAATAGTAAGGATAATAGTAATACAGCAGTAGAGTGGCTGCAGTCTGCAAAAGCACAAGACACAAAATTGGATATTGTTTCCGATTTGACAGAAACATTAAAAGAGTTGGGATCTCGAGGACTCAAAGTTCAAAAATCCGGTAAGAAATTAAGAATTTGCTTCCTCCGCCATTTTCTATTTGCAGATTGAGTGTTTGACTTCTGAGTATTGGGTTGAATACAAAGCACTGTAAGCTGAGATGTTGAAATGTTGGGAGGAACTCCACAATTAAAGGAGGGTCGGTGTTATTCAACAATATCTCAATCAAGGTATTAAATATCAATGATATCGGAAATATCGGTAGTCCGAAAACACAAAAATATCGATGGAAATATCGAGATATTATCAATATCGATAAAAATAATATGGAAACCACGGAAATTGTAAGAAAAACTTGGAAATTTTTATTGAAATTTTGCTAGATGTTTATTTAGTCAATTATCTATTAGTTTATCACAAAAAATTGGAAGGAAATGCATTGCATGATGGATTTAACATTATCAAGTTGATTATATAGCGAGCTGGCAAACATTGTGAGTGTAGAAAATATATAGTAATTAATGAAAGAAGTTTAAACACACCATAATCATTTATATATAATGAATTAGTACAGTATTTTACACTTTATACATTGTATGGTAAGATACATGAGTGACTTAGTACCACATAGAGTTCCTATGAGGTTCAAAATTTTGACTATCTTCATCATCTCTATGTGTCGAGTAAGTGTATTGTGAAGAGTAGTCATCAAATGATAAATTCCCAAAATAGTTTTGCATGTAATTGTTAACATGCCACCCATATGGATCCGAGATTAATTATCACCATTTTTTTTTACAGAAAATAGATCCACAAACTAAACACAATCCAAAAAAAATTTAATTTTGTTCAACAAAAGATTTAAGAGAACCAAAAATTTTAATTTTGTTCAACAAAAGAAACGAACATTAATGTTTTTGTTCTAGCATGTGTTGAAACATTGGATCCCCTTTCAATTGCCTTGAGCCATGAGCCACTCTCATTTTCAAACCAACCCGTGTAGAAAGAAAAGGAAGATGCTTTTCAGATTCCCAACCACTCTCTCTCTAGAATATGAGAGATGCTCTCATTTCTCCAACCTCAAGCCCAGCGCCCATTCTTACAGCCTTCTCTCTCACAGCAGCTCCACTCTCTCTCATAGCTCTTCATTATTGTCTGCAACCTAAAGCCCAGCAACATACACACCTCCGTGTCTCAATAATCATGAAAACTGAGATGCATGAAGGTAAATCCCTCCTCCATGTGTGTTAATTTTTTTTGTTCTTTCGTTTCAGATTTATGTGTTGGACTGAAATAGAGCGAGATCTAACACATGCATGTGCTTTCGTTTGAGATTTATTTCTATTTCTATTCTTAACCTCTGAATATTTCCACCAATTCTGGAGGGTTTTGATTTAGTTTGGTGAAGGAATAGAACTGATTCTAACCCTGGACAATTTCTACATCTTCTCTGCAGAACCCGGTAAGCTCCGACGATGTCAAAGATCTGGAGGATGAGCAACAGAGCAAGTCCGGGAGGCGATCCAAACGACGCAACCTTAGCTGCCTTTCCGACGACAGAGCCACGAGATTGTTTCGATAATATCGAATATATCGCGATATTATTGATAATATTGCGATATTTTGACAACAATTAGAGGATACGTGGGAAAATATCGATTTCTCTAATAAACGATAATATCGGCGATATTTCGCCGATATTATCGATATTTTAGTCATTGATCTCAATCCATCTTGCTTTGCTTGCCTTGCATTCAAACCCACGATTGGAGGTAGTACTAATTATACTATTAGTCAAATACCAACCTCAACGCGTTGTTTCTGTCCCTTTTTCTGTATCTCACTACATAATTAGTATTTAGGGGATGATAAATATTTCGTTTTCAATACACAGTTTTTTTTCATTTTTTATGAACGAAAATGATAAATAACTTTTTTTAACTTCTCACATAGTTCAGTTAACGTTGTCATCTGATTTCGTTTGATTTATTTCAGTTAAAGGTCAGAAATTAAAAGGGTATCTTAATCAGCTTTCTTTTTTAACAATAAAAATCAGTCATTTAGTACTACAGTTTAGTAGTATTCTTTTTCACTTCTAAGTGAGAGATTTTAGGTTTCATTCTTGTCAAAGGTGAATTTGAACCACATTATTGTTGCGAGTTATATATTAGTTAGAGTGTAAATGCTAGTTTATTGTCCCACATTGGTGAAGTACATATGTAATACCAATTGTAACTCCTATATATACTCCACTTTGGAGATTAATGAATATATAAGAAATTCCCAAATATTGTCATATATATTTTTGGTATTTACCATGTTTAGTTTAATATTGGTATTTACCATGTTTAGTTCAATATGGCATCAGAGCAGTTCAAGTGTGAAACATCAAATCGTGCTTCATTTCCTGTAAGTGATTCTAAAGCTACTTTGCCATTTGATTTGATACATTCTGATGTGTGGGGTCCAGCGAAAATTACTTCTAATGGATTCCGTTGGTTTGTTACTTTTATTGATGATTGTACTCGGTTAACTTGGGTGTTCTTGATGAAGAATAAGAGTGATGTTCCGTTACTTCTTCAAGAATTTTGTACAATGGTGTCTACTCAGTTTCAGACCAAAGTTAAGGTCTTCAGGTCTGATAACGGGGGAGAATATATGAATCACACTTTGGCATGTTTTTTTCATGATCATGGTATTATTCACCAGACGACTACTCTGTTTACACCCCAACAAAATGGTGTGTCCGAACGGAAGAATCATCAAATAATGGAAGTTGCCCGCTCCTTGATGTTGGATAAATGTGTTCCTAATCATTTGTAGGGTCATGCTGTTTTGGCTGCTGTGTATTTGATCAATCGTGTTCCAAGTAGGGTTCTTGATTTTCAGACACCGTTCAATGTGCTACAAAAACATGTTTCTCTTGTTTCTGTATCAAAGCTTCCTCCGAAAGTGTTTGGATGTATTGCGTATGTGCATGTCTACTCTCATCAGTGGAGTAAACTTGATGCATGTGCTCTCTGGTGTGTCTTTATTGGGTATGCTAACAATCAGAAAGGCTATAAGTTTTATCATCCTCCGACTCAAAAAACTTATATTACCATGGATGTCACCTTCCATGAGGAAGTTTCGTATTTTGTGAAGCCCTCTTCCGACTCTCCACTTCGGGGGGAAAGGGGGAGTGAAGTGCAGATTCGAAGAGATGGTATGGATGATGTGTTACAGGCAGAATTAGGAACAGAACCTATTATGTTGCGTGATACTGATCAGTCGACTACAGATAGTGATCGGTCAACTGTTATTCCCGGAACTATTTCTACTGACGATAGATCAGATGTGCCCAGCGAGTTGTCTGTTAATATGTCTGACGAATTACCTTCTAATGATCGGTTGCCTGCTGCTGATATGTCTAACGAGTTGCCTAATGATGGTTCGTCCAATGATGATTCTTCTAACAGTTTGGTACAAGATGGTGGCATACATGAGGTAAATTTTAACGATTCTTCTACTTATCAGTTGCCTCCACGAGCTAATTGTGGAAAACCTAAAGTACAATATGAGCCTGATATGCATGCCAAAGCCAAATATCCTATCAACAATTATGTGTCTACTCATCGTTTATCCAAATCATATGCATCTTACATATGTTAGCTATCTAGTATATCAATTCCAACAAAATTGCAAGATGCTTTGTCTGACCCTAAGTGGGTTAATGCCATGAAAGTTGAGATGGAAGCTTTGGAAAATAATTCTACCTGGGATTTGGTTCCTTTACCAAACGGAAAAAAAGTCGTTGGATGTAGATGGGTGTTTACTATTAAGCACAAAGCAGATGGTTCTATTGACCAGTATAAAGCTAGATTAGTTGCTAAGGGTTATACTCAAACCTATGGGGTGGACTATCAGGAGACATTTGCTCCTGTTGCCAAACTTAATACTGTGCGTGTTCTTCTGTCCTTAGCAGCAAACCAGGATTGGCCTCTGTTGCAGTTTGATGTTAAGAATGTTTTCCTTCATGGTGATCTTAAGGAGGAAGTGTATATGTATCTCCCACCTGGTATTGGAACATCTCCTGGAAAAGGTGTTGTATGCAGGTTACGAAAGGCCTTGTATGGTTTGAAACAATCTCCTAGAGCATGGTTTGGGAGGTTTACAAGTTCAATGAAGAAGTTTGGGTATATCCAGAGTTATTCAGATCATACTTTGTTTCTAAAGCGACAAAATGGTAAGCTAACTGCATTGATTATTTATGTTGATGACATGATAGTGACTGGTGATGATCAGAAGGAGATACAATGTCTTCAAAAGTACCTAGCTACTGAGTTTGAGATGAAAGAATTGGGTGAATTGAAGTATTTTCTTGGAATTGAGGTTGCACGATCCAAGCATGGTATTTTTCTGTCTCAACAGAAATATGTTCTTGATTTGTTAGCTGAAACAGATATGTTAGATTGCAAACCTGTTGATACTCCGATTGAGCAGAATCATCGTCTGGGCTTATTTCCAGATCAAGTTCCTACTCATAAGGAACGGTATCAGAGGCTTGTGGGGAAATTAATTTATTTGTCTCACACTCGCCCTGACATTGCTTATGCAGTTAGTGTGGTAAGTCAGTTTATGCACTCACCTAGTGAAGCTCATATGGATGCAGTAACCCGTATTTTGAGGTACTTAAAGATGGCTCCTGGCAGAGGCCTGTTTTTCTCCAAGAATGGTCATTTGAATGTCGAAGGGTATACAGATGCAGATTGGGCAGGTTCTATCACTGATCGGCGATCTACATTTGGATTCTTTACGTTTGTGGGTGGTAATTTAGTTACTTGGAGAAGCAAGAAACAAAAAGTGGTGGCTAGGTCAAGTGCAGAAGCTGAGTTCGTGGTATGTCGCATGGTATATGTGAGTTGTTGTGGTTGAAAAAACTGTTGAGAGATCTTGGGTTTAACCCCAAAGGTGCTATGAAACTTCATTGTGATAACAAGGCTGCTATTGAGATTGCTCATAATCCAGTGCAACATGATCGAACAAAACATGTGGAGATTGATCGACATTTCATTAAGGAAAAATTGGATGTTGAAATTATTATGTTTCCGTTTGTGAGATCTGAAGATCAACTTGCTGATGCTCTTACTAAGGTTGTGTCTAATAGTGTGTTTTCCAACTCGCTTGACAAGTTAGGCATACGTGACATCTTTGCACCAACTTGAGGGGGAGTGTTGCGAGTTATATATTAGTTGGAGTGTAAATGGTAGTTTATTGTCCCATATTGATGAAGTACATATGTAATACCAATTGTAACTCCTATATATACTCCACTTTGGAGATTAATGAATATATAAGAAATTCCCAAATATTGTCATATATATTTTTGGTATTTACCATGTTTAGTTTAATATTGGTATTTACCATGTTTAGTTCAATAATTATTGCTAGCCCATTGTGAATCTTAGCCTACTCCACCACTCATTAGTGTAAATAATATCATTTATTCAAAAACAATGAAAATCAAAAAGTGAAAACTACTTTCATGAGTTTTTAAAACTAAGTGAGAGATTTTATGTTCCATTTTCGTCAAAGGTGAATTTGAACCACATTATTGCTAGCCCATTGTGAATCTTAGCCTACTCCCCCACCCATTAGTGTAAATAATATCATTTATTCAAAAACAATGAAAATCAAAAAGTGAAAACTACTTTCATGAGTTTTTAAAACTTGTCTTTCAGTTTTCAATTTTATAGAACAGTTTCATGGAAACGAAATGGTTATCAAATGATCCCTATTCTAACTCTACCACTTCCGTGTTTTTTATCATTCTTTCTTTCTATTTTATTTTAGTAATTTAGTGTTGGGGGTATTCAACTGCCCAAAATATTATTACTATAAAGAATTAGTCAAAATAATTAATTTAGTGTTGCTTGTTTGTTTGCTTTCTTGGAGTTGGTAAGTTCGGTTCCTCGTACTTACCCATGCTTTATGCTTGTGTGTTAAATATTATTCAGTTGAATTGCTTTGCTATGGAATGTGGATGCCTCATCCTGTCTGCATAATTAACGATAAAAACTCGGTCAGTGAATTGGGGACTTTGCTGAGAATATAATTTACCAAAGGTTGCCTGCAACTGCGAGTGGAAGGAGGGTTTGGAGAAATTAGGATGTGAAACTTTAGCCCCAAGTAACAGACATGTTGAGCTCTGATGATGAAGAAAATGATGTGTTCTTCGACTCGGATGACTTGTCACCTGCACGATCACATGTAGTAAAAGAGGAGTACGAAATTTGGATGAATGAGCCACCAAGTGTTAAGGAAAGACGCAAGATTTTTCTGCGAAAAATGGATTTAGCAGAGTTTGCTTCTGTGGAGATGTGATTGGAAAGACTTTCAGAATGCAGTGGAGCTTCCCCAAGCTCTTGCATTTCGTCTTCCAGTCATCACCTCGAGGAAGATTTGGGTGTTTATACAAGGGAAGGGGACAATCAAGCAAATTTTATGTACAATACATTAGATAGTTACTGATAAAGTTTGTTGATTTTTTGTTTTTGATTGAGTGTTTGAACCAGTTTCTTTTTTATTAGGATGGCAGAGAAAAAATGGAGAAAACTAGGAGGTTGGATACTATCTTAGCAAAAATGCAGCAGCCCTGATTGATTAAGTAAGGTGAGATTTTACAAGGGTATGGTGCATTGCCATCACCCATACTTGTTAAAAAAAATGATTGACAAGAGACTTTAACAACCATTTAAGCATTACTACTCCAGATTACATCCTAACCCTTCATTTGGGGGTTAAGTGATTTAATCTGGAGTGTACACTTGTCACTCACACACCTACACCCACATTTAAACAAAACTAGCCATTGGAGACTAAAACCCTTCATCTTCTTTCTTCTTCTTCGATGCAGACAACACCCTTTGCTCGGGAGCCCCTTGCTGCCTTCGACTCCTCGACTCCAGGAGCTGGTTAGCTTCCAACAGTTACATACAAGGCAGCTCAAATTTGGTCTTGACTCACAATGCTGTTCATATTGTTTCACCTTCTGCTACGGATCCTTCTCGGAGAGATCGCTGAGGCTCCAGTAAAATAATGTGAGAATTCACAGGAGGGTGAAAAGAAGATGAAAGTCTGGTGGAAACAGTTTATAAACAAGAGGAAGAGAAAAGGAGGTAAAGTTGTGTCTGAGGTATCAAAACCAGATACTGAAATACTGAAACAATTTAGGATGAAGGTCAAGCAGTACAGTAAGAAGTGCATGGAGTTCACTTCATTATGCAGCGGGCAAGAAATTCATGCGCACTGGTATTGAGATTCAGTTCAACAAAACTGTTTGTGTATTTCATCATGTATTGGTACTACAAGTGAGAACTCTTATAGAGAGACCGAGCAAGGTTAAGAACCCATTGAACAATTACAAAACAGCTACAAGAAAGAGACCAAAAGATAAAAACACTAGCCCTAGTTGCAAGTTACAAGAAATCTAGAGCTGAGATACTAGAAGACATAAACCCTAGAATTAAGGGATAGTTGGTAACAAAAAATGACGGTTTAGTAGCAGCTGCAACTCTACCCGAGAATGAGGGCTAGAGTTGCAGTTGCAACTTGAACTTTGATGAGTTGTGATGTGCCTTGAGCAACCTTCCAACATAGATCCAAGTAGACTCTAGCATGCTCATACCCGGTCAGTTTCAATAGTTGGGGTGATTAAATTTGTCCTGATGACCAGTATCTTGCAACTGGTGGTGAAGATGGGGTTGTACGCATCTGGCATGTTACATTAGTAGATGCCTCTAGTAACTACTTAACACCTCAAGGGATATTTGATAGCAAACTTAAGAAAATAAAGTACGGATTTCAAGTGATCTTTCCTGAAAAGGGTTTTCGAATTCAAGAGTCACCTCTGCAAGAGTTTCATGGCCATTCCAGTGATGTGTTAGACCTGGCTTGGTCGAATTCAAATGTGAGTATTTCGTAACTTTACCTATTTGGTTGACAAATGTATAATCATATTTACAACTTTGTAGTTTGTGACTGATGTAAGTCAAAATTTGTGCTTATTACAGTGTCTTGTTTCTTCGTCCATGGATAAAACTGTTCGTCTGTGGGAAGTTGGTCGCAGTCACTGCCTATATATTTTCCATCACAATGACTATGGTAAGTGTGTATATAAATATATATGTATATATTATTTGTATGCGATGTTTTTATTTTACCCCTTTCATAATCTTAAATGCATTTCCCACAAATTTGTATGTGGTGTTATATTCTGAAACGTAACTCTACAAATTTTAAATGGTACCGGTGACATGCCTTCAGTTCAATCCTCGAGATGACAATTATTTCATAAGTGGATCGATAGATGGGAAAGTTCGAGTTTGGGGACCTTCTGAGAAGCGAGTTGTGACTGGGCTGATGTTTGAGATGTCATAACTGCTATATGTTATCAACCAGACGGAAAAGTATGATTCTTAGTACCTGATTAGGCATGATGTTATTACTCTGCTACTACGATTATAAACCCATGAGTTCTCTCCTCGATGAATGCTAACCATATGGATTTCTATTTTGCAAGCAGGGTTTCGTGGTTGGTTCCGTTACAGGCACTTGCCACTTCTATGAAGTATCAAGTACGTAAATGTTGGTTGTTATCTTCGTGATGAATATCAAATGTTGCATTTTTTCACTTGGGGAGTGTCTAAACTGATTTTGTGGTTGGGTTCGACAGGGGATTATCTTCAGCTGGTTGTGCGAATGCATATTCATGGTAGGAAGAAAACCTCCAGCAACCAAATCACCGGAGTCAAGGTTTTACACTCAATGCTCTTTCGACCTTTTCTTTTCCACCGAGCTTCTATAAGATCTAATTCATTCGTTAACACTTACGTTTAATTTTTTCAGTTTTGCAAGGAAAAGCCGCAGACGGAGTATAACTTGTAAGGAAATTCAAAGGTGTGGATGGTTTCCCCATTCTCTGTAGCATATGCTCACATTTGCATCCTACTCGCTCAGCACGTTGTATTCGTTCGCGGTTACTTTCTGAATGTAACAGGTCTTGCAAAGTCGGGAAGTCAGACGTCAGCTTTGTTGGAAGTTTTGAGACTCTTGTCCCACATTGGGGAAAACATGATTCTCAAGGGCCTTTATATAGATTTAGTGTTTTAGTCTAGTAATTAGAATATGGGCCATTTGGAACTGGATTGAAGGCTTGGGCCTTATGGTTGTGTGGATTATGCTTGTATAATATAGCCTAAATACAATTAATATTAATTAATCAAGACAAGGGTTGGGCCTTTTGGAATTTAAAATTAATCTGATTCATTAATTTTAATTTTCGGATTAAATTTTTAATTAATTTATTATTAATTAAAAACGTTTTGATTAAAAGACACAGCTCTTAGAAAAGAGTTGTGAACCTTCAAATACACTGAACTGGTATTTGAAAGGGTGTGAAACAGCCTATATATCTGCAATCCATGGTATCCAAATGAATCATCTTTTCTTCTTCCTTTTCTTCCGTACAAACTTTCCAGAGAGAGTAAACACACAAAGCAATTCGCTAGAATTCTATAATCCAGTGCGGGTTATAGGATTAGGTAGTTGTATCCTGGTCGAGCAGACGTTATAGAACCACAAGCATAAGAGTGGGACGGAATTACTGTTTGAAAGACATAACTTTTACGCTAGCCTCTACCTTCTGTAATCAAGTTAGTACCGTTGACATTCTTATATTAATTTCTGTATTTATTGTATACTTTTCATTCTGTATAGCAAGTACCTTTTGTGAAATAAAAATTGTGAATTTCAAGTTCTGTTTATTTCTGTTATTATGTTTATTTCTGAATTGTTCTCCAACAAGCTTATTTTACATCGAGCGGGAAACATATAATTTCAGGCGAAGAGGATTCACAAGTTTATTTTTGAGACTATAATGGTTCATGTGTCTCGTCATCCAAACAAACCAAATTTGTTCAATCATGTGAGCATTTCTTAAGTGAAGGTGTGTCTGTTGTGGTTCATTGGCCAGACATGAGAACAGAACAAAGGAGCTTGGAAGCTGTTTCGACAGGAAATCTGGTTGGTGCATGTTCCTGCTCGAGCATACAGCTCACCGAGGAGTTGGCACTTTGGTTGATTGTCGGGCTCCTGCTTGTCACAATACTGCAAGAAGAGAACAAAGTTAGTTCTGAAATGTGCCTTTATGGGGCCTTAGGTGAAGGCCTTGAGGCTCGCAATCAAAACCAACTAGGTGCTTAGCGTGCCACTGCCATCTCTGTATGGCAGATGTAGAACAAGTGTGTTTTAAGCCGATTACTTGCGCCCCAAGTTATTTCTGACTTCTTGTTTATCAAATGATTGTTGTAGGTGAGTTAAGTCTACATTAAGTTCATTTATATGCCTTGAGATGAAGGACCTTTAGTTATCTTGTATGCTCGAGGGGTGAAGGTCCAGATCTGATCAAGTCATCAGTTTAATTCATTCCAATCTTAATAAAATGACTAAGTGAACCAGATCTGAGAATTGATGGGGCTTTGGGTCATCAAAGGATTGGAAATAACTTGAATATAAACTGGGGAATGCATTATAACAACAGATCTATTAATTGAAAGACAAAAACAAAGAGAGTCGGGCAAGATTTCACCTTGTCGGGCAACGAGTTTATACACGAGGGATCGATACTACAGCATTTATGAAAAGGTAGCAGAGTTTTTACATAGACAAAAGATGTCTTTCTAAGGAAATCTAAGGCTAAAAATGATGTAAAGTCTAGACAAAGCACGGCTTTCTGGGTATTTGCTTGGCTAAGAGATAAGTTGTATGTATGTTTGTTTGTTTGATTGGTTGAGTGTCTCTGTCTCTAGGCCGTCTTCCTCCTTTTATAGACGAATTAGCCCGACTGCTTCTAACTTTGTTCTTGCCCGAAAGCAATTGAAGGGTAGTGACTCATCAATATTTTACTTGTACTGCCACTGAAAAGTACTTTTGGGCTGAGAGTATGTTGATTTTCATCAGTTATCACTTCTCTTGTAAGCACCTAACCTTTGCATTAATGGGGGTGTAACACCCCACCCTTCCTTTTTATTTAAAAAATAGTTTTGGTTTTTATTTGGTGAGCCCAAGGGGCCCACCCCCCTAATTTTGTCCCCCCGAGCCCTCATCTCTCTCAGCCTTCTTCTCTCTTTGTTCTTCTTCTTCTTCCCTTTCCCGTATACCTCTCTCATTCTCTCTCTCTCAACACCGAGAGCTTCACCTAGCCCTCACCTTAACTCCCTCATAAAATCGAACCCAAAAATTATATTTTTGGAATCCCAGTGACTAGAGGAACCCTGCATTGTACTTGCATGCATCATTAGAACACCTCTGTGTGTTCTGCCATTGAAGCCGAGAGCTTCAAAGCTCCAGAACTCGAACCCAGGTGAGATTTGTTTTCCTTCTTCAAATTTCTGGGTTATGCATGTTGTTTTGTGTCCTATATTGAGAATTATGTCGAAAATCTCTGGAGTTAATCTCTTGTTTGGAATTTGGGCATGCATGTCACTCCACCGACGAACTCCAGCGAAATGTCGTCGAGTTCTAAGTTGGTGTGTGTCTTAGTGCATCTAATCTCTTCCTATTTGTCTCTGTGATAACTGGGATGAGGTTTTGAACCCTTTATTCAAGTCCTAACCCCTGCATACATCTCAAACTCTATCTCAGTTCACAGCAAGTGTGAAAGGACGAACTCCGACGAGTTTGTTGCGGTGGGTGCACGGACCCCTTTAATTTCGAACCCAGGTAATTATTTTACCTTGCTATTTGTTGTTAGTGCCGTGTGTGGTGTGTGTGTGTGTTGTGTGTGTGTGTGTGTTGTTGTGTACCGTGTGTGTATGTGTGTATGTGTGTATGGTACAGTACATATTTGCATGTGTGGTGCAGTGCATATGTGTATATGTGTGCATGTGCTTGCTATGCATGTGCGTGAGTGTGTGTACACAGGTTGGGCTTAAAGCCCGGCCCTGTTTTTAAAGCTTTTAGCTGTGGGCTGTGTATGTGTGTAAGTGTGTGTGAGTGTGAGTGTGGGTTTGGGTTTAAGCCCAAACCACCTATTTATTTCTAACTAAAATCAAAACCCTTTACCTAAACCCATTAGACACTAACCCATTCAACCCAAATCCTTTAGAAATTTTATTTATTTATTTATTTATTACATTTTTGTGCTTAGGTGAAGTTGCTAGTGAGGGAATTCGTAATCCTTATCCGCACAACTCTACTACTAAGGAGTATCTGTGAGTGAACCCCTTCTAAAATTGTTGGAAATGTGCCCTAAAGCCAATCATGTGATGATACTTTACGGACATTTCACATGTTAAACTAATCTAGTTTTACATATAAAGGGCATACATTATTGTTTGAGCCGTCTCATATAAATGTTATATGCTTAAACGATAAAGTCCAAGGAATATGTGATTGGGAGAATGTAATCTAATGAAGTTAGATTCATGAGACCATTCTTTCGTAGACACATCCTAAATGTTCCTGATCATAGGATTGCCAATTGGGCGTTGACAGTCCGTTAAGATCAGTACGTACTATGTCTTCTCTCAGGGAGAGTGACTAGTCTCGAGTCATTGGTGTGTGTGACATCAAGACAAGTACGTAGGTGCTCAATAGAGAATGAGTACACTGAACGTGATCAACGAAGAGTTCTCATATTCCATGTCACATAAGAACTCATGGTTGGGATAATGCAAAGTAGTCATTTGACCTGAGGCATCACAGTTGTCTTGTGGTTAAGTCCTTGATCTTTGATTATGTCAAAGTCACCCCCTCGGGGTGTCCACGGCATCGTTGGGGTTAAGCCACTTAGCTATGGAGACAAGTGAATGCGCAACAAGGGATCTCTAACCTTCAAACAGTTGAGGGAGAATACTCTATGATATGATTTGGAATCTCTGGCCAGAGTATGAATGAGATTAGGGAATGCGTTCTAAATCACATTCAAGGAAATCATATAAGCACACGAATCACATTGGATAGTAGACATGAATAAATAAACTATCATACCAAACAATGTGGTCAAGAGTATTAGATTAGAGAAGGACCGTATTGCATTTGTAATCCCAAACTGAATAGGTTCTCTATCCTCTTCTGATTAGCTTGGGTAACCATGATATGCTGCTAGGTGTCACTCATGGTTTGTGGAAGCCCTAAACGTGTGTAATCACTAAAGGGAGAATTGAAAATAGTTTCAATTCACAATCGATGTAAAATGGTTTTAATCGCCCACTACCTCGCTAAAAGGAACCTAATGGATCGCACACCATAAAAGGTGGAGATTGAAGATTAAACGGAAATGAGTAAGAATGATTAAAAGGTTTAATCATTTATTTATGGCAAGGATTAATTAATATGTTAATTAATCAAACGAATAAGTTCGTTAAAGACTTCGGGATAGTTTTGGACCTTAAGGCCCAATGGGCTTCGAACGTCAAGCCCATTAACTTAAGTTGTATGACAATTTAATGAATAAAAATTCATTAAAGCCCAAAAGCCCAAAATCCCCTAAATGGCCGGCCATGATGAAATGAATTAGGGTTTTGGTTGTTTAGGTCACTTAAAGAAGTGACTATATAAATGATTTTATAGCCAAATGTTCATTAAGTGTTAAAAGGGTTTATTTTGGGGGAAAATTGGTGAGAATTGTCTCTCCATTTTCTCTCTAAAGAGGCCAACACCTTGGAGGGTACATCTAGCAATCCTACTACTCCAAGGTCACTCATTTCTTCTACAATCAAACCTTGGTGAAGAGACTTAGAGGTTCCCTATTTTGGGAACTTGGAGAAACCTATTTTTCCATCCAAATCCATGGATCTAAGAAGCAAGGAATGAAGGCCCTATCTCTTTGGGTGATTAGCCTTTGCTTATGCAAAGAGGAATCTACAAAGGTAATAATTTCAACTCACTTTGTTTTGAGTTGATTATTGGTTCACCAATCTACTAGGCTTTGAATTTCATGGTAATGTTTTGTTTTTGAGTGCATGCAAGCATGATTCCGCCTTTAATTGTTAATTGCATGCTATATGATGTTTCTCAAATGAACATGTTTTTCAAAATAAATCCTTCAAGTGGTATCAGAGCCTAGGTCTAGTAGTTGGTGAATCCTTTTGGGTTTTGTAGTTCATAAGTTTATGATTTAAAAGTTGTAATTGTTACAAGCTTTATTCTTGCTTCTTTGAATGTAAATTTTGTTTGAAAATTTGCCATCTCAAATGTTGTAGATGTAGTTCATATGAGGATGAATATTGGAGCTAAAATTTGGTGCCATGATTTTAGGGATTTTCGGCCAAATCCAAAGGGTGATTTTTTGGGTTCATGTTTGTCTTGTTAAAATGGTTTTAAGGTGACTTTTGGAACCCCTAAGTACCCTAGGATGTTAGCCTCATTTTGAATGATAAAAATTTGAGTTTTATTGCATGAAAACATTCATGGAGCTCTTATGGGTTTTCATGGATGTTCTTCATATGTTCTTGATGTTCTTGCCAAGAACACAAAGGTTTGTGTTTTGATTCAAAGTTTTGATTTATTTCATAAAGTTTATGATATATGTTTTTCAAATGATTTATCATGTATTTAAAGTGTTAAATATTTGTATAAATGATGATGGAAACATCAATCATCAAAACATATATTAATTTTATGAAAGTATTTAAAGTGTTAAATATTTGTATAAATGATGATGGAAACATCAATCATCAAAACATATATTATTTTTATGAAAGGTGAAAGCACTACTTGATTGTTTTTGACAAAACTAATAAATCAAAACACCCACCACTCCTTTTTATCCCTAAAAACCGGCCACCCTAATAAAATAGGGTAATTTTGGGGCTTTTATGCAATTACATAAAGTTTTGATACTTTTGTGTATTTGTACTTTGACCCGAAAGTTTACGTTTTGACGTTAAGGCCTAAAAACGCTAAAGGACAAATTGTTTTGCTCCTTTAATGAAGTTTTTTAATTTATTTAAATTTTGGGTTCTAGTTGTATTTACATGAAGTAGTGACTTTTGTGTTTTTACAAAGTGACCCCAAAAGTTTATGTTTTCGCAATATGGCCCAAAAAGTTGTGGTTATTGCATGATGGCCCAAATAGGATGAGAACAAAATTGTTTTGTCTCTTTAAATGAGAATTGGATTTTCATTTTGTTTAGCTCCACTTAAATCAATTTTATGGATACAAAAACCAATTGAAAATGTTGCATTCAATTAATTAGTTAAAGCGTTAATTAATTAAAGGATGATTATGAACCTAAGCCTAATATAATTGAGCTATGTGAAAGGCGTTTCAAATTTGTTTGAACCATGGGAATGTGTAGATTAGATTTTGGTTGTAATTTGATTTGATCAAATGTTGTAAAAGGGCATAAGTCCTTCTTTACTTTAAGGTAATTTGTTTTATGCAAATGTTGTAATGAGCATAAGCTCATCCTTTACTTTGAAGTATTTCTTTCTTGCTTTATATGATATGCATGAAAATGAAGTAATTGGGTCCAACGCCCCTAAGACAACACGCCTTAATGTGATTAAACGCGTAACTAAAATCAATCTCCATCCCTAGACCGAGATTCAATACAAGGCTCGTGTTGAATCTAAACAAAGGTTCATAGTCATCCTAAGGCCCTAAGGCAACTATATAGTCCATCAAATGAATGCAAACCTTATGTTAGTAGTAACATATACTCTTGCTTTAAAAACCGTTTTAAAAGCATAGTGGGAGTATTATGTACAACTAAAACAATCATATGGACCAATAGTTGTAATAGGACCAAAATAGTTTTAATAGAGATTAAAATGTATGTTTATATGTGATGAGACCTAAAACCCTCAACCAAACCATTATTAAGTTGATAAGCGTGAGAGTGCTTAGAACACTCTTTCGTGGCCTTCCACCGTGGTGGGCTTCAATCGTTTGTGACTCGTACAATGTATTCGTCCAGTTCTGGGGTTGCAAAGTATGTGCTTACATTCAGGAGAAGCCTATAAACATATGATGAAGTGAAAGGTAGGCAACGAGTGTGGCCAATATGGAGTTCTTCTGAGGCCATTCTTGAACCCCTACTTGAACTAGCATGGTGGGAATGACTTAACTAAGTGCAATGGTGCCAATATGGAGTTCTTCTGAGGCATCATTCTCTAGAGGCCAAACGAGATGGGTACTTGCATTAGTTGCAAATGAGTAAGCGTACTCTCTCATTATTATCGTTGCTAGCCAATATGGAATTCTTCTGAGGTGGGCTTGGTAATAGTGAGTCTCCCATAACCTACTAAGAGTTTCATCCAAAACTCTCGAATTCCAATGAGGGATATGGAATTTGCCAAAAATAGTGGGTGGTGCTATTTTGATTTAAAGACCCGAATCAAATGGCTTAAAATCAATCAATCTATATTCGTTATGTATTTGTTTACCAATATATTTGCAAACGCTATCCAACACTTGACAAAACCGAATGTTTTAGTTTCCGGACTTGGTACTACAAAACCATAGATTGTCTTTAATGGCTTGTAAAAGTACCTAAGTAGTCTCATCCTCACAATCTTCCTATTGATAATGTATCATTAGAAGAATATGTTAGAAAAGGTCTATCATAGAGAGGACAACACTTTTAATGTCATAATTCTTCAATTACAAATTGTTGTATGAAGAAATAAGAGTTGCTTTGAACAACCCTTAGTCAATACAAACACTTAGTGCTTATTTCTTTGTTAATTGAACAAAGAACTTGAGAAGTAAGCACAAGGGCATGGACACTTTATGTGCCATGATTCTTCACTTACAAATTGTTGTATGAAGAAATGAGAGTTGCCTTGTACAACTCTTGAAAGTTTGTAATTATGTTTAGAACATAATGGTTGGTTGACAAAAATAGTCCATTAACATGGACTTATGATGATTTTGAATCATTGAGTGTTGAAGTGTTAAACCACTTAACGAGACGGAAACTAGGCAAGG